>NC_133775.1:75004346-75049689 GCF_003597395.2 Chelonoidis abingdonii | reverse complement strand
TGGCGGTATCTCACAGTGCACCACTGACTGCCTGGACAGCAATCTGAAACTCGGTATGCAGCGGCGAGTGTAACAGGAAAACCCCTGGCAAACTTTGAATTACAATTCCTGTTTTGCCCAGCCGTGGAGCTCTGATCAGCACTGGTGCGATGATCCAAATCGAAAAGATGCTCCAGCATGGACAGCGGTCGGGCAGATACGGAATCCGATCGCTTTATGGGGAGACAAATCTGTTTATCAGAGCTCGTTAAAGGGCGAAAATGCAAGCGTTGAAAAATCTCCAGGCTACACAGTGCTGCTGTGCAGATGTAACGAAAGCCAAAGAATCAAATGGGCTCATGGAGGAAGGAGGGGTACTGAGGACATCCCAGCTATCCCCATGTCCACAGCATCTCTAAATGATTTGAATTTGGTGAGTCCCAATGTCTGTAGGTTAACACAGTGTTGCGTGGTGTCGGGAATAGTCCTTCAGTTTCTTTCCCACCCCCATCCCACGTGAATAAAAAAAGGAAAAGGGAAAAAATCATTTCTTGACTTCTTGTCAATTGTCCCTATGTGTACTGAATGCTGCTGTAGACGCGATGCTGCAGCAGCAGTGAAGAGCAGTAATCTGCTCCTCTCCCTCTTAGGTGGTAGACAGTTGCAATAGGATGGTAATGTTCTCCATGAACCTTCGAGTGCTCCAATCTTTTTTAACTGAATATGGGCACCTGGGTAAAGAACAGGAATGATCCTGGTCACTCAGTAGAAGGACACGAAAGCGCTAGTAACCGTCTTCATCTAATAGCAATGGAGGCTGAGCTTCAATTCAGGCCCCCCCCTTCCATGTGTAAAGAAAAGATTTCTGTACTGCCTAAGCGTCATCTAGCAAGCGCATGCGTGCTCCTTCCCCCAACCGCTTAACTTCTGCCTGGACTATCACGCGCCGGGAGGCTGCCTCCCCCCATTTTTATTGTCACTAATCAAGTGTTTCGTTATTCCTGCATTCTTTTATAAGTTCATGACAAAATTGCAGGAACACTCCACGGTAGCCCAGGAAGAGTCGGGAGAAGGGAAGCAACGGTGGGGTTGTTGCAGGGACCCTCTTGTGAATACTGAACGGACAAGCTTGCTTCTCTGATCACTTGCCCCTTATGCTAGCAGGACTGGACTCTATGTTTAGAAACATAAGGGAGGGATGAACCATAAGGGAGGGAATTTTTTGGGGGGGGGGAAAAGTTCCCCCCAAAAAATTTTCCCACAAAAATTTTTTGCCTTTTTTTTTTTTGGATTTGCGCCCCCGGCGATTTCAGCAGGGGCACTCCCATGATAGCAGCGGAGTACAGCCCGGAGGCCAATAACGTCGATTTCCGTCCATACTAACCGTAATCCGATATGTTAATATCGAATTTAGCGCTACTCCTCTCGTCGGGGAGGAGTACAGAAATCGATTTAAAGAGCTCTTTATATCGATATAAAGGGCGTTGTAATGTGGACGGGTACAGCGTTAAATCGATTTAACGCTCTTTAAATCGATTTAAACGCGTAGTGTAGACCAGGCCTGACAGATGTGGCTTCAGCCCCCCTTTTAGAAATCTCAGGTCTGACTGCATCACACCCAGCACTGAAATATTGCCAGTGCTTCACAAATAAAGAGAATGTCTTCCCATGCCTCTGCACTGGCCTCTTGCCTGTAGCTCTGTATTTCTCCTCTGCAGCTATCGCAGGCTCCCTACCAGCAACAGGGCCTCGTCCCAGCTCTCTAGTCCCCAAACTCTCCCAGCCTGCCCTCTGCAGCCAATTGGCTGGCCAGCTCTCCCTGCTCACATACAGTTCCTGGCTCCCCCATAAGCCTGATCCTCTGGCAGCATTTCCCTTTCCTGGGCTGCAGGGAGCCCACTGCTGGCTGGATGTCACCCTGGACATTAATACAGTGCTGGGTAATGAGTTGGCTTGGAAAGAGTCGATTTTGGTCAGTCAACATCGATTTCACTGTACACACAAAGCAGTGAAAAAATAGTTCCATTGATAGGAATAAAAATATATAACTAAAGTAAGAAAAATGCTGCTTGAGAGCCTATCAGGGGTTGATTTAAGGATAGTTATGCTGTATGTTTTGATGTGATGCTGACAAGGTGTGTGTTAACGATTATAAAGCTTTTGCTTTTTGAAGCTGAACGTCTATCATTAGATAATTATTGTCTGACCCCTTCCCCATGATTCCCGCAACCGAGGCAATTTAAAATCAATAACAATGGATGAGAATGCTTAAAACTAGCCATTGATATTATCTGTCAGAAATATAAAACAATAAAACTCAACCGCCACCCAGCCTTATAATGGGCTGGCAGCTTCATGAGCACATGAATATTGCACAAAATGGCCCTTTCCCCTGTGGGACATGGTGCTCCCTTGTGGATGCTGCAGGTATAGGGCAGAAAACAGGCTATAGAGAGACATGAAGGCAGAGTTTGGGGTTCTCCAAGTCAGACTCTGAATCCGCCATCACTCATCATGTTGCATGTCTCTCAGGGTATGTCTACACTACGGGATTATTCCGATTTTACATAAACCAGTTTTGTAAAACAGATTGTATAAAGTCGAGTCCTCGCGGCCACACCAAGCACATTAATTCAGTGGTGTGTGTCCATGGTCCAAGGCTAGCGTCGATTTCTGGAGCGTTGCTCTGTGGGTAACTATCCCATAGTTCCCGCAGTCTCCCCCGCCCATTGGAAATCTGGGTTGAGATCCCAATGCATGATGGTGCAAAAACAGTGTGCGGGTGATTGGGTAAATGTCGTCACTTCATATCTTCCCTCCATGAAAAGCAACGGCAGACAATATCATTAGTGCCCTTTTTCCCTGGTATTGCCTAAGCCAGATTGCATAAGCAATGGCAACCATGCATGCCTGTTTTGCCTTCTCCACTGTCACCGTATTTACTGAATGCTGCTAAAGAGGCAGGTACTGCAGCGCTACACAGCAGATTATTTGGTCTTTGCAAGTAGCAGATGATGATTAACTGGTCTACAATATTGTAAAAAGTTCGCTCTGCTTCAGAGATAGAATTGTGTATTTATTATGTATTTGATGTGCTGAATTCAATATGACAATTAAAACAATGCTGTGCTTACTGTTTCAATATATTAGTTTTTACATTTATGTCTGTTATATTGTGTAGATAAATAGAGTTTAATACATAAATTTGTAAACATAAGGTCTTTCATAATGTGTTTATGGTTGCTTTACTGATAAATATTTCACCATGTCCTATGTAGTACACTAAAAATCAAGCAAAAGGGTTATAAAATAAATTTATTATGAAACAAAGGCAAAATACTATTATGTAATAAGTTTAGTCCTATTCAATGTCTACTCGGTGCTTCTTGGCTTGGTCTCTTGTATTCATTTAAATGAGCATCTCTTGTCACTGTCCATGCATATAGCCTGCAGCACTGTGGCTCCATTTTGCCCTGATAGCGTTCTCCATTGTTGCAAATGTCCTGGTGAAATCCGTCGCCCGTGCTCGTGCAGTCACGCTTGCTCCGGCATTCGGTGGAAAAAATATCTGTAGAGTCCAATAAATGCTATCTATACATGTTGCACCAGGCTTGATGCCTGGGAAGTTAAACAACCTGTAGTCTGCTACTTGTTTTTTCCGAGAAAAATTGTATTGCACTTCAACGGAAGGCTTTCCTGACCCGTCTTTCTTGCACAGTGCTACGGGTCACAATGCCATCATTTGAATAGAGTTCAGCTGAATCCAGAGAAACAAAGACACCTTTCTTTACTTAGCTTCACTTAAACTCTTGGAAATATTCAACTGAAGTACTTGAAACTGCTTTGTTTTGTCAATGGCCTTCGACAAGTGTCTTCATCAGACACCCAGCTCCACTTGGTGCTGTAGGTGGTAACAAAATCTTTCTCTGATTAACAAGTAGTGGAGCTGAATGTACGTTTCCTCCCAGGCTTCCTTTGACTGTTTGAGTAGCCGATTTCTTTGATGTATAGGAATCCCTTGCACGACATCCTATCGCAAGAAACAAGCAGTGAATTTGTGCTATCCATGTCTGCAAGACAAGCAAGAGGAACAAAACCTTCCAAATCGCACAAGCTCCACGTAATGTTGGTCATTAGAGTCTATGTAACCTCAAAAAGTTGTTCATGTGCATAGGTGTTTTCTTCATATGGACTGCATGACCAACTGGAATGATAGGCCAAAACATTGCAT
Source organism: Chelonoidis abingdonii (assembly GCF_003597395.2). NCBI lineage: Eukaryota > Metazoa > Chordata > Testudines > Testudinidae > Chelonoidis > Chelonoidis abingdonii. The sequence continues at coordinate 75,045,479 of NC_133775.1, read as the reverse complement.
TGATGCAGCAAAACAGCTTTAAGACTGTGCTCGATGAACAAATGAAGCAGTCCCACTCATCTGGATCGTGACGATGGTTGAGGGCTGCCATTCAAACCACCATCGATGTTGTTGGCAGCTACAAATTCACCTTCCATGAGAAAGAATGGGACAAGATTCCTGTTTGACGGCACGGGAATCAATGTAAACCCTAACATCACCTGCCAGGAGATTCCACTTGCTGTAGTTGTGCAGCAACAGCTAACTAAGAGCCAATCAATCATTTTAGCATCATTTCGTTCCAGTGACCCAAATTAAGTTGAAGTTTGACTTACATTTTATTTCAGAGTGATTTGCTGTAGAGCAGTGTTACCGTCGTTATGTTACCATTCTGCGTGCATTGTAGAATTTTGGTGATGAGAAATTGGACAGTTATCAGTTTTCTGTACCTCTGCTGCTGTCATGGGTGCTTGGCTGAGGTCGGCCAGAGGCGCAAAGACAAAAATCGGGAATGACTCCCCGGGTCATCCCTCCTTTATGGTATCTAAAATAGAGTCTAGTCCTCCTAGAATAGGGGAAGTTGGCTCAGAGAACCAGTGTTACCAGAGAGCACGCCGCTTCATGTCAGATCCCGCATGAAAAGGATTGAGCACATGCCATTTTAGGGTGCCCCCTAGCAACACCCCCACCATTGCTTCCTGCTCCCATACCCTCCGCTGGGCTATCCGTTGCAGTGTGTCCCCCCCATTTGTGTGATGAAGTATACAGATTGCAGGAATAAGATAAACACTGACTTTTTAGTGAGATAAAATGAGGGGAGGCAGCTTCACCTGCTATGATAGTCCAGGTAGACATTAAACGTGTGGGGAGAGGCACCAGCATCCCGCTGCTATGATAGTCCAGGCAGAATCTTTTCTTAGACATGAAAAGGTAGGGCTGATGGAGTCAGCCCAGTTGCTATGATAAAGACAGTTACCAGTCGTTCTGTACCATCTACTGGAATGACCGAGAGTCATTCCTATTTTTTACCCAGGCGCTCGCCGAGCTCACCTGAGGCCAGCAGGAGCACTCACGGGATGATGCCAGGACAGCTATCTGTCCTTTTGTACGGTACCATCTGCCAACCGGGGAAGGATGGAGAGGATTGCTGCTGTTCACTGGCCACTGCACCGTGTTACCAGCAGCATGCAGTAGACATATGGGTGACATACAAAAAAGTCAAGAAACGAATTTTTTCCCTTTTTCTTTTAATGGGGGGAGGGGGGTAAATTGACGAGCGTATACCCTGAACCACCCTGGACAATGTGTTTGACCCTTAAGGCATTGGGAGCTCACCCAATAATGCAAAATGCTTTTTCGGAGACTGCGGGGACTGTCGGGATAGCTGGAGTCCTTGTACCGCTACAGCGCTCCATGAGTGTCCATTTGATTCTTTGGCTTTCCGTTACTTGTTCATGCTGGCACTGTGCTGTGGACTCTGTATCATATGCCTGGAGATTTTTTTTCAAATGCTTTGGCATTTGTTTCTGTAATGGGCTCTGATAGAAAGATTCGTCTCCTCATACAGCGATCAGATCCAGTATTACCTGTACAGTCCATGCTGAACGCTCTTTTTGGATTTGGGACTGCATCACCACCCGTGCTGATAGAGCTCCACGCTGGGCGAACAGAGAATGAAATTCAAAAGTTCGCAGGGCTTTTCTGTCTACCTGGCCAGTGCATCCGTGTTCAGATTGCTGTACCAGAGCAGTCACAATGGTGCACTGTGGAGTATCGCCCAGATGCCAATACCGTCGTTTGCGGCCCCACTAACCCTAATCCTACATGGTAATTCTGATTTCAGCTACTCCTCTCGTCGGGGGAGAGTACAGAAAACTTGTTTAAAGAGCCCTTTTATATCGATATAAAGGGCATCGTTGTGTGGACGGGTGCAGCGGTAAATTGGTTTAACACTGCTAAAATCAGTTTAAATGCGTAGTGTAGACCAGGCCTCAGGCAGGAATCCATAGATTGTAAAGCAAGATGGGACCACTGTGATAATCTATCTAGTCTGACCTGCAGAATCTGACCAACTATAGGTCTTCCCCGAATTAATTCCTATTTGAACTAGAGAAGATCTTTTAGAAAAACATCTTAGCTTGATTTTAAAAGTTGCCGTGATGAAGAATTCACCACAGCCATGATAAGTTGTTCTAATGATTAATTACTCCTCTCACAGTTAAAGAACTGCACCTTGTTTCCAGTCAGAATTTGCCTAGCATCAACTTCCAGCCATTGGATCTTGCCAGACTAATGTCTGCTAGACTGCATATGGCTGGTGTTAAAGAAATAAGAAATGAATAATAGTAATAGAGACCCTGGCCTACAATGTTTAACTCCTCCCCACCACCACTACACGCCCATGTGAAAAATGCAGCCAGTGTCTGTGCAGGGCTGTGATGGTGGATCTGAGCCATCCTCTTTCCCTTGGTGGGTGCGGAAGGAACCCATGTGTTCCCCTGCAGATTCATTCTGGAGGCTGTTGCCTGGCCCCTGCAGATTCATTCTGGTGGCTGTTGCCTGGCCCACGACTATAGTTTTTTTATGCATTTTGCTGTTAGTTTGCCACTGGTTTGCAGTGTGCCGTGTTGCTGACACTAGCAATGTTATTGCAGGCAGACCCCCCAGTGACGGGATTTCTGCCGCATCGGGCTGCCCCTGCAGCGTGGGCAGAATCACTGCGCTCTGCGGACCTAGTAACACCAATTCCTCCTGGTGCACGCACACGGCAGAGCTCAAACGCCAGGAGTCAGACCAAATAACACGAGCTACTCTTTATAAATCAACCCAAGATTTGGGCCAATCCCATGGCTTGGGGGGTCCAGCTTCTGAATTCTGAATGGTGAGGGCTGGCCATACTGTGATGTCCCACTGGCTTTGCGGGGGCACAGGTGCAAGGGAGTATCATAGCTTTCCCACTCAGATTTGAACTTTAGCGTTCATAAACTGAGAAGCTAGCATGAACCCTCTAAGCTGAATTACCAGCTTAGATCCGATCTCGCTGCCACCAGCCAAGAATTTCCAGTGTCTTGGCTCACTCTGGTCTCCCCAAAATCTTCCCTGGGGGACCCCAAGACTCAGAGGCTCCGAGTCTTACCACAAAGGGAAATAAACCATTCCCCCCACCTCTCTCCCACCCAGAATTTCCCTCTGGGCTAACCTGAGGATTACTGATTACCCTCTTACATCACAATACCAAGAAGCATGTCATCCTCTTTCCAAAGCAAGAGACCAAAACACAAGAACAAGAAACAGAGAAAGAATCTATCTCTCTTCCCCCGTAGCTCTTCCCGAGCCCTGGGACACTGGAGAGTTAACAACAAGAGCGTTCCCTCCCCTGTCTCCTCTCAGCCACCAATTCCTAGTGGTCAACTAGAAAAAAAAATCAACAGGTCTAACAAAGCAAAACTTATTAATAAAAAAAAGAAAGAATGAAGACAGTTTCTGTAACTTAAATGGTACGATACAGGGTCTTTCAGCTAGCAACAGTGAATAAACAATAGAACGGGATAAACAAACCTACCAAAACAAGATCAACTGAAAAGTACTTATAGGCCTAAACCCATCAAGACCACCAGCACGACTACACCAGACTGCAAATACAGCAAAAACAATTTAAAAGACTATACTTTGCTAAACTTGTACTTACAACTGTGAAACAGAAGATTAGAAGGACTGGAAATAGACCCTCTACTGAGGAGCAAGCAGAACAGGAAAACCCAAGACCAAGAAAACCCCAACAAAAATCTCTGCCCTAAGCCTTTGAAAAATCCGGTGTTCCTGATGGTCCTCTGTCAGTGTTGTCTCTTTGTAACCCATTACAGGTGAAAGAAACATTAACCCTTAGCTACTGTTATGACCAGGCCACCATGCTCTCAGACTCTCCGAGCCACCCATGAAGGGAGAGTTGAATGGAGGTGTAACCCAGGGCGCTTCCTCTCCTGCAGGCAGAGAAAGGCGCAGCTGCGGAACCTGCAAGGGAAAGTGGGTAGGAGGGGGCTGCAGGACTGCTGGGGATGTTGGATGCATGAAGGGCAGGGGAAGTAGGAGGCTGTCGAGCTGCAGTGGGGCATGCAGGGACCATGCCGGGGGAACCTGGTATGAGAGGGAGTCCTGGGCAGTAGGAGGAGGGGAGCTGGAGTAGGGACAGTGGGATCCAGGAGCTGTGTTTGCACGGGTGCAGATTTGTATGCATTTTAGTTTGGTTTAATCTCCTCTACCCGATACCGGCGGGGGTGGGTGGAATACAGGCTACACAAAGATACAGACGACAAAAACATGATTTATTCTCGAAAATCTCAAGATTTAGGTCAAGCTCAATTTTTTTCTTCAACTCACGGTTTTAAACTCTTGGGGTTGGCAGACTGAGTAAATAGTAGTGAAACACCCCACCCCCCGCACACACACACTTCACTCCATTACCTTCCCTAGTGCTGTGCCGATTTTTACCAGCTGTGGCCCAGATGTGATTGTTCCGGTTTGGTTTTCATGTGGCGGGAACCCCCTCTCGTCAGTGGGTTTTGTCACACGTGCAGGGTGTGGAATGAGGCCTTGCCATTGTTTGGTGTTTGGGTTTCAATTTTTTTAATTAAAAGATCTGGGAGAGTGTAACTTCAATAGGGAATTTGGGTTAAAAACAATGCAAGAAATGTGATCTCTGGATCATTGACAGCCCCAGCGATTTTTCTGGATATGTTTGTGGTTTCTCTTTCAGGATCCTTTGGGGGAGTGTAATGGGGTCTCACCGCATCCTGCTGGGTTCAACCTCATGGCCCCGCTCCCCAGTGAGTCAGCATCACTCCAGGCTGGTGCCACACTCGTGCTCTTTATTTCTGCATCTGGTCCCCACCACCAAGCTCCAACTATTTACAGATTTACAGGTTTGACCTAGCACAGGCCTCAGTGGCAACAGGGTAGCAGGCTCCTGGCTCCTTCTGAGCCTACTCTCCCCTCCTGGTTTCCATCTCCCCCCTCGACTCACTTCCTCCCAAGCATTTAGCCCCTGTTAACGAGGCTGGCAGGTGCGGCCAGTCCTAGCTAGTGGCTCAGCCGTAACCACTTTTTCTTGATTGGAGCTGGAGTGGCAGGAGCTGATTAGGGCTGCCCCTGCACAGGGAGCCTTCCCTTCTCTCAGGACATGGCCTGCTTAGGCAATGTAGTTTCAGCTCCCCACTTTATCACAGGTAACCTGTATATAGCAAGACTGACCCCATACTGCTGTAATAATGCATTAGAAATCCAGTCAATCACATCAGTCATCACTATGATGTCGCACACATCAGCAGATGCTTTAGCAGGAGAGCTCGACACTACAGTACCCACACCCTGCCAACCACATGATAACAAAGAGGCTTAGACAACAGCAGAACTAGATTCTCAGCCGGATCCCAAATCACACTCCCTTTTCTTCCCACTGATAGTGCCTTTTTCACTTGTGCTCGGGAAGCCAGCCCCTTCCAGTGCACCAGGGTTGTTAGCTCTCCTGTCAATCTCTTTCCAGGAGCCATGTTTGTCATCTCACTTTCCACCCCCACACTATCGATCCCCTCTTCCAGCCTCTGGCTCTCCTTATACACATGAGAATTTAGATAGAATGCTGAGAAGCCTGACGTAGAAATCCAAGGTAGGGGGACGAGATAGAGCCATGACATTGATTTGCTAAATCACTCACATTATTTTTGCTGGACTCTCACCCTTCCTTTCCCTCCCACTTAGTATCATCACATCCTGAGAGCTGACTCACCCACAGTTAAAAAAAATCATAAGTCAAGACCCAAAAAATCACGAGGTTTTAAAAGTTTAAAGTGTTGGGTTTCTTAAGCCATTAGGATTCACATTTTCAAGCTCTGTCTGCAACCACGAGGACAAGCAGCTTGTTTTTTCTTTCAAATGAAAACTGAGATTCTCACATAATCACAGGACTCCAGTTGCTGAGGCTTGAAGAAAAATACCACATATTGTGATAATTGTGCTGAAATCCCAAGAACTGGCAGCAGTGTGGGGAGCTAAGTTGGGCCAATGCTGGGTGCCTTTGAAGGTTTATCCCTTAATGTACATCTTCGATGAAAGTTTCTAGACACCAGACGTGATCAAACAGAACACTATTGACGTCAATGGAAAACTCCCACGGACTTCAATAGGGCCAGGATTTCTTCCCAGAAGTTCACAGAAGAAGCTTGCCCTCAAAATAGGCATACATTTTTGACAATGAGGACAAATTGCCAAGGGAAGCATTCTCCAACTCCCAATGTTTTCACAAGAAGACTGGCTGCCTCTCTGGAAGATATGCTTTAATCAAATACAAATTACTCAGCTCGATATGGGAGTAACCGGCCTGTGTTATACAGGAGATCAGATGAGATGATCTAATGTTTCCTTCTGGTCCTATAATCTATGAATCAAAACTATGCTAAATCCACTGACTGTACCAGCAAAGACCTTATTATGGATTTGGCAACAAGAAGTCTGAACCTACCTTAATATCAGGGCCAGGGCATGGGCAGCTTGCCCCATGGGTTAGCATCAGGCACAGGCTGTGGGTCCTGGAGCCAATTACCAGTCTGTGAGCTGCCAGGTGGAAGATTAGAGTGTGATGACTCCCCTGACTCCTTCCTCCATGGACCGAGGTTTGAGGCCTCCTGGTCCTTACACAATCAACTGACACCACTGCTCTAGATCAACAATGCTGAAGAAAGCTTCTATGAATAACAGGCCTGTATGTTATAATCTATGTAGCACACGTAATATCCCTGGACTTTACTAAACGACAAAAAAATTATTAGCATTTTGAGATACCTGAGTTACAGTCAAATCAACCTGTTGTCCAAAACATTGTTTAGCTTTATGATGGATGTGAGGGAAAGATTTTTTAAATTACAGTGTTAAAATAATATTAATTTGTAAAAAAGGAAGATGAAGCTAAACCATCACATATATCAGTTATCTTATCACGAAATAGAATTTTCCTCATCCTTTTGTTATCAAGTTTAACATGCAGATGTCTCTGATTCCCAAGTACCTGTCCCTGTTGTATCTTGAACAGAATTAAAAACCTGGTTTACAATTCATTCAGAACTGTAATGTTAGGGTGGAGTTTTCAAATCTTTACTCTTTACCCATCTGGGCAGTTCCAGGCCAGAATCCAAAGGTGCAAAAACATTTCTTTGTATAGAAATTCCATTTGGAGACATATTGCGTGAGTGAGCGTGTGTGGGGAGGTTGAGCATGTTTTAGAACCTTTGTTAGGGTGCAGTTTGTGACAAAGTTCCTCCTCTACCTTGGTGGGTCCTGCGCTTATTGGCAGATTTGCTCACCTCAGTGATCTTCCCTACAGTCTGAGTCAACTTCTCCTGTGTCTGATTAGGAGTTGGCAGGTTTGGGGGGAACCCGGGCCCGCCCTCTACTCCGGCTTCCAGCCCAGGGCCCTGTGGATTGCAGCTGTCTATAGTGCCTCTTGTAACAGCTGCATGACAGCTACATCTCCCTGGGCTACTTCCCCATGGCCTCCTCCAAACACCTTCTTTATCTCCCACAGACCTTCCTCCTGGTGTCTGATAACGCTTGTACTCCTTAGTCCTCCAGCAGCACAGCCTCTCACTCTCAGCTCCTTGTGCCTTTGCTCCCAGTCCTCACATGCATTCTCTCCTCTGGCTCCTCCCATCTGACTGGAGTGAGCTCCTTTAAAACCCAGGATTAGCCTTGATTGGCCTGCCTTGATTGGCTGCAGGTGTTCTAATCAGCCTATCTGCCTTAATTGGTTCTAGCAGGTTCCTGATTACTCTAGTGCAGCCCCTGCTCTGGTCACTCAGGGAACAGAAAACTACTCATCCAGTGACCAGTATATTTGCCCTCTACCAGACTCCTGTACCCACTGGTCTGGGTCTGTCACAAGTTATATAGAAACATGAAGAGCTGGATAGAGGTGACCACATGTAGATACTTAATATAAAGAGCGCCACCTGCTGGTACATAAGCATATAACATTGTTTCTAAATTTGCAGGACTAATAAAGTTGTTGTTATTGCTCTGCATGTGGTCTGCACATCTCTTAACGTTAGTCACTATCCCAGTCCTTGTGATCCTGGAGCTGAAGGACTGGGGAGAAGGGGTCGGACCCTGACTTGGTCACTGCTCCTTAGCAGTCAGCAGAGCAAGGGCAGCGTCCCATGGGGCAGAGAAGAGACAAGACATGATGGCAACCAATGCAAATGGATCTTTGCTGGCTGAGCCAGAGACTCCCAGCCTACCCTGCCTCACTGTAAAGAGTCTCTGTCTAAAATTTGGCCCAGATCAGGTCATTATGGAATGGATTGCTGACTTCAGTATGGGGGTGAAGCAAATGCCATTGAAAGTGGATCACAGGGGCTGCTCTAGTTTGGGCCTTCCATGAGCTGTAAGAGTCACTACACCCAACTCTCACCCAGCGCAGCGAGGACTCAGCACTGCCCCCAATGCACACACTGGCTTAAAGCCACAATCCAGACCTTTCTTTCTGTCTTTTTTCTTTTTTTAATTGTTTTTGTTTTCTTTCCATGGAGCATTTTCTCAGTCATCCATGTCTCTTCACATCATATATCATCCATGTGTGTCCGGGGGGGGGGGGGAAATAGCAGACCTGTAACGGATGGAACTATCCTATTCACTACCAGCTGACAGTTTGTGAGAACAACAGCTTGAATTACTGGAAGAACTTTTCCCACTGAGTTAATCTGCAATAGATGTAGGTGACCTTCTAAAGACAGCTATTAATCAAACAAGCTGTGGCTATTCTCCGCGGTAGGCTGAGCCTTTGGGGGGGAGGGGAATGCTAATTTCACGACAAGATAAATCATAATTTGACAATAATCATCTGCCCTAATCACACTGCTTCTTCCATTTAATTATTTGTATACACAGCCCTTCCTGAATGGAAAACACAAAGGACAATATGAAATGAGGAGTCTGTACTGTCAATGGGGAAATACTAAAGCCCCTTTTCCACGCCCTTAAATCATTCTTCACGGCACAGAGTGCATCATGTAATGCAGCCGGACATGGGCCTGCAAGGAGGTTGGAATGACTGTGGCTGATTTGGTGCTGCATGAAATGGCCTTTCTGTAAGAAGCCACCGTGTCTCGGGGCCTGGGAATGGGAATCAGAGCCCTCCCCCTCAGGACACAGGGATGAACACCTCCTCCGGGCCACCAGGTCTGGTGTGATGGGGAGTCTCTCCCATCTGACAGCAGCTTAGGCGGTGGCATGGCAGGCAGGATCTTAGAGCCTCCCAGCCTCCTGCTGTTGAAATTCTACCACAGCTTTGAATGAAAAGCAAGGGTAATTTCCCTGCCTTCGGTGGAGCCAGCCCCACTTTGGGTACTGCTGAGCAGCCCAGTCACAGAGTGGATCCGAAGAACAAATTGTGTGGTGGAATTGGCCATAAGTCACCAACATCCCCCCCCCCCCATCACCCCATGTCACTAAATTGGGACAGAGCAATGGGATAATCTCTGCTCTCTGGTGAGCACAGCGTTAACCTCACCCACCATGACCCTCAGCCCTTGCACAGGGCTGCAGAGAAGGAAGAAGACTGTTGGGACCCAGGCGTTATAGAGTTAGGCTCAGCCTATTTCGTTACACGCATACACCCTTGAGGAAAGGACCTTGCTACCAACGCTGCATCTTTTTGCTGAGTCCTTTCACTTTTCTTGCACCAGGACTTTCAGAGAAGCCTCATCGGTGAGAGAGTGGCTCCACCGGGTCTGTGCCCTGACACTTCCATCCTGCCCATCCCTTGCAATCTACCCCAGTTGGATGCTGTCCTATGGTCAATAGGCTCCATTTGGTTTCCAGAAACAGCATGCTAAAAATGGAAGCAAACTGCCTCTCAGCTGTGAATCCGAGGGCATGGCTATGATATGGCCTCCACACCCGCACAAGGGAGAGTGAGATTCCCCCTGGATGGGCTGCCCAGCTCCCGGTGCTAAGGTGTCGCTGCCCACCCACATACTCCATCCCCAAGGTAGGTGAGTGGAATGGATAGGCAAGGGATAGAGCCACTCTGCACTCCCTTACTTTTAGGTGAGCACAGCTGAGTCTGTGTGTGTGGGGCGGGGCAGTGCAGTCCTTTATAGCTTTAGCAGATTACTGCCCCCACCCCCATGGCTCTGGAGTGGCGGAGGCACTACATCTGTACATCCACACTGCTAGTGTGAATCTGTCAACTGGAGTTGGGCGGCTCACTCCCAGCTGCAGTGTGGACATACTGTGGGGTGCTCCCAGGATGATATATCCTCTGCCCCTCTCCTTGCTGCAGGCCATGTCTGGAGCCCCAGTCTAGCCCAATGTTTGTTTGCGCAGTGGGGCTGCCTCCCTCCTTGGTTACACATAGTTAGGGCCCTACCAAATTCACAGTCCATTTTGGTAAATTTCATGGTCATAGTATTTTTAAAATATTGAATTTCATCATTTCAGATATTTACATCTTAAATTTTATGGTGTTGTAACAAGGCATGAATGTGTATTTAAAAACTAGGGCTGTCAAACAATTAAAAAAATTAATCGTGATTAATCACATGATTAATCACACTGTTAAACAATAATAGAATACCGTTTATTTAAATATTTTTGGATGTTATCTACATTTTCAAATATATTGATTTCACTTACAACACAGAATACCAAGTGTACAGTGCTCACTTTATATTTATTTTTATTACATATATCTGCACTGTAAAAACCAAAAGAAATAGTATTTTTCAATTTACCTAATACAAGTACAGTAATGCAATCTCTTTATCATGAAAGTTGAACTTACAAATGTAGAATTATGTAAAAAAAAACCTGCATTCAAACATAAAACAATGTAAAACTTTAGAGACTACAAGTCCACTCAGTCCTACTTCTTGTTCAGCCAATCGCACAGACAAACAAGTTTGGTTACAATTTGCAGGAGATAATGCTGCCTGCTCCTTGTTTACAATGTCACCTGAAAGTGAGAACAGGCATTCACATGGCACTGTTGTAGCCAGTGTCACAAGATATGTATGTGCACTAAAGATTCATATATCTCTTCATGCTTCAACCACCATTTGAGAGGACATGTGGCCATGCTGATAACGGGTTCTGCTCGATAACCATCCAAAGCAGTGTGGACCGATGCATGTTCATTTTCATCATCTTAGTCAGTCAGATGCCACCAGCAGCAGGTTGATTTTTTCTTTTGGTGGTTCAGGTTCTGTAGTTTCCTCATCAGAGTGTTGCTCTTTTAAGACTTCTGAAAGCATGGTCTGCACCTCATCCTCTCAGATTTTGGAAAGCACTTCAGATTCTTAACACCTTGGGTCGAGTGATGTAGCTATCTTTAGAAATCTCACATTGGTACCTTCTTTGCATTTTGTCAAATCTGCAGTGAAAGTGTTCTTAAAATGAACAACATGTGCTGGGTCATCGTGCCAGACTGCTATAACATGAAATATATGGCAGAATGCAGGTAAAACAGAGTAGGAGACATTGTTTTTTTTAATGAGCATGATCAACGTGGAAGCATGCCCTCTGGAATGGTGGATGACTGAAGCATGAAAGGGCATACAAATGTTTAGCATATCTGGCATGTAAAGACATTGCAATGCCAACTACAAAAGTGCCATGCAAACACCTGTTCTCACTTTCAGGTGACATTGTAAACAAGAAGTGGGCAGCATTATCTACCATAAACGTAAACAAACTTGTTTGTCTGAATGATTGGCTGAACAAGAAGTAGGACTGAGTGGACTTGTAGGCTCTAAAGTTTTAAATTGTATTTTTTTGAGTGCAGTTATGTAACAAAAAAAATCGACATTTGTAAGTTGCACTTTCATGATAAAGAGATTGCACTACAATTGAGGTGAATTGAAAAATACCATTTCTTTCCTATTTTTATAGTGCAAATATTTGTAATAAAAATAACAATATAGAGTGAGCATTGTCTACTTTTATACTGTGTTGTAATTGAAATCAATATATTTGGAAATGTAGAAAAACATCCAAAAATATTTAATAGAGTTCAATTGGTATTCTATTGTTTAACAGTGTAATTAAAACTGTGATTAATTGCAATTTTTTTTTAAATCTTGATTAATTTTTTGAGTTAATTGTATGAGTTAACTGCGATTAATCGACAGCCTTATTAGGCTGACAGGCTATTGTAGGTGGTATTGCCACCCTTATTTCTGCACTGCCATCAGAGCTGGGTGGCTGGAGAGCAGTGGCTGCTGGCTGGACACACAGCTCAGAAGGCAGTGCCACCACCAGCGGTAGTGCAGAAGTAAGGGTGGCAATATCATATCATTCCACATTTACTTCTGTGCTGCTGCTGGCGGTGGCACTGCCTTTTGAGCTGGGCACCTGGCCAGCAGCTGCCACTCGCCAGGCGCCCAGCTCTGAAGGACGTGCAGAAATAAAGGTGGCAATACTGCGGCCCAACTACAATAGCCTTGCAACCCCCTTTTGGGTCTTGACCCCAGTTTGAGTATAGGGTAAAAGTTCACAAAAGTACAGATTTCACAGGGGAGACCAGATTTCACGGTCCGTGACCCATTTTTCACAGCTGTGAATTTATTAGGGCCCTACACATAGCAGACAGGGTATTGGGTGAAATCGGAGAACTAATGAACAGACTCCTCGGTCACCTCCCCACCGGCTTGGAGCACAGGCACCTAGGGTTTATCACAGGGGTTTATCACAGATGAAGGAGGGACTTTTTCGGAAAGCTGCTTATGAAATCGAAATGAGAACATCCCTGAGTTCAGGGTCCCAGATGAATTTTTCCTCAGAGGGCATAAATTGCATGGCCAAATACTAAGGGCCTAATCTGGATCCCCTCCCTCATGCTGACTAGCGCCTGGTTCTGGGAGTCGTCCCAGTCACAGCTGAGTGGGAGTTTTTTGACAAAAATCTTTTTGTTGTTTGGAAAATTCCAATTCTTCAAAGCCAAATCAATTTGGGAAAGTGGGCGACTGTATTTCCAACCAAATCTGGTCTGGGTTTCAAACAGAATATTTCAGTATTCAGATGTGCGCCAAAAAAAGTCAAAATTTTCTTCAGGATCCCATCCTCTTTCATTCAGCTTTATATTCATGGTTCTACCTTAGTGTAAGACACCAACAAGTAAAGCATCTGCATTCGTAACAAGTCTGCATATCAGTGAGCAGCACAGACCTGTTGCGTTCTGCCCCCTATAAACATTGGCATATCAATACATTTGATTTCTTGAAGCAAATTTCTGACATCTGGCCCACGAAGCACAGTAGCCAAACCTAGGACTCTGCTTTGGGGTGTGTGCCAGGATGGGTGCATGACTGTTGCTCGCGGTTTTAATATCGAGGGTACATTTATCAAATAGTTTCTAACGGGTTCATAAATGATTGATTGAGGCTATAAACATGTTTCACACATGAGCAGTATGTGTGATAGAGAATTATAAGCATAACTCACTCATGCTAGTCGCTATGAGACTATTACAGCTTGCTTGTCTACAGCCTAGCTCTTCAGTTCACACTGTCATGGCAGGTCCTTTTAGCTCTGGAGGGCCCTGGTTCAATCCTGCTGGTAGTCATCCCATGCACATCAGCAGGGATTACAGATGGTTAAAAGCACCCCTGATCTGCTGTCAGACTCCGTAGCAATTGACTTACCATTTATTGTCTAATAAGCATTTATTAGCCCTTTATAAACTATTAGTGTACCCTACATATAAAGCGTGACTGAGTTGGTGAGTAAATTCTGTTTTCTGAAGCTTCCTGGTGTAACACATCCCCACCCTGGGATCTAGCCTCAGGCCCAGAGCTCCCACAAGCTAGGCAGAAGCTACAACCCAAGGAATATTTATTACAGCTAGAGTTGGGGGCCAAAGCCCAAAGTTTGGGTCCTGACATTTGGATGCGGGTGTTAAGTTTAGTCCAGCTCAAACCTTCAAACAACAGCAGCAACTATTTGGGTCTTGTCATATTCGAGGTCAAAGCAAATATCTCCTAAAAGCTTTTCCTTTCCTACCTTTCCACTAGTTCAAAGCCTATTCTCCATGTTGGGATGGACTGGCATTGAAGTTGTGTCTAAGGGCACCCTGAGCTCGCCGTCTCAGAGGCTCGCACAACTGAAAACAGGAGCAGGAAAACTCGTCTCAGCTCAACGCAGCACCCTCCCTCGTGAGAGGAGAGATCAGGCACCAGCCTGGACTTCCACCGCCGAGGGATGACAATGGATGACATCTCCTGACTGGTGACTTGCAATCTCAAGTATCCCAGAGAGGAAGGGCTTGCCCAGCACCCCCTCACCAGTCCCACAGAGACCTGCTCCTGGGCTGTAGCTCAGGTCCCAGCACTCCCACTATCCCAGCTTTATATTCTCCTCCCCATTCTGACTCACTCCTTCCAACGTTGGCCCCAGGCCGCCTGGCACTTCCGAGGCTTCTACCTGTGTTTATTAGTTCTGCCCCTACCACTGGTGATGCTATTCCCCATGTCTCCTCTTGCCACTATCCATTTGGTTCTCCCCTCTTCTCTTCTGCCTTTGCTCTCCTTCCTCTCTGTTTTCCTCTCCCTGCACGGTTGCTTAAGGAACAACTCGTCATGATGCATTACGACGCTTACATCAGAGAGAAACCAGCCAATCATCCTCCTTCCCCCATCCACTCCTCACTGATGGAATTGTGACATTAGTGCTGAGTCATCTTTTCAGCAGCAACATCCTTTTTCCCACTTCCCCTTCCTGTATCCTCCCCACTTCTCTATCATCCTCATTTTCCCCTCCCAAATTCATTTGCATCCTGCAACCCTATTGGTTAAAATTTCCTTGAATTTTAAATATTATTAAAAAAAAGAGGTTGATCCCTTTTTGATGGCTGTCTCCGAGAAAGGCGGAGAGGAAAGATCAGAGAAGAAAAGAATGGGGAAGATAGGGAAACTTTTCCTGTCATGCCCACCCCTGAGTAATGGAATCTGTCCATGCCCCTCTCCATTACTGCACAGTTGGCTCAGCCACCAAGCTTGGGCTGAAGGTGGAGCTGGAGGCAGAACTGGGGATGGGAGAGCAGTTGGGGCTAGAGGCAGAGCAGGTCTGCTGGTGGACAGTGAATGAGAGCAGAGCTGGAGTGGGGCAGAGCCAGGAGCAGAGCTGTGGCTGAGGCCAGGAGCAGAGCCACAGCCAAGAGTAGGGGCCCGGAGTGGAGCCAGGGCCAGAGCTGCAGATGTGGCCAGGGGCAGAGCTGGGGCAGGGCCATAGTGGAGCTGGAGGCAGAGTAGGGCTGGGTGGTGCTCCCTCCCCACCCCCCATGGGGGCTGGCCTGTGCCCTGCCACACCCTCCCAAACGTTCCTCACACCCCTCTAGGGGCACATGCACAGAGGCTGACCTACCAGGGGTCCAATCCAAATATCTGTCTGTGGAGAAGGTTTCTAGTGACAAGCTGAGGGATGTGACTTACACACAAGCAGAATTCTTTGGACATGTTATCATACATTTGGGAGTGGGTCTGTGGCAGGGCTGGGGCAGAATGAGAAAAGCGAAGAGAAATCCGTGGATACATTCACATCCCCATTAACTGACAGGAATTGGGACACAGAAAGGTGAACTGACTTGCTTCAAATTACACCGTTAGCGAGCAACAGGACCCACAATTCCTGACTCCCAGTCTTGTGGTCTTCCCACTAGACCACCCACAGCTCCAGCCTAGTTATTCTAGACCTACGGCAATTTGCAGGTGTTCAACTAGCCACCAGATGGTGCCAACATAGTTTCATGAGTGCAACAGAAAGTGAAATTTACAGAGGAAAAATTCCCTGTAAAATATTGTGCGCGAGGCCCATGTGTTCAAATGGCTCATCTCCTTGTGCTGGGGCATTGTGATGAAGCTCACACTTCAGTCATTGGGTTGCTGCCTTCACACAAGTTAGCTGGAAAGGAAGAAGATAATTTTGTGTTTGTGACACCTGCCACATTGGATACGTCACTGGGACTTGAACCAGGGAAGTCCAGAACTAAAAGCAGAAGCTAAAGAGCCAGACTTTATAAGCAAAGGGGCTGTAGCAGAGCGATGTCTTCCATGGATCTGGCACAGATGGAAACAGCACACAGTGACCAGTGGGTTTCATATACATCCCTCCATAACCAAGGAATCATTCAAAATAAAGCTTTGCTGTACAGGAGGTTAGAGTGATCAGGCCTGGGCAATAACATACATGCTTGTATAGTCTGGAAAATACCTTGGCTTCCCTGTCAAGTTTGCTAATGGATAGACTGCAATGGAATGGAGTGATCTTTGCTTCTCTCTCAGATTTATTCCTGGGGCTGAGTGAGGTCCTGCAGCTGGCTCATTGAGCATCTGGGAAAGATTCTTCCCTTTTCATTAAGGTTCTGTCATTTGCTGGATAAGGGGACTTAACACTGGTGATGATGCTTGCAGAGATTCATAGATTCCCAGGCTGGAAGGAACCATTATGATCAGCTAGTCTGACCCACAGTATGACACAGTCCAGAGACCAGCCCCACAATAATTCCCAGAGTGGATCTTCTAGAAAAACATCCAAACTTGATATAAAAACGGTCAGAATCTACCATGACCCTTGGTACATTTTTTCAATGGTTAATTACTCTCACTGTTAAAAATGTACACTTCATTTCCACTCTGAATTTGTTTAGCTTCAACTTCCAGCCATTGGATCGTGTTGAACCTTTCTCTGCTAGATCGAAAAGCATATTATTAAAATATTTGTTCCCTATGTTTGTCTCGGTTGTTTATAGGTAAGGCAGCAGAGAAGCTGGGTTTGTAACCATGGTGCAGCCCTTAATCTGGGGAATGGCCAATTTCAGCAAAGCTTGAGGTCAAGTGAAAAGAAAAATAATGGAACAGGTGATATTTCAGGCCCTTTAACCCTGACAGTGCTGCTATATTAACAGCTCTTTATACTTATCAATAGGAAAATCAGCCCCCAAGCCCAGATTGTGTGAGATTCAGTGTATATAGAGACTCTGGTGGACTCCAGGGAATCCACTTTGATCTCTAGCCTTTATATCACATTGCAAATGATTTTTCCCTTACCCCTTGCAATCGGCTTTTATCTTATTTGTAAGGCAACATGAGCACCCTCTAGTGGCCAATTTAACATCTACACCTTTCTGTTATATTTTTAACGGAGGCCTCCAGGAATACCCAATACAATCACTCCTCTTAGTGGCTTGGCATTTACTTTACAAATGCCGCTCCCATTCGTGGAGAGCTCTGCAGGTACATACCCCCGATCACCATGAAAACAGAGCCTGCTGAAAGGGAAGGAGAGTGAGTAGGCACAGGAGACCATGGGTTAAACCCATACCAGTTGAGTGCTTTTATTGAGGTCTCCCTGGATAATGCGTGACCCCGCCACCCCCACCTGAGGCAATAACCCACAGGGATCAAGCCTGAAAGGTGGCCCGCTCCTTGGGTTTTCCCTCAGCCACTGTGCCAGGGGTTGCCTCCAAATTGAGCAGGAGTCTGCCCCCAGACACCCCTGAGGATCCTGAGCCTGCCACATTAGGTGTGAAAATGCCTGCATTTGCTCCCAGGCTCCCTGTAGGCAGGACCGGCACAAGGGTTTCTGGCGCCCTAGGCGCCGGGCCATTTCACCGCCCCGCGCGCTGGTCTCGCGGCTCCGGCGGAGCTGCCGCAGGCATGCCTGTGGCGGGTCCACCGGAGCCGCGGGACTGGCAGACTGTCCGCAGATACGACTGCGGCAGCTCCACTGGAGCCGCCTGACGCCCCCCCGGAAAAATGCTGCCCCCCCTAATGCTGGCGCCCCAGGGAAAGCGCTGGCCCTGGGCAGCTCCCTGACCGGGGGAGGTGCGCCCTGGGCTGCCGGGCCGCAGCAGCGGCTCCCTGACACGGGGAGGGGGTGCGCCCTGGGCTGCTGGGTCGCGGCGGTGGCTCCCTGACCCCGGGGGCACGCTGACCCCGGGGGGGGGCGCCCTGGGCTGCTGGGTCGCGGCGGCGGCTCCCTGACCCCGGGGGGGGGCGCCCTGGGCTGCTGGGTCGCGGCGGCGGCTCCCTGACCCCGGGGGTGGGGCGCCCTGGGCTGCTGGGTCGCGGCAGCGGTTCCCTGACCCCGGGGGCAGGGCGCGCCCTGGGCTGCAGCGGCGGCGCACGGACCCGGGGGACACCTTGGGCTGCTGGCTGCAGGCAGCTGCTGCTGCCGGCAGCTCAGCCCCTCCAGCAGCAGCGGCTGCAACCATTTAAAATTTTTGGGGGGGGCGCCACTTTTTGGCACCCCCAAATCTTGGCGCCCTAGGCAACCGCCTAGTTGGCCTAAATGGTTGCACCGGCCCTGCCTGTAGGTCAACCAGAGCTACAGCTTTCCCCAGCCAACTCAGCCTCCAGCATGGAGCAGGGCCAGCGTATTTCTCCCCCACAGCCACAAGGCTTGGAAAGATATACTATCCTCATAAGTCCTCCACATCCACTGCTCCCTGACCTCACCGAGGGAGCTCTACAAACCCCACTGCACCATCTTTTTTGGCAGTGGGTGCCTCTTCTTTCCCCTGCATTGGAAACTGGGTACCCTCTGCACCCTGCTGTTGGTTAATGCCCCAACCCTGTGTTATAATGAGAGTACTGCACCCGCTTACAAATGGATAGGGTGATTACAAGTGTGTCTGCGTGTTCTGAGGGGGTATGGACTGGGAGTCCTTTCATCATGGTCATTCCACCTTCTCTCCATCCAAACTGACTAGGTGCAGCTATGAACCTCTCTCAGCTTCTCTCCCTAGCTCTGTGATCAGCATCTCTGTGGAATGCAATACCTATGGCCAGGAAAAGCATTCTGAGTACTTCTATGCAAACAAGCATATCAATGTCCTTCGTATGGATAACCAGCATTTGATACTGATGGGTTCATTGTATCAAATCTTGCTATATGCAAACCCAGGGTTAAGACACTATACCAACAACCAGAAACTTACATCAGAAAGAGATATGCCATTTTGTGTCCTGAACCTGCAACCTTTACTGGAATAGGCCCACCTCTCCCCCAAATAAGGGATGTCCAGCGGTATGCTGATGGACACTGCCAAAGTGTCTGTATAACACAATACTACAAATTATATTACAGTAGCTCCCAGCTGAGCTCAGTCCAGATATTTATGGAGACATAGTCCTGCCCTGGAGAGCTTATGGTCCAGACAACAACAGACGCTGGGTAGGAAGGGGTATGACATGCAGGCGAGGTGATCAGAGCGATGAATGGTACGTGGCTGGAGTATGAAAAAAGGCTCAGAGATCTGGGCCATAAATGTCAAATGCACTGAGACTGATTCTGATCTCCTTTGATGCTGGTGTGATTCAGGAGTAACCCCACTGATATCATTGCAGTCACATTAGTGGAAAGGTGCAAGGAGCTTAGAAAACAGCCCTCCTGCGTTCACAGGCCTTTGATCTCTTTTCCCTCTGTCTCATCCTTTTCCATCCCACAGCAGCGTGGCTCTGCCTCCTGGTGGCTGGTGTTTCTGGCCAGCTGAAGTGCATCTCATTTTTGTCTGCATTAGCAGGTTGATCTCAATGAGTTTTACAGCTGGATGGGTCACGTCACAGCCATTAAAGCATTACGCAGATGGCCCCATAATTCCGTGTGGTTTAACACACAGGAAAGAGCAGCTCATGCCAAGACAGAGACACTTCCGGCCATTGCATTAGGTGACAGAGATGAGCAGGGCAGGTTTCACTCTGTGTCATTAGTACTGGCACTGTGCTGCTTGCCTTTTAATCCACACAGTGACAGTCTGCCTGTGTGCAAAGTGCAACATCCTTGGTGTTTGGTCATAGATTCAGCGATCCCAAGGCCAGAAGGAACCATTGTGATTATGTAGTCTGACATTCTGTATAAACACAGGCCAGAGAACCACCCCTCGATGTTATTCCTCAAGTGGATCTGTTGGAAAAACCTCCACTCATGACTTGGTCCCTTGTGGACAGAGATCCTACAGAACAAAGGCAGGAATCTCTCCCCCCACCTGCACTCCCCGCTCTCAGCTGCTCCATGGATCCCCGTTGCACACTTCGCACTTGCTCTTAAAGGTAGAATTTCTACCTATCGCATGGGATAAGAGACACAGAGCCAGCTCCTCGGCATCACTCTACGAAAGACACTGATGTCCCCCAGTAGAAGATCTTGCAAAGGTGAGAGGAGAATTCTGTCCTGCCCCACTGGTGATGCACACAAGCATGTGTGTTCATTTACACCATTAACCATCAGTCTCAGTGATGGCGAGTAGAAAAATCTTGCACAGGACTGATATCCCTGCCACCTTCCCTCCCTGATTCAGCCCAATAGAAAGACATCAAAGGAAATTTAAGTTAATAAAATAACGGAGCTTTGGCACATTAGGCTATTTGAGATCAGCTGGAGACAAGAAAAATGCCCAGGCTTACGGGAAGCTGTAGGTAATGCAAGAGCCTGGAAAAGGACCCAATTGGGAGATGATTTGCTGTTAAAAAACAAAATTCTTCTCTCTGCCCACCCCGCCCCACTTCCCAGAGACACTTGCATCCCCTTCTGGAGCGGGAGCGGCAGAGTGTATTTCTGAGCCCCAGCCTCCAGACAGCCTGGCACCAAACAGCCGCCTCAGCCAGCGCCGCTCAGCAATCATTAGCCCTGGTGATTTAAAGGGCTGGAACGTGCCTGGCATGGGGATGCCAGGGCCCACCAGCAGCGCAGCAAGGCAGATGGGCCAACGGGGCTGCAAGAGGATAATCATAGTGGGGAGGATACAAAAAGCAGCCAGCAACCCCGGAACTCTTGCCACCTATTTTTGACTTAAGAATTATTCCTTCCTCAAGTTCTGGGATAATTAGTAAACGGAGCCAAAAGCTTCTGGTCCCCATCGATCTTATCTTTAAAACCTGCAGACAACAATTCCTCAATCAATATTTCATTTAATTGCTGCCAGCAAGCTGCCAGCTGGGGGTTTGACTTCCCAGACCTGGCGGTCACATGGCAAGCAGCCAAGGCCACTCACTAAAGCCAAACCCAGTTATCCTCAAACAACCTCTCTCCACTGTCCCCCCACTCCTCCCCACTGGAACCCCAAGAGAAAGGGCTCTGGGATGGGTAGGATTGAATCCCCCCCTTCCACACTCATATCTTTTTATGCACAGTTACTATAGGGCAACTGTCAGTATGTCCAGGAGATCCCAAGCCTCTATCCCATTCCTGCACTGAACAGTGAGCACGGATGCATTAGCTACCACAACAACTCCATGCCCACCAATAACACCTACAAGGCTGTCACTCTGCTGCCTACCATGCCCACCCAGAACTTCACAGCTGCAGGGAGAGAACTCATAACCCTGAGCCCAGATGTGAGCTAAAGCAGCATGCAGCCTATATAGGGGTTCTCAAACTTCATTGCATTGCAACCCGCTTCTGAAAACAAAAATTACTACATAACCCCAGAAGGGGGGACAGAAGCCTGAGCCCCATTGCCTTGGGATGGGAGGCCAAAGCCCAAGCCCCACTGCCCCAGACTGGGAGGCCAAAGCCAAAGTCCAAAGGCTTCAGCCCCAGGTGGAGGGCCTGTAACCTGAGCTGTGCCACCCAGGGCTGAAGTGCTCAGCCCAGGCAATAGGACTCCAGCTTCGGCTCTGGGCCCCAGCAGTGAGGCTCAGGCTTTGGTCCTGGGCCCCAGTAAGTCTCATGCCAGCCCTGGCGACCCCATTAAAACGAGGTCATGACCCACTTTGGAGTCTCGACCCACAGTTCGAGAACTGCTGGCTTATGATACAAGTACAGTCCACAAACAACTGTTGTGCCAGTAGTGTGACCATGGGTGAAGGTGGCAGGTAGTGAAGTTCCCAAATCTGGCTCAAGCTTATAAAGCCATGAATCTCTGGGGCAGCACCACAAGCAGCAACAAATAGTGCACCCCTTTCCATGTCAATGAGACACTTGCTAGCACAGTGTGCTGGGGTGTTTTTGTCCATCCTGGTAACATGGCCAAAGAGCCTGCAAAGCTGCTTTCGGATATGATGAGCAACTGAAGGGAGGCCAGATCTCTGTGAGATTGTGGCGTTTTACATACAATCAAACCACTTTACTCTCAGGATTTGATGCTGACAGTGCATATGGAATGCCTCTAGCTCCTCCAAGTCTGCGCGGAGAAGGGTCAAGGTTTCTGACTCAGAGCCATACAGGTAGTTGTAATCCATTGGGGGGAGTGATTACTCCCCCTCCAAATCTGTGGGCGGCCAATCTGCCCCACTACGTCTCCGGGGGTTGCCTGACACGGGGAATCAGCAGGGTGACGGGAGACGTGAGCTTGGGTCTGTGATCAGGGCCGAGCAACAAACACAGTTATGGAGCCCCAGCCTCTAGTTGGAGTGGGGCAGCAAAGAGTCTTGGGGTCAGGCCTGCACTCAGGCTGAGCAGCACACAGTTGGGCCTCCTAGCTCTGGCGGAGGGCCAACAAGCGCAGGCTTCTTGCCTAAGAGAGGGAAAGACTGCCACCCACGATTGGGGTGGCAGGGGAGACGCAGACCCACCCACTCCCCTGCATCCCGGCCAGGGCCCTGGCAGTGCTAAAGCAGTCTGCCACTGGGTCAGCGGGGACCTGACCACAACACGCTGACTCACTCGCTGTCAGTGTTGCAGCCAGATGGGGTTGACTACCCTGGGCCAGGTTCCAACTCCCCCTCAGGGTGTACCTGGCTCTGTAGAGGGTCATCCTGGTTGTCAGAGAAGAAGGCCTCTGTTAGCACTTGCAGCTCTTCTGTGCTTGGGTCTGTAAATGGCCCGGGCTGTCCTGGCCAGTCCTCGGCTCCTTCGGGGTCTGCAGCAGCCTCCCAGCTCAGGAGCTCACAGAAGGCATCTGGCTCCTTCGGTGGGTGCCTCCCCACTGAGTTCTCCGGCCCGCCTTTTATACTTCCGGTCCCGTTCACTGACTTCCAGGGGGAGGGTTGAGCGTGGCGTGGCTCCGCCCACTAGGGTTCAATGAGGGGCTCCTCCTCCTTCATGTCTGTGGGTGGCCAATCCACCCCACTATTCCCCCCACCCCCCGGCCCAAGTCCAGCTCCTGGTCTTTGGAGCTGGTCTCTTGATTCCCCCCTAAGCAGGAGAAGAAATCAGCGTTGCTGTTCTCCTTACCTGCCCAGTGCCTGATGGTAAAGGTGTATTGCTGAAGGGTAAGGTACCAGCATTGAAGTTCCTCATGGTGTTCAGCCACTTCAGGGGGGCATGGTCAGTGATCAGGATGAAGGAGGCCCCCAGAAGTTAGTATCTGAGTGTGTCGATTGCCCACTTGATGGCAAAGGCCTCCTTCTCGATGACCAAGTATTTACACTCACGGGGAAAAAGCTTGTGGCTAAGGTAGAGGATGGGATGTTCTTCTCCATCCACCTCCTGGGAAAGGACAGCCCGAGCCCCACCTCTGAGGCATCCGTTTGCACTAAAAACTCCCGGATGAGGTCTGGGCTGAATAAGACGAGTTTCCAACAGACCTCCCTTAAGAATCTGGAAGGCGTCTTCACACTCTGTCGACCAGTGTACCCGGCGGGGGCTGTCCTTGGTGAGGAGGGCCATGAGGGGGGCCGCAATTGATGTGAATTGGGGCACCAAGCACCGGTAGTATCCAGCCAGATCTAAGAACTGTCTTACCTGGCGCTTTGTCATCAGGGCTGGGCACACTTGCAGTCCCCATTAAAATGAGGTCTGATTCCAATGTGTGGAGTGACAAGTCGTAATATTCAGCTGATAGCTCAACAGAATAGTTCTGGGGTGAGATGGTATCTCTGTTGCACACCTAAGGTTGTGTGAAAATGCAGTGAAACCATTACACAATGCACACTCTCGCACCAGTACCGGCATGAAGATTGAGCACCAGATTTAGCAAAACATGAGAGGCAGTGGAATAATTTGGATCATATCTTGTAGAAAGCCACACTGTATGTCCTTTCAAGGCACTTTGTTATAATGGGGCAGTGGTTCTCAGACTGATTTGACAATCTCTAGTGGCTTGGTGCAGAGATCTTGCCACTGGTCTGTGGAGCGCTTGCTGCTCATGTGGGATTGGTGACTCTCTGGTTTCCAGCTGTTCCTGAAAGTTCTTGCAGTGCTAAGAAGCCAGGAGGCATCCAGAGGAGGCTGGAAACAAGGAAGAACCAGTCCAGTTGCCTCTCCCAGTGGTCACTGCTCCAGAAGAGAAGGGAAAACGGGAGCAGTCCTCAGGAAACTGTCACCCAGGATACTTCAGCTGCCAGCAGGAGAGGAATGGCTGGGGGTGAGGGGTGTCGTGAGAAAGAGAACCACCCGGCTGGGCAGCATGTACAGGGGAGCAAAGTGATTGAGGGGAAGATGAAAAGTGGAAGGAGTGAGTGTGATTAACTTGTCTGAAAGGCTTTAAAGACAGATACAAACACCTGTGTTGGACTTTCCAGGTGCACAGCTGCCACAGGCATCACTGGGATGCTGCATGATGGCAAATGGGAGGGGAGTTGCCCAAAGCATGATCCATATTATGAAACCCCCTGGACTGGGATATTGCCATTAGCAATGGGTGAAGGTCCACCAGTTTGGTTCAGATGTTTACCTGAGGCTCACCCAAGCTTGTGGAGGCACCCAAGCTCTAGACAGAAGGCTGGGAATTGCATGAGATGAGGCTTTGGGGATCATCAAGACCCATAGGAGGTTCTTTCACCACCTGCATTGTAACTGTGGGGGCCTTAATGCTAGACTGCCATGGCTCAGAGCTCTGACACCAGTTTCCAGCCTATGAGTGTAAAGGTCTCAACCTGGCTTCCACCAGCTGAATAACTTTCTGCAAGGTGACCCCAATGGCCCTTCCGCTCCCAAATTCATCTCTCCAAGTTCTTAAATACCAGACAGCTGGATTTTCCCCTCTGGTTTGTCTCCCCTAGAGGAGCAAACCCGCCCCCAGTTATCAGTTCCCTTTGGGCCTCACACTCCACACAACTCCTGCTTGGGCTAAAAATAATCAAGGCTTTTGTAATAGAAAAATCACAGATTTGGAGAAGAAATAGCGAGGAAAACAACTCAGACAAGTTCCACAGAAACTAAATGTAAAGACACAATCTCAGGCTCTACACGTCTGTAGTAGCTAAAATCCCTTTTCTAATACAAGTTACTTATTACCTCTGAACAGTTTCCCAGAATGCTGTCTGTCCTAGAGAGGATCCAGTGTTCCATGCACAGCGCCTGCTTTGATGCTGGTCCTTTTTCTGGATAGTCATCATTTCGAACCTTTGTCTCTTTTAACAGGGGTTTTTCCCCCTTCTCTCTCAGACTGTGCATATTCATGGTTACACAGAGTGAGGGTGTGATGGGGCTCCACTCACCATGCTGGCACCTCCAGCTGGCCATCTTGGGGATTTGCTCCCCAGGTCAGTACATCCTTCTCGATGCTGCCTCACCTGCCATCATGTCTGCTCTCTGACCCGCATCACTCCCGGGACCGCTGCGCCCTCTTCATGACATAGCCCTCAGCCATGTCACCATCTATGCTCCCCATTTCTGGGGTTTAGTACTGAAGTCCAATTGTCCAGTCACTCCCCCAGTGGAAAGTCGGAGGGACCCAGGCCTGCCCACCACCCAGGGACCCTGTAGACCTGTCACCCTGTAGACCTGTCATCCATCTTAGCTGGACTCTGAGGCCTCGCAGTGGGGCAAGTGGCCTGGCCAAGAGTTGCTGGGTGGCGTCACTTATCTGGCAGGCCAGGCTGCGGTAGGCTGTGGCTGCAGCAGAGGGACCCATCAGGGAGCGGACATGGCTCTTTCTGAGCTGCAACGTCTGCTCCACAGAAATCCTGGACATTTCCTCTTATTTGAAAAATCCACCCGGACGGAGGATCAGAAAAGAGGTTACATCCTGGAAAACCCAGATGTATGGTAACCCCACCCGCTCCTCCCCCCCACTACAAAATGTCTGTCCTATTTCACACCATGGTCTCCTCCACCCCCACCCTCTCCAGCCAAGAACTGTGGCTCTGGTGTGCACCTTCCCACCCCCCATAGTCTCAGCCTCTGACACTGGTGGCCGGGAGAAGAGGCTTCTCTGAGTGGGTGGTTGGCTGCCTGTCCATCTGTATGTGCTGGCTGCATGGCTGGCTGCTGCAGGGACTTACAGGAGTGTGTGGGAGGGTGAAGCAGCCAGGCAATGCCTTCCGAGAACACTTGTCCTTCAAGAGCTAAGTGTTTCCAGGAAAATCAGAGCCAGTTCTTACCTAAAGCAGAGAACCAAACTGCCTGTCCCTAGAACCACCTCATTATAGCCTGAGTCACCACTGGCCAGCTATTAGGCACCTCGGCGCAGTAGGTGACAGCTCAAACCAGACTAGCTGGCAGAGAGTGGCAGGTATGGTTCTGTGTTAGTTACTCTCGAACAATTAATTATAAGGACTCCAGTGATGGGGACATTAGCACTCCCCTGCGCAATGAGGCAGTGCAGACATTGCTTGTCCATTGCCTGCCCACCTGGAAGAAGTGGGGGAGAAGCCCAAGGCTCAGGGAGCCCCTGTATGGGGCAAGGAGGGTTCTTACTCCCTTGGGACTTGGGCGATGCAACAGCACAGGGCAGCCTTGCATGTCATCTGCTCCAGCTACTTGCTGGGGTTGGCTGCAGCGCTGACCAAACTATGCTTGGCACAGTAGGTGCAAGGCAGCAAGGGTGGCTTCACAACCCCCACTTCACCAAGCATAAGTTAGGGCAACCTCAGGGCAGCTCTAACTTACATTTGGCTACCTGTGGCCACACCCTGTTCTCCATGGCCATGCCCCTATCCCTAATCTCTCCATGCTGGGTGCTACAAGGGAAGACAGCATGGACCCATCAGGCCAGGTTTACATCATCCAACTTTGGAGTTACGGGAATTCCCTGGGGTGGCCATATCTGCCAGCCTCACAGCTTCTTTACTGCTCAGGCTTTCCATTGGGACCACCTGCCCTGCCTAATATAGGCTTGATTCTCTGCAGAGACTGATGTAGTTCCATTGACTCCTGCAGTGAGCTGAGAAGCCAGCCCCGAGAGCATACAGCTGCATACCAGTACGTTTGCACAATTTACTCATTTAATTTGGGAAGATAAATTCCTACACTAAAGTGCTGACAGACTGACTGTCTGGACACAAAAATGGGTAAATGGCCCCATTTACATTTAAAGCATGTCAAAGCGGAGAAGAATAGATTACAAGAATAGCTCAGTTTTTCTCTGCCACTTGCCGAAAACCATCAAAGTGCTGTTGACTGCATGCTTCCTGGAAAGAAGGTAACTTTAGAGATAGACTTATTAAGCCTAACTTCAAATGCTCTGTCAGAGATGTATAGCTTTTATGATGCCCACAGAAGCACTGTTTGCAATTTGAATGTGTACATCCTACAGGTAAAGCACCTGGGGCTAGGATCTTGTCAGGCAGCGCAAGCTAAGCAGTGGAGGCTTGGGCAGTATTTGGATGAAAAGAATTCTAAAGCAGCATTACAGGTTGCAGGAAATGGGGTCAAGGATGCACTGCCATTGCAACACTGCACCTTGTCCTGCTGGAATGAAGCATCCTTCTTTGCAGGAACTCAGTCTTATTTAGTGTGCTCCACCCTGCTATGCAGGTAGAATTTGAAGATTCCCAGCCTGTAGCTGGAGCGCTTCATGCTTCATGGGCTAGTGCTTCCCCAAGGTGCATGGCAAGGGAGAATCGGGCACAGCTTGTGGTTTATAGCCAGTAATGTCACCATTGCATGTTTGGCCCTGTCCACACTGCAAGTGCATCCATGGTTTGGCAGCCAGTTTGGGACTCATCTAAGCAGGTCACAACAACCCTGGCTGAGCGACATCCACACAGATCTAGCAGCTCTAGCTAGATCTCCTTTGTGCCAGCCATGCCACGGCAAGAAGTGAGGGCATGAAAGAAATGCCCTTACCCCAGCTCTGTCACCCTTCACACAGGGAAGCCTGGCTACAGCGGGATGAGAAATGGAAAAATGTGTGTAATAAATATTTTTTTTCATTCAAAATTCAGGATTTTTCAAAACAGCTGCACAACCAGGCAGGATACACCAGCTCCACAGCCAAGCTCCTCCTACGGGGTCAGACCTTGATCCCTGCTCTGTCTGCTTCATATTGCCTCAGCAGAAAGAAGGCTACCCTAAAGGCACAGCCAAGGGCTCCCCCCCAGTGCAGAGGAATCTTTGGGAGCCAGAGTCCATCGCAGTCAGCTGTGCATAGGGGGCGTTCAGAGAGAACTGAGGTCAATACCTATAGGACCACTGTAGATGGTGTACCTTGGAGAAGTCCTTAAGCTTGTGCTGGGAGCTGCTCCAGCTCTTGGTGACCCCAGGATCAGGGAAGTGAAATCTCTTTCCTCATTGCTTCCTTAACAGAACCAAGGACTGAGCCCATGGTTTGTCATAAAGGTGCTGTACTGCACCCAAGAACCTGACTGCATCCAAGAAGCTGGCCTTGTCAGTGACTCAGTGGTTGGAAAGCAGCTGAAATCCACACTCTAAATAGAGTTAAGTGCTTTGAGATCTGATGAAAAGAGAGCTAGATATTATTCTTACAAGCAATATATTCAGAACAGGAGACCACAAGGCAGGTGGTGCTTTCATTTACACACACAAAAATATGGAGCAACTTCACTGACTTCAATGGAGATTCTAGATTTATTCTGAGAC
The DNA here is from genome assembly GCF_003597395.2 of Chelonoidis abingdonii. Lineage (NCBI taxonomy): Eukaryota > Metazoa > Chordata > Testudines > Testudinidae > Chelonoidis > Chelonoidis abingdonii. The sequence goes on along the minus strand of NC_133775.1, from coordinate 75,016,814 downwards.
AAATAATCCAATAAGTGAAGTCCTCTGTTCAAAATTTTATATGCAAAACAGATAGGCTATTCAGATTAGGCTAGTCAGGTTATTCACACAGAACAGTGTTCCCAAAGCCCAGTTCAAACTAGCACACATCCTACTACAATTTGCTCTGATTTGGGGATTATTTGCAATGTATCTGTATGGGAGACAAGGGGAAGAAAGCCTGAAGAGACTGATTTCTGCAAAATTCAGTAAAATGCCAGAGGAAGACATTGGCCCAAAACCAGGTGAAGAGCAAATAATTGTTCTGTGTGATTGTCTCTGCAAAGGGAACAACTACATTAAAACACAGAGCTCAGTTCAGAAAGAAAGGAAGTGTCAAAGAGCTGAGAATTTCCCACTTGTAGTCATTACAGTACTGCTATATTCCACAGGGTGTCAGACTTTGACAAGCAACTGTGCAGTGGAGACAGGAAAATCAAGTCTGTCACATGCATTCCTTGCTCCAGCTTTTTAAGATGAACTGCTGGTGACATCAAAAATTCCAGGAAATATCAGATTGTAGATTCAGACTTTAAGGCCAGACGGGACCATCATGCTCATCTAGTCCAGTGGTTCACAACCTATTTACCATGGTGGGCCACACCCAATACTACCTGTACGGCCCTGAGAATGTCACATGGGCTGCAGCTCTGTGTTGACTGGGCCACAGGTTGAGAACCACAGGTCTAGTCTGAACTCCTGCACATTACAGGCCACAGAACTTCACTCACTCTCTCCTGTAATGAGCCGTTAGCTGAGTTACTGAAGTCCTCAAATCTTGATTTATAGATTTCAAGTTACAGAGATGCCACTTTACTTTAGTTCAAACTAGGAAGTGACCCGTACCCAACACTACAGAGGAAGCTGAACCCCCTCCACAGGGTTAGATCAGTGGTTTGAGCATTAGCCTCCTAAACTCAGCCTTGTGAGCTCAATCCATGAGGGAACCACTTAGGAATCTGGGCCAAAATCAGTACTTGGTCTTGCTAGTGAAGGCAGGGGGTTGGACTCAATGACCTTTCTGGGATCCCTTCCAGCTCTATGAAATAGGTATATCTCCACATATAATATAACCGGGGGAAAATTCCTTCCTGATCCCAAATATGGTGATCAGATGTGGACAAGACCTGCCACCCAGACACTTGAGAAAGAATTTTCTGTACGAGCGCAGAGCCCTTCCCTTCTCCTGTCTTATCTCCAGCCATTGAAGATATTTAGCAGTCACGGATGGGCCATATGCCATTACAGGAAGTCTCATCATGCCCCCCTCCCCTAAACTTATCAAGCTCAGTCTTGAAACCAGTTAGGTTTTTTGCCCCCACTGCTCTTTTTGGAGGCTGTTCCAGATTCATGGATTTTAAAGCTAGAAGGGACTTTGATGATAGATTGAGAACAACTGGACTAGACTATTTACCATTGTGGGCCACATATACAACTCCCTATGTGTTATGTGGACTGCAGCCACACAATATATATACTACCTGTATGGTCCTGAGGATGTCACATGTGCCACAGATGTGTGCTGATTGGGCCACAGGTTAATATCCACTGACCTGGTGCATACAGCTTTACCCAATGATCTCTGCTGCATTTAATGCAATCACTCTGACCAAACTAGAGCATACTGATGAGTGATGGAGAGAAAACCCCTTCCCTTGGTAATTTGTTTCAATGGTTAACTCCCCCATACCCCCCATATTAAATAGTTGCACTCATTCTCTGCAAATTACATAATTTCAGTGTTGCTGACTTTCCTGCTGGTTGGTTTTTTTCTTAAAGCCTCAGCTCCTGGATTCCAGAGATTATGTGACATTCTCAGTTTGCATTTAAACAAACAAAGCAAGTTTCTAGCACTCATATTTCTGGAGAAAAGCTTGAATATGTGACCCCCTAAAGGCTAAAAATCCAGAAGGCAAACAGAAAGATCCCCCACAGTGTTATTTTGTAAAATTTAGTGATTTTTAAATCACTCTCAAGAAATTTGGGAGGCTAGCTCCAGATTTCTGAACACTTGGGTTTGGCAGTACTGTAATTTGCATATAATCCCATGCCTGGAGCTACACTACATTATAAAACACATTTCATTGCACCCAGCTTATTGAGTGGGATGGGTCACCCCTCAGCATTATTTATCACTCCACCAGCCTTTGTCATCTGCAAACTTGAGCAGCAAAGACTTTATATTTCCTTCTAGATCACCGGTAAAAAATGTTGATTAGTGTTGGGTGATCACAGCAGGACCCCACTACAAACATCCCTCCCCCCACTCCAGCTGAGGAATCCCATGCCACCTCTGTTGACAATTACATTTTGAAATCCTTGAGGACGCCTGTCCGAATTCCATCTTCCCTGCTGTGAATACACACAATAAATAAATGTAATCAGAGTCAGGATGAGCTCTACCCTGACATCTGGTGGTGAATTATGGTGAGCTGTGGAAAAGAACTTTGGGGCTGATCTTGTTTGCATAGGCACACCCACTTTGCCTAGCATGAACCCCCAGCAGCCCAAATGGTCACTTTGGCTGTTGGGGATCCCCAGTTTCTCTGTTATTGGGGCAGGAAGAATAAAGTGTTGTTACCCTGATTGTGTGAATCAAGGACAATGAAACTGTTTTATGACAGAGGGACTCGTCATCAACTAATTAGCACTCGCTAGACAAGGGACATGGGTTCCAAAACCTAGTGACTTGAGAGACAGGTTGGGGATAGGTAGTTGTACCTGATGGTATGGATTTCCTTTTGAGGGCCTGAAATACTGCACTGCACTGCACTATATCAGAGCTAATTTTAATTCTATTAGGAGTCTAGTTAGAAGCTACTGAGCTGAATTCACTTTGGGCCAATGATGCACCAGCACTGAGGCTTTGCTACTACAAGCTGAAATCACTGAGTGCTGTGACAGGGCTTGAAGACAGGTTGCTGAGCAGCTAGCAGAGCAGAGCAGTTTGCAGGACGGCTTGTGGGATAGCTGGTGGAGTGGAGCGGCTGGTGGACTGGCTCACAGTGAAGGCTGTGGCAGAACCCCATGGAGAGGCAGGTCAGTTGGCCTCAGACCACGTAAGGTGCTACTTAACACCATTGCATGCCCCCTACCCCCGCATTGAGAGGTAAAACTCTGCAGATAAACTTTTGAACTCTGGGGCTGCACTGACCAGGGACAGAGACTTTTGGGGTGTTGGACTTCAGGTGATTTTTTGGGTTGCTGGACTTAAGACCCTGAGGGGAAAAGGATACTGCCAAACTTACTTGGAGGGGTGGGTCTTTTGCTCATGGTTTGTGTTATGAAGCCTGTTTGTGGTGTTTCCCCAACATAATGCCGCATTGTTTCCCTCCTTTAGTAAAAGGATTTTGCTACACTCAGACTCTGTGCTTGCGAGAGGGGAAGTATTGCCTCTTAGAGGCGCCTGGGGGATGGTATGTAATTGTCCCAGACCACTGGGTGGGGGCTCAAGCCTGTTTTGCATTGTATTATTGAAACGGAACCCTTGGATACTGAACCCGGCCCTTGTTGCTGCCAACTCAGATGGGCAGAAGGTTTACATAAATAATAAGCATCAGGTGGGAACACACTTCCAGGACAGGTAAATAGCTGTGTTTGAGAGATTGCTATGGATTTGCTAGTTAATTCTCCCATGTAAGCCTGCTCTCGGGATGCACACACCAGCCCTCCTCACCTGCTGCCAACCTGCTACTGCAATCAGCCTGAGAAAGCATGACACAACGCTGGCCCCTTTGAGGGCCTGTCACAGAACCCGTGTTCTGTTGACCTCCCTTAAGCAATGAGGGGGATGGACTATGGATGTCACTTCCACCAACTGGCCCCCCGAGTAACCTGTCGTGGAAAAGACCACCACCCAGCTGATTTTGGATCAGACAGCCTGAGGCACCTTTATTGTTATAACAAGATTACAAGTATGCACACAAGGAGAGACGGCGTAACTTCCTGCAAGAGATAAGCCGCTCTGTTCCTTACAAATTTTACCAAGCTTATAAAGGTTAAAACCGCAAAACGTCATATAGATTACACAAGTTATTTGCCATTTTTGGTAATGCAATTTTGCAAATCAGCAGGTTATTTACTGTAAGTTCAGTTTGGGGTATTTCCAGTTATTGTTTCTTTTGCAATTATATTGACTGTTTTATGACCCCTTGATTGCAAATACATATTGCAAAAGTCATTAAAATATTGCATATCAGCAAACTAGTTGAACATATTTCACGTGTTCTGGCAGTGATTGAGCTGGTTATTTTGATAGCCCCTCCTTGGAGTTCCCCTAAGCAAGCATTAGCTATTATATTATATATTGCATAAAGCTAAGCTGGCACTCAAGGGGACCCCTTGTCCCCATCTTAGTTCCTCTTTTGTCAGTGTTTCATACCCCATTTCTTCATATTTAGTTTTTCCACACCCAGTGCCTGATATGTTGCTAAACAAGTTATCTTTGAGCAGTTAGAATCTTAACTTTTATTTTGCATTGGTTAGCTAAAGCCTGAGGCCTACATACATGGGCCTATAAAACAATTGCAAAGCTTGTTTAATGAGAACCATACCATAACGAGGGGTAATGGGGGGGTTATATTTTTTATCAAACCTAATTCACTCTTCTGTGATTTACTGTTGCTTGCACAGGGAGGGAGGAACTCAGCTATCTTCTCCTCTTTTCCCCTCTGCAATGATTCATAGATTCCAAGGCCAGAAGGGACCATTGTGACCAGCTAGTCTGATCCCCTGCATAGCACAGGCCAGGGAACTGCCCTCAAATAATCTCTAGCGAATTGCTTCCACAAAAACATCCAATCTTGATTCAAAAATTGCCAGTGATGGAGAATCCGCCTTGACTGTTGGTAAATTGTCCAATAGTTAATTACCCTTCCAGTTAACAAAGTATGCCTGTTTCCAGCCTGAATCTGTCTAACTTCAACTTTCAGCCATTGGATCATGTTAGACCTTTCTCTGCTTGACTGATGAGCCCATTATTAAATATTTGTTCCCCATGTAAGCACTTATGTAAGTACAAGTCACCCCCTAACCTTTTCTCTGTTAAGCTAAGTAGATTGAGCTCCTTGAGTCTGACATTGTAAGGCAGGTTTTCTAATCCACTAATCATTCTCATGGCTCTTCTCTGAACCCTCTCCAGTTTATCAACATCCTACTAGAACTGTGGGCACCAGAACTGGACACAGGATTCCAGCAATGGTCACAGCAGTTCCATATACAGAGGTACAATAACTTCTCTATTGAGACGTAAGATTCCTCTATTTATGGATCCAAGGATCACATTATCCCTTTTCATAGAATGATAGAACTGTGGGACTTGAAGGGACCTCAAGAGGTCTTCTAGTCCAATCCCCTGCACAGTGGCCACAGTGTCAAACTGGGAGCACACATTCAGCTGATTATCCACCCCCACACTTACATTTTTTCAGAATCACTCCTTCCCAGGATAGAGTCCCCCATTTTGTAAGTATGACCTACATTCTTTGTCCCTAGATGTATACATTGACATTTAGCCATATTAAAATACATATTCTTTGCTTGTGCTCAGTTTACAAAGCGATCTAGTTTGTTCTGAACCAGTGGCCTGTCCTATTCATTATCTTCCACTCCCCCAATTTTTGAATCATCTGCAAACTTCATCAGTGATGAATTTATATTTTTTCCAGGTCATTAATAAAAATGTTAAATAGCATAAGACCAAGAACTGATCCCTGTGGGACCACACTAGAAACACATCCACTCAATGATGATTCACTGTTTACAGTTCCATTTTGAGATCTATCCGTTAGCCAGCTTTTAATCCATTTAATGTGTGCCCTGTTAATTTTATATCAGTCTAGTGTTTTAATCAAAGTGTGGTGCAGTATCAAGTCAAATGCCTTTCAGAAGTCTATTACAACTACACTATTGCCTTTACCAATCAAAACTTGTAATCTCATAAAAAAAGACAGGTTAGTTGGACAAGATCTATTTTCCATAAACCCATGTTGATTTGCATTAATTACATTAGCCTGTTTTAATACTTTATTAATCTAGTCCCGTATCAGCTGATCCATTATTTTTCCCAGGATCAATGTCAGAAATGACAGGTCTATAATTACCCTTTTTAAAAATTGGCACATTAGCTTTCTTCTAGTCTTCTGGAGCTTCTCCAGAGCCCCAGGACGTTTTGAAAATCAACATTAATGGTCCAATGAGCACCACAGGCAGCTCTTTTAAAACTCTTGGATGCAAGTTATCTGGACCATAATAATAAATAATGAATGCCTGCACCTAAGGGTTGGATTTTCAAAGGATCCTGGGGGAGCTGAGCACTCACATCCCATGGAGGTGGGTACCCAAGTCCCACAGATGTCTTTGAAAATCCCAGCCAAAGACAATAGGCCCAGCTGAGTACTATAACACAGATCCAGGGAGCTCTACTATGGTGCAGTGCTCCCTATGCCATAACTCAATGGGAGGTCAAATACACCTCTATGGGGTGTGGTTCCTCCTTGGAATGGTCTTTGCTCCACAGAGCATACCTACTGCTCCTTAGGAGTACTGAGCCGACTGGCCTGCTCCTGGAGACACATAAAGAGTCTCCACCTAACAGCTTCAGCCAAGAATGGCATAGTCTTGATTCCAAACATATACCCACTTTGGGATGTTGGTTGGGAAACCAGGGGATAGACCCGATGTCATGAGTGCAGGAAAGAGAACTCAAAAGCCCCAGATTGTTCAGTAGCAACTTTTTAACAAGGCTGGAGAGGAGTCAGCTTCCTTCACACACGCCTCATTGGAAGCACTGTGACAGGAGGGTCTACGTCCTAATGGTGCTGACACATCTTCCCTCCCTTGCTCTACACTGCTGTCCCTGAAGACACAGCCACAGCCAGCCGAGCTACAATCAGGTGCACAGAGTTGAGGGCAGGGGGCAACACAGAGCCAGAGAGGCTGTACCGGGAAAGGAAATTAGTTCAGATCTGACATACTGTAATGAGAGGGAGATATTTAAATGCAAATCCTTGTTTAAATCCCTCCTGAAGATCAGACTCCTCCATGAAGCCTGCACGACTCAAGCTAAGTCCCCATTTTATCTATTCCATTTATTTGTCTTCTGCCTGAGCTGCTCATCTATATGAAGGGAGGGTATTGGGTGCAGGGCGGGAGAGGTACAAGGGCAGTGGAGTTTAAGTTGCAAACTGGCAAGGGGAGAGGAGGATGGGATTGAACTGGAGATTGAGGATGGAGATGGGGCCTGGAGACTGTCCATGGGATTAACAAGCCATACCCTTTCCTTCCCCCCAGTCACTTTGTGACCGCCCCCCTCCAATTGCCTGTCTTTGTTCTTTAGACAGTATGGTCTTCAGGGCAGAGACTGTGTCTTCCTCTGGATTTGGAAAGTGCTCACTGTGGGTGCTATTGCAATCTAAATAATAAACATTAATATATTACATGGCATTAGATTCTCTCTCTCTCAATGTAAGTCAGTAGATTGGGGTGTATTTCTGGGAAGACCGATTGTGCTTCTAAGGATCCTGTATGTTCATGTACATCTATGTTAAGGAAATAGGACATGGGGAATTTATGTGTAAGTTCAAACAAAGGCCATGTCATAATGGAAACAGACAGAGATGAGTGCTGGCAGTGAATAACAGGGACAAACTAGCTCTATATTCAGGGCTTTGTTGTATATAGGTGCCTATTACCACTCACCACCTGTCCAGATTTTTCACACTTGCTGTCTGGTCCCCCTGTCTATATGGGACAGACGTCCCTACAGACAGACATGACCACCAGAGCTAGTGGTGGCAGGGAGAAGGGGAGAATCAATCGCTCCCTCTTCTCAGCATCTGCTCTGTAATATGTAGAGTCTGCAGGACCTTTGAAATATTACAGGCAGGCATTCAGCTATTAATCCCAGGACTCCCCTGAGATCATGACATAGGACCCGATTTGTCAAAGCATGTAAGCATAAGAGTGGTCCTTTTGGTTTTAATAGCACTATGCTGGGTAGGGGCAGAATGAAATTGGTGTGCCGCTGTGGGTCCTTCCCTGGGGACTGCCCCTCGCTGAGTAGGGAATCTGGTATCTGAAAGACACATACAGGGAAATCCACCCCTTCTGCTAGTCCAGTGACATCAGAGCAGGAATGAGCTCTGAGGTCTGCACTCTATAGTCAGCAGAACATGGCCACGGTTTTCGCTGGGAGGGCCTGACTGCGGACAACAGCCACCTTATGACATAATGGGTGTGACAGGACCCCAGCTGGCATGTAGCCCATGAAACAGGAATAAGGAGATTGGAACCGCTGAAAAAAGTTGTACAGAGCTCTGCCCAGAACTGAGGGGGCCACCAGATAGAGGAATTGGCTTTTCCTCCCATTGGACTTTCTGCTACCCCAGACAGGGTGGGGACAACGGTGTGACCTGGCTAGAGAGTTGCATCATGAGAAGAGCTGGACCACCAGGTGACTGGAGCAACTATCAGCAGGGGGGTGACACAGGAAGGAACTACAATGCCATGACAAGCCAGAACAACCACAATTCTCTCTCTCATCCTTCCCTGATGACAAGAGGCAGGCTTGGGGCTTGGCTGGTTTTCTTAAGCTGGTGTCTCCTATTGTGAGACAGCTTGCATTGTGGAGGAGAAAACCCAGGGAGAGAATTGGCTCCTTTCCTGACTAGGGAAGTCTGGCAAGATACCAAGGGAGGAATAAAGGAGCCACTGAAAGTAGACCGGCTCCTGTGGTCCCCCTGTTAAAAGGGCAGACTTTGGACTACCAGGGAGAGAGACGTGGGAGGAGCTCAGAGGAGGAACAGAGCAGCAGAGAAGGAGAAGCAGTCAAGCCCCGGGAGGGCAGAAGTTGTTTGGAGTTCATATACTGTACATTTGGGGTTTTGTTAATGGATCCCGGGGAAAGTCCTGAGAGTCCTGGCCCCTGAGATGCGGGATAAAGAGAGTGGAAAGTCCCCAGAGAAGAGCATGAGAAACAGAGGGCTAAGAGTGGAGGCCAAAGATCTTTTGTGAGGACATCTGGACCGTTTGTGGCTGGACCATCTGTTACCCCAGAAGGGGATGGACTAAATCATGACCAGGCCAGAGGTCCAAGTTACAGAAAGAGAGCCCACCCCAATGCCAGAATGACCATTGGTGGGGAGCGCCTGATGGAGTGAGAGCCACCACACCACACCTGGTCACAAGCGGGTGCTCTGACAGTGAGTCACTTTCACAGGGGACTTAAAGCTAGGCTCTGAAGCCCATATTTAGACACCTCAATAGGACACACCTCAATGGGAGGACGGTGACTTTAGAGATGCTGACCCCTTCCCCATACAGTCACTCTTGGCAGGTTTTACTGTAGTTTATTCACCAAAAAATACAGTTTCATGACAACGGGAACCATTTGCAAATTCAACAAAAAGTTTAGGCAAATAAAAATGGGGTGGCGGGCGGGTAGTACAGATTCCCAAAACATCTAAATGTTTTACTTAGACTTTTTTTTCAATATGTTGTTTTGTTATGAAATTTAATTTAACTACTAAGGAAAAAGGGGTAAAAGTCACCCAAATCCAAAACAAAACATTTTGGGTCTAACAAGCTGTTTAATTGACCTCAAACTATTTTTTTCATTTTGGTAAGAAAAAACAAAACTTGTCATTTCAGGCAAAGCTGACAGGACAATGATTTTTGATTTTTCAGTCCGGTCACTGACCGGAAAAATCCATTATTCCCCCCTGCCCTGTTTATGAGTCAGTCACTTGTTCCCTTTGGTCCTCCTGCTCTGTAACTTCCCACTAATTTGTTGACATCTTTTTGCAAATGAGGTGTCCCAGAACTCTAGTCTGACTGGAACATACTGGTGGAATCTGCATCACATCTCTCTCTAATGCAGGGTCTCAAACTCAATTTACCTTAGGCCAGTGCCAGTCCTCAAATCCTCCCAGCAGACCATTGTCACTCATGCTGCCCAGAACCCACCCCCCAAAAACTCTGCCCCCCACCTGCCTAAGGCTCTGGGATGGAGTTTGGGTGGGGGAGGAGGTCTGGGATAGGGGATTGGGATGCAGGCTCTGGGAGGGAGTTTGGGGGCAGGAGGGGTTTGTGGGGAGGCAGTGGGGGTACAGGCTCTGGGAGGGGGTCGGTGGTGTGGTGCTAACCTGGGGCTCCGAGGTGGGGCAGGCTGGGGGGCCTCCACGTGCTTCTTCCCCCAGGCACTGCCCCCTTAGCATCCCACTGGGTGCAGGGGCACTCAGGGTGGGGGCAGTGCGTGGAGGCACAGCCCCGCCCTGCCCCTGGGCCGCAGGGAGGGGTTGGCAGCCACTGGAGCGAGCAGGCAGATGCCTCTCAGCTCTGCTGCGCTGCCGGGGCCCCTGAGGGGGGAGTGCCTGGGGGCAGCAGGTGGGGCCAAGGGAGAGACCCGGCCTCAAAACTGCTGGAGCCCCATGGGCCACACTGGGGAAGCTCGTGGGCTGCAGATGGCCCACGGGCCGGGAGTTTGAGACCCCTGCTCTAATGAGTGACCACAAGAGGATAACAGCCTACCACTGCTGCCAGATAAAGGAATTACTTCATTAGCTTGAGGGGTCTGAGCTGTGGTGCTGAAGGTTCAAAACCTTGTTGAGGCCCCAGGCAATGGGCTGTTACATCACCTCACCCAAAGTGATGCCTTGGCATGTGTAACTACACCCTAGATGCGTTATCTATAGGAACCTCCGCATGTAAAGCATAAGCCAGCATGACTGTGCTATAGGACCAGACCCTATTCCTTGCATTCTCATTTCACAGTGAAGGTTCATCTCAAATTTGCCTTCCACCCTCCCAGCTACTAGAACTCTCCCCTGGAGTTGCTGTGTTTCCGATTAGGCTTCCCTAGATGTCCCCCAGAAGCTGAAGCTCCAAAAAGCCAAGGAAGAAAGGGACTCTGTTATTCTCTTTCTTACTGGATCATTTTCCTTTGTGTCCCAGAAAAACCCAAACTGACCTCAGCAGTCTGGAAATTCAAGGGACAGTTTGCTTTCGCTGAGTTCCCAGTAGAAATAATCAGCATGAAAGAAAACTGGTACCATGCTGACTTTCTATAGCCCCTGTAACCCAAGTATATCAAAGTGCTTGGCAAAGAGAAATGAATTAAACCCGGGAAGCTGGGGACATTAGCCCCATTTTACAGATGGGGAAACTAAGACAAGGAGCTGTGCTGTCACTGGCCTGCTGCATAGGGTGTGGCAGCAAGGCATTGGGCCTCTCAGTCCCTGTGCTTTCCTCCCCAGTCCACATGGCCCCCAAACAGCCAGCCCTGCCTTCCCTGAAAGCAGCTGCCAAGCAATATTAATGTTTCCTTTAGTTCCCTCAGTGACAAGGTTGAGAAGGTACCTTTCCCCAGGCCTTAGGGGAAGAATAGTGGGACAATCGTCTTTCAGGGTACCCCCTTCTCTTCCTCCCAGTTGAGTCTAACCCTTCAAGAAATCTTCTCTCTAGATTCACCTAATTTTTCACAGTCTCCCAGCATTTCCTCCCCCTGCTCCCCTCACTCTCAGTGCCCAGAAAACAAGATCTCTGCACTGAGGAGTGATTTGCAACTCAGTGTCTCGCAGCCTTCTGGGCCATTTTCCATGCTGGCCCTTTCAGGAGTTGGCATCCTTCCCCCGGGGCTGTCAAGTGGTTTCATCCATTCTTGCTGGCACAGTGGGATCAGCACGCTGGCACTACAGACTCCCCGGGGTTCTGTCTCCTAGCAACGGCTCCTGCCCAGAAGGCAGATGCTGAGAATATGTCTGATCTATCAGCGATCACGCTGCGTGCCAGGGACACAGGGTAACCGCTGCCTGGAGAGTGAGAGGAAATCACGTCCCTACCTGCCGTCTACATGTGCTGGACCAACACTGCCCCTCTTCCCCCTCTCAGGAAGGAGGCACAGGCAGGGTGCAGAATGCTAAGTATCTTGTTGCTGGGAGGATCCTGTGGCACTATTGTCCAGTTCCATTTTTCTCGGCTCACACCAATGAAATACGACATGAGATAGTCCCTGCCTGCCTGCTGACACTATCCAGGCTTCCCTGGGATACCCATACACAACATCTCCCAGGACGATGCTCACTCTGCTATCCCTGTATGCTTGCCTGTTGGCTCTCTTCCATGCCAGCTGCCCATGTGCTAAAACTGACAAGATGTTTGTCCCGCCCTTGCCTCCATCGGACCCCTGTGGGGGGTGGGGAGACACTGATGCTTATACATTTCAGTGCCCATGTCAATGGAGCAGGCAAGGCAGAGGGAGACTGGGCCAGAGGACTTGCATGCACGCTCAACCCCAGAGCAGTGATTTGCTGGTGGGGTCGTCCAGATGAGGAGCTGGGGTTTCACTGGGGTCTAACAGGGGAGTTTCAGTGGGAGTTTCCAGGGGGAGGTTCCAGAGGAGACTACAGCAGAGAAACCAACAAGCCAGAAAAGGGAGGGGGCAGGGGTCTGCCA
>NC_133775.1:74909065-75000956 GCF_003597395.2 Chelonoidis abingdonii | reverse complement strand
AGTTTACAGACATTGAGGTCAATGGTAATTGGACGAATTGCAACATGGATTTACTAAAGTAGATCGTGCCAAACCAACCTGATTCCTTCTTTGAGAAGTGACGGATTACTTAGACAAAGGAATGCGGTAGATCTAATTACCTCGATTTCAGTAAGGCGTTTGACACGGTTCCGCATGGGGAAACTGTTAGTGAAATTGGAAAAGATGGGGATGAATGTGAAAGTTAAGTGGATAATGGAAACGGTTAAAGGGGAGACCTCCAGCGGGTCGTAACTGAAGGGGTGACTGTCAGGCTTAGGAGGTTACTTGCGAGTCCCTCAAGGATCGGTTTTTGGGACCGATCTTATTACCTTTTTATTACTGACCTTGGCACAAAGAGCGGAACGTGCTAATAAAGTTTGTGGATGACACGAAGCTGGGGGTATTGCTACACGGAGAGAAGGACCGGAGTACTATTCAGGGAGATCTGGACCACCTTGTAAACTGGAGTAATAGTAATAGGATGAAATATAATAGTGAAAAGTGCAAGGTCATGCACTTAGGGATTAATAATAAGAATTTAGATATACGTTGGGGACGCTCAGTTGGAAGCGACGGAGGAGGAGAAGGACCTTGGTATTGGTTGATAGCAGGATGACTATGAGCGCCAATGTGATATGGCCGTTAAAAAGCAAATGCGTTTTAGGTGGATAAGGTGAGGTATTTCCAGCAGGATAAGAGGTGTTGAGTACCTTATATAAGGCGCTGGTGAGACCCACCTGGAATGTTGTGTCAGTTCGGGGAGTTAGTAGCAATGTCCTGTCATTAAGAAATGAATCAAACTGGAACAGGTTCAGGACGGGCTACTAGGATGATCGAGGAATGGAAAATCTGCCTTATGAAAGGAGACTCAAAGTGCTTGCTGTTTAGCCTGGCCAAAAGAAGGCTGCGGGGGATATGCTTGCTCTATATAAATATATCAGGGGGATTAACATCAGAGAGGGAGAGGAATATTTTAAGTTAGTACTAATTAGGCACGAGGACAATGGGTACAAACTGGATATTAGGAAGTTTAGACTTGAAATCAGATAAAAGTTTCTAACCGTTAGGGGAGTGAAGTTCTGAACAGCCTTCCGAGGGAAGTAGTGGGGGCAAAAGACTATCTGGCTTTAAGACTAAGCTTGATGAGTATATGGAGGGATGATATGAGGGATAGTTTAATTTGGGCAACTGATCTTGGATTATCAGCAGATAAGTCTGCTCAATGGTCTGTGAGGATGTTGGATGGGATGGGAACTGAGTTACTGCAGAGAATTCTTTTCTGGATGCTGGCTGGTGAGTCTTGCCCACATGCTCAGGGTTTAGCTGATCGCCATATTTGGGTCGGAAGGAATTTCCTCCAGGGCGGATGGCAGAGGCCCTGGAGGTTTTTCGCCTTCCTCTGCAGCGTGGGGCATGGGTCGCTTGCTGGTGGATCCTGCAGCTTGAGGTCTTCAACCACAATTTTGAGGACTTCAATAACTCAGTCATGGGTTAGGGGTTGTTATAAAAGTGGATGGGTAGGGTTCTGTGGCCTGCCTTGTGCAGGAGGTCAGACTAGATGATCATATTGGTCCCTTCTGACCTATGAGTCTATGAGTCTCCTCTTCTGTCTTGGGCACTGAGGAGATGGGATCTTAGCAAGATCACATTGTGGAAAGATGGCTAAAGAAGCGGGCTCCGCTCCTGGTCTCACAGGGGGAAATTCATCCTGTGCAGAGAATCAGCACTGGCCCTAGTGAAACCCCCCAAATATGGCTAAGTGGGACTCCGGGGGAGCCCAGACCTTGCACTAATCCTTTGCATAGTGCCCCTTAGCCCTCAGAGCCCTAATGTGAGAGGTGGGGTGGAGAAGATGAAATTGTATCAAGGCACTGGCCTTCCTTTTGGAGGCACTGCACAGCCGGTATGTCATGGGCTCCTCTTGGGTGGGGAGAGGCTAAGCAACTGTAGCCCTTGGCTGGGTGGGGGGCTGGAGCATTGGGGTTCAAGGGGGTTCAATGAGCCCTAGACCTCATTTTGAGTGGGGAGGGGTTTTGTCAGACTCATCCCTCCTTGTGCCCTCCCGCTGCCATTTGGCAATGAGAAGTGATGTACAGGACGGGTTTGGTGTTAGGCATCTCCCCATGACAGGACAAGAGCCCTGTTATGCAGAGCATTTGCGCCAACTCCAACCCCTTCTTCTTTCTCCCTCAGCACCTGAATTCCTCAGAAACTTTGCTCCTTTCCTGCCTATCTCTATTCTCCACTGTGTGGTGTATTCTAGCGAGCCAGCGTGATGGAAGCCTGCATTCTGTGTTGTCTGACTGAAGCAGGTGCCAGCCCAGAGCAAGGACCAGCACAGGGAAGGAATGGGTATCAGGCTGGCATTGTTCCTCCCCTGCTCCCTGACTCACTCACGGATGAGAGGGGGCAGCAATTTGACGCTAGCCGACTCCAGCAGCAAATCTGCACCCTCTCTAAGCAGGCTGACCTCTGCTGGCTGGCACACCGGGGCTTAGTCCATCTACTGCTCCCCACAGAAAGAGGAACCCAGAGCAATCTTCCCCAGCGTGTCCAAACCTACATCTTACTCCACCTTATGTCCTGCAGGGGCCTGGTAAGCCACCCTCCAGCCCAGAGGCTGCAGGATGGAGAGGAAAGAGAGCAAGCCACAGAGAGGAGAAGAACACAATGACAGAGAGAGACAAACCCAGCCCTCTTGCATTCAGGGAAGATGGTAGCTTTCTCATGGTGATCATCACCCTGTTCCAGGTGCCCCTTCTCCTCTGCCCTGCAAAACCCAGCCCCTAAGACTCAAAATCGGGCCCCCAAAATCAGGAGAGGCTTAAAAATTACAAGATTTGGAAAAAAAATAATCAATTTGTGCTCTGTTTGACACTCCTTCAGTGTCTTAGCCTGTAGGCATCATCTTAACCAGGTTTCCTCCACAATCACCAGGGCTAGTAGTTACCCATTGCCCTCCAATGAACGTTGAGATTCTCACTTATTTCTATGACTCCAGGAGCTGGGGCTTTAAGAGAAAACACCCAATATCACCAGAGATAGCAGCATGGGATGGCGCCAGCCTCTGCAGTGCCATTTCATTTGAATCCCTCCCCTACCCGCCAAAGCTTTACCATCTGTTTAGTTTGCTGGTGCCATCACTGCAGGACCTGCCCCCAGGGCCGGCACTTCCATTTAGGTGACCTAGGCTGTCGCCTAGGGCGCCAGGATTTGGGAGGGCGGCAGACTGCTCTGGTGGACCTCCCACAGGTGTGCCTGTGGAGGATCTGTTGGTCCTGCGGCTCCGGTGGAGCATCCACAGGCACGCCAAACCCAGGGTTGTGAGTTCAAGCCTTGAGGGGGCTTCTTAGGGATCTGGGGCAAAAATCAGAACCTGGTCCTGCTAGTGAAGGCAGGGGGCTGGACTTGATGACCTTTCAAGGTCCCTTCTAGTTCTAGGAGATTGGTATATCTCCAATTAGTATCTAGGTCCACCGGAGCCGTGGGACCGGCAAGCTGGCCCTGCGCCTAGGGCGCCAAAAACCCTGGCACTGCTCCTGCGTGCCTCGCTCCTTCCCCCACCCCACCCCACCGAACTCAACTGATGGCAGTGGAGGGAGCCCATTTCACTCTGGTAGAAGCAAGAGGAGAATCAGGCCTCAAGTTTCTCTGCCCTGTAGCAGACACAAGGGAGCTCGCTGCTCTGAGGAGAGCTCAGGTAACTAGGAGAACAGCTGCACAGAAGGCACTGCCTGTCACTGTCTCCCAGGCTGTGTCTTGCGGGGAGAGGTTAATATCCCCAAAGCAGGCTGGCTTGCTCTGCAGGGCACATAGCCCAGCTGAGCCTTGTCTCTGGCTGTTGTACCAGTGCAAGTTCAGGGTCTGGGCACCACAGGGAGCCCGAGAACCTCGCTGGCTCAGCCAATGGAAACCAGAAATGCCTGGGATGCAACTGGAGGAGCCGGAGCAGAGTCCTGAAGGGCACTGGGAAGAAATGGGGTCCCCTGGCTCTGGAGCAGTGCAGGGTCTGGGGGAAAACACTCTCCCTGTTTAATCAGTGCCAGGTGGGGCTCCCGCAGCACGGGCTGCATGCCAGCCATGACTTACCAGCACCAAGGGAAACTGGGGCAGAGGAAAGGTGCCACGCAGGACCAGGTGAGAGATACCACAAGAGATAGACAGTGGGTCAAATACGCTGTTAGCTTTGTTGCCAGGCAGTTGCCCAGGGTTGTGAACATGCAGCCTCTCCCACAGGTGATGGGTAGGAACCCCCAAGGAGGTACTGCTAAGCCCGGCTAAATGTGTGTTGGGGATCCAGCTAGACTCACTGGCCCAGAGACCCAACAGATAGTCATGGGCTAATGAGATCTGTCAGCGACATCCCAGTGGGCAAGAGGAAGAATCGCCCGTCCCTAAATCCGAGAAAGGGGGAGATGGGAGCACTGCAGCTGGTTGGACCGTATCAGGCACAATGCCCTGCACGGGGTGGAGCTTGGAACACAGGTGAGGCTGTCAGAAAGACCGGGCAGGGAGTTCCAGAAGTGTACGGCCCCAGCAACGAGAGCAGAAATGTAGGGAACCACCGCGAGAACCTTTTGAAGGGCAGGGAGGAAAGAGCAGAGTCTGTTCCTAACTGAAACCTGGGAGCGTGCGCTTGATCCCCTGACAAGGGGCAAACAGAGGCCACCATGCAGGGTTAGTGCCATGAGAGTTAAGGTAGGTAGTAGAGCCAGGCACATCTGCACACGTCGGAGGCACTCTGAGCTTCTCCCGTGTTTGGGGGTTAGATCAGGCCCCCTTGTGTGGTCATTTACAGCTGTGCAAAGCAAGGGCACAGTACATCCAAGTACTGCCATCCTGGTTGGAGGGCTGAAGCTGTGTGAATAACTAACGGATCTGGGAGACGGCTAGGCGTTTGAAAATCCAAACAAAAAACCAAACAGACAAAAGATCAACAAACCAAAACCAAGCTTCACTTCAAGTCGAACAAAGGTTTAGTTCATCCCAACTGTTTAAAAACATTTTATTTTAATAAAACTGAAGGAGGTTTTGAAACGCAAGGCAATTTTCTGAATTGAATAAAAGTGGAGTGTTTCCAAAAAAAATTAATACAAAATGTTTAAGTGGGGTTTTTTTTTTGTTTGTTTTTGTTTTTTTGACCAAAACAGTTTGGTGAAATCGACATAAATTTGTGAAGTGTTTCAGTTGACCTGAATCTGCATTTTTCATTAAAGTTTCAGCTGAGAAATTATGCCCCGGGCTGTTGGTAGTGCCATTACCCCGGTGCAAGTACAGGTAACCCTGCACAAAGATGCAGAGCAACAGATAATCAGGCCCATTATTTGGAAGGAGCATATATCTACACTACAAATAAAAACCTGAAGCTAGGCAGGGGTCAATGTTGCTGGATCCAAGGAGAAGCTTATCTTTGGCTGTGGTGGTATTTCCCCCCTTCCCTCCCTGCTAAATAACATCACCACCTTTGGTTAAAAACTGCCAGAGGTCACCCTCACCACAGGTGCCAACTTTCTTTTTTCCAGGTGGGTGCCCCACCCCCAGACTGCCCCAAGACCCCACCCCGCCCCTTCCCCCAAGACCCCACCCTCACGCTGCCTCTTTCCGCCTCACTCCGCTCCCTCCCCTCAGTGCCTCGCACCTGCGGGGCCTGCCAAACAGGTGTCTGGTAGGTGCTGAGCATCCACTAATTGGAGCACCCACAGAGTTGGTGCCTATGACTTTCACTACACCTGTAGTCCTACTGCCCTCTGAAAAAGTGACCAGCAAAAGACATCCAAAGAGTGTGTCTGTTTGCTTTATTATTATGCAGAAAGAAAGCCTGAAATATTTTTTTCCTGATTCTTTCTTCAAATAGAAATGCAGATTTAATCTACTCTGCTACTCTAGGAAAATTCTATGGACAACTAATAGGAAGGGATTGTTTTTAGGCTTCAGTATAATTTACAAAACTCAGTGTTGATGAAGTAGTTAGACAGGCATATTATACTGGTAAAACTCAACTCCCTATGAAGACCCTCTGGTTAGGGTTGCCACCCTTCTAAATTGCTGGTAACTGGACTCCTGAGGCCCCAGCCCTGCCCAGTTCCTTCCCTGCTCCACCTCTTCCCTTGAGGTCCCACCCCTTCTCCACCTTTTTCCCAGGCCCCACCCCTGTTGCTCGCTTACCCATCCCACCCTGTCACTCACTGGATCGTCTCCACCTCCCTTCCCCTCCCTAGCTGGACTCCCTCCTTTCTGGGTCTGGGACAAGAGCTGCTGCAGCCTCACAAGGAGCCTGCCTGCAGGTAGGGAGGCCCCAGCTGAGCAGGGGCTGGCATGGGTTAATGACCTGGTGCCTCCCCTGTTCCCCCGGTAACTGGGCTGTTGGTGTCAGGTCAGGTGTACTACCAGGTCCCCCTTTTGAATGGATTTTCTGGTCAAAAAGCAGGCACCTGGCTACCCTAAATGGCACCTGGACACAGAAGCCAAGGCCTGGACTGTCTGGGTAAAATCCAGATGGGTGGCAACCCTAACTCTAATATAAGACTGGCTTTTCTTCCATTTACCTTAAACTCCTTTCAAAGTGACATATGCTAAACAGAAGAAAAGCCAGTTTATACCAGATCATTTACATGGAGAGTTATAGCAGTATAACTATCAGTTTACATTCATACCTTAGTTTATACTGGAAAAATGTATGAGTGGGAAAAGCCTTAGTCAGACTGTTTAAAAACAATCTTTGGTGTCTGTGGTAATACCTATTGAATTCAGAGGCCTGACAAACAGTTGGGAGGAAAGATTTCTTTGCTACATACTCAATCAGCATAGGCAATTCACCTCCCCGAGAGGTGGTAGAAGATCTAGCCTAATAAGTGGGGTTCCACAAGGATCTGTTTTGGGATCGGCTCTGTTCAATATCTTCATCAACGACTTAGATGTTGGCATAGAAAGGATGCTATTAAGTTTGCGGACAATACCAAACTGGGAGGGATTGCAACTGTTCTGGAGGACAGGCTCAAAATTCAAAATGATCTGGACAAATTGGAGAAATGGTCTGAGGTAAACCGGATGAAATTCAATAAAGACAAATGCAAAGTGCTCCACTTAGGAAGGAACAATCAGTTTCACACATACAGAATGAGAAGAGACTGTCTAGGAAGGAGTATGGCAGAAAGAGATCTAGGGGTCATAGTGGACCACAAGCTAAATATGAGTCAACAGTGTGATACTGTTGCAAAAAAAGCAAACGTGATTCTGGGATGCATTAACAGGTGTGTTGTAAACAAGACACGAGAAGTCATTCTTCCGCTCTACTCTGCGCTGGTTAGGCCTCAACTGGAGTATTGTGTCCAGTTCTGGGCACCGCATTTCAAGAAAGATGTGGAGAAATTGGAGAGGGTCCAGAGAAGAGCAACAAGAATGATTAAAGGTCTTGAGAACATGACCTATGAAGGAAGGCTGAAAGAATTGGGTTTATTTAGTTTGGAAAAGAGAAGACTGAGAGGGGACATGATAGCAGTTTTCAGGTATCTAAAAGGGTGTCATCAGGAGGAGGGAGAAAACTTGTTCACCTTAGCCTCTAATGATAGAACAAGAAGCAATGGGCTTAAACTGCAGCAAGGGAGATTTAGGTTGGACATTAGGAAAAAGTTCCTAACTGTCAGGGTAGTTAAACACTGGAATAAATTGCCTAGGGAGGTTGTGGAATCTCCATCTCTGGAGATATTTAAGAGTAGGTTAGATAAATGTCTATCAGGGATGGTCTAGACAGTATTTGGTCCTGCCATGAGGGCAGGGAATTGGACTCTATGATCTCTCGAGGTCCCTTCCAGTCCTAGAGTCTATGAGCACTGTCTACACCGGGGTTAGGTGGATTTGGACACATTGCTCAGGGAGCAACGTACCTGGATTGACCTAACTTCAGGCCTTAGCAGATCAAAGTAAACTCTATCTCATGTTAGAACTGCACTCTGCCTTGCCTTCACTAGGGTTTTACCTCATGTTAGTTACCCCATATTAGCTAGCACATGCTAACATACCTTTTTCTCTCATGATGACAAGGCCATAGCAAAATTTGTTCCAGCTGCCTTTTGTCACCTGGATCCAGTGTTTGGGAAGCGTGCACACTCACCTTACAAACATGTTAACTACCCCAAGTTAACTGGTAATTAGTTAGTTAATTTGACGTTTAAAAGAAACCCTAGTTTTGACATACCTTCCAAGACACTCCATCTACTTCAGCGTGCACCAGGTCAGCCACCAGAAGAGTCAATTGCTGGAGGAAGGAGAAATTCCAAGGAGTGGTCTGAGAACCTGTGTCTTTCCACCAAGGCCAATGTGGTGGGAAAGTTCCTCTGAAGAGCTTCTTCTTCTGGAAAACCAGTGGGCTAAATCCTGCTTTCCTTCACCATGAAATCAATGGAACTACATGCATATGTCAGGAGATCCAGAGCTGGCCCAGTGTTATTTTAAAACTGGTCATTGCAGTGTTGCACCAAATAGTCACCAAGAAGTCCCAAATGTTAACACTTCATTAAGGTCAATGAGGCAACAGCTGTAGGAGTTGACACCGAAGCTGCTGCTGGAGGAGACAGCTTTCTGCAGATTAGGCCAGCAGTGCATGGCTTACCCTGTGAAGACTTGTCACTGCAGTGAAGAGAGAGGGAAGATGAAAGTTTTCCACAGAGCTTTGTGGAAGTGAAAGTTTCTGAATTTGTAGGACCTGCACATTTCTTCCCGTGTTTCCTGCCCCAGGTCACTGCCTGGCAAACTGCTCACTGCTCTATTCTCTTGTTTCCGCAATACAACACAGGGTGCAGGAACCTTTATCCAAACATGCTGTGCCTTTTAAAATCTGGTTGCAGTGCTGAGCTTTGGGTGCCATAAGCTTCTCCATATTACCAGGGCTGTGTCTCTACCCAGACCCAAAGAGTAAAGTTACTCCTGGTGCAGGGAAAATTCTAACAGGAATTCCAGCAATGAGGATGAGATCTAAAACAAGACAGAATCAAGGTCAAGTCTTCATGAAAGAGCACAGTGTGCGTGTCTCATTTGCAACAAGCTGCACCAACAATAAGAAATTTAAAAGGTGCAGTACATAGAAAACAAGACAGTTGTCGTGAGAGGTGTTGTCAGATGCTACCGGTTTGGTGCTCTGCTCTCTCCTTGTTGGTATCACTCGGCTGTGTGCATGTGTTCCCTCTGTGTGCTGCCCCAGCTCTGCGCAGATAGCTGACACAGCAGACCCGAAGAGAACCCCCAATAACCACAAAGTCTAGTAAGGTACGAAGGCACGTCGGCCAGGTTTATTGCCGTATCGGATACAGTAGTAGTTCCCTGTAGGTTTCTTAGCCTAACTCAGGGCATACTACAAATATGTACCCACGGTCAATGGACTCGGCTCAGTCAGTGGCGGGACTTTCCACTGCCCCCTAGGCTGGACAAAGACACCACCCCAGAGATATATTCTTATACACAAGTTACACATCACTCCTGATGTATTGAGGTGCAACCCTTCTACGTAGCAAGGTAGAACCCCTCTACGTAGTAAGGTGCCGCCTCTCACCTTGTACAACTTGGTTCGATCAAAACAACTCTATCCATCAATTGCACCTGTCATTGGGATGGGTCGGCCTGTTCCTTTTTATCTGTGGAATGTTCCAGTATAAGGTGTTCTGGTACCATGTTTATACTTTGGTATGCTAGGTGAATAAATGTTTATGCAACATCAGCCCTTTCCATGCCAGCGTCTGTGAACCAAGCCGGCCTTCAGCTCACAGCGTGACTTTGCTTTTTAGCTAAGTCTTAACCCTACTTTAGTTCAGGCCTCATACTGGGCCTTCATCAGGGCCTTCACTTACTACAACCGTAAGCTACTTACCCGACATGAAACATTCTTTATAGACAGGCATTCCATGCTAGCTGCACTTTACAAGTGGTCTTAAAGTGCACCCAGCGTAGTTCACCCCTGAGAAACAAAGGCATGGGTGAGTGTGCTGAGCCCCTTTATCCATAGGAAATAGCCAAGACCTTCTTGCCACGAGAAGATGATGAACAGTGCTCCAGCAGCATGTGAGGATCCAACAAGCTCCCTAGTTGAGAACTAGCATAACAAATGGGGACATAAACCCTTAAAATCAGGCATGTGATGTATAGGGGCAGATCATCAGCTGCTGTCAACTAGAGGTGGTTAAAAACTTTTTGACGGAACAGCTTTCCCTCCAAAAATGCAGCTTAATTGAAAAGCTTTGCAGGAACGTGTCAATTTCAACCATTTTTTTCCGTGGGAAAAGTGGCAGTTTCTTTTCGATAAAGATTGTTTTGACTCTTCTATAAGAGATACATTAAAATATTTCCATTGGTAAATATTTCCATTGGTTAATATTAAAATATTAAATACAATATTATACAACTTAATGTCATATTGAAGTCAAAATGAAAATAATCAAAACAGGTCAGTTTCACCATTATCGGAACAACATATTTTGGTGGTCCCAAATTGAAAGAGTTTTGAAATTTTCATTTCTTGGGAAATTTTGAAGTTTCCGATGGAAAGGAAATTCTGGTCCCTGTCTGGTCTTGTGCTTGAGCTCGGCCAGTTTACACAAGTTGAGGCTCTGACCCATAACCTGTCATTGCTTCCCCACCCTAAAGGCATCTTCTTCATTTGCACTAAGCTGAGTCCCAACTAGCTATCCCTTATCCTCATCCAACTCTCGGGGAGGCTCTCAGCAAGATGCTCCATCAGTGAGAGACACCTGGCACATCTAGTCCCCTAAAAATATACCCGTGTGATGAAAGATATGGGGACATTCAGATTAAGCACTATCCACTGAAAACAGCTGGCCGCTCTGAGCAATACAGCTTTCCTCCTGATGGAATATTAGTTCTCGATTCTCGCCTTGCGTACTGTCACATTGTGCCGTATTCTACAGTACATACAAAGTCAGCTAATGCCACACTGTAATACAATACATTATGGATTTACATAATTATGTAAGTTTAGAGTAACACTGTAATGCAAGATGCATGAAGTCCTATCCTAAGGTATTACTTCTGGAGTCACACTGCGTTAGCCATTTAACCATCCCAATGTGTACTGTGCAGCATGGATTGTGTCTTTTCTTTAGAGAGCTTGGAGTAAGAGGCAGGGTTCTGGATGTACTGTACATTCCACAGTAGATAATAGTATTCCTCATGCTGCCTGATATTTAATTCATAGCCACCATTTCACAGGAGAGAAAAAAATTAAATTGGTCCTTTCCCCTGATAGCAGTATGTTGCTGTGGGTTCACATAGCAGACAAGCCCCTGTAGTGGTTTTGAAAATAAGGGTGTTTTTGCAATATTGAGTTAATACTAGATCTGATTTACACTTGCCTTTGAAAAAAGAATACATAACATAAGCACTGAGTGCCATGAGGTGCTTGGGTGTGAGAGGAGCCAGATTAACCCTTGCTACGATTGTGGGAGTTCTGGAGAGAATCCTGTCGACCTAAGTTACAGAGAGGCAAAGCACAGGCTAGTGTGCATTTTGCAAGTGTGTGGTAAAATTTGTGCTTAGGAGATGAAAGATCCCAGATTCAAATCCTAGTTGAGATCTTCTGGTGGCTATGGTAGTTTGTCTTAAATAAAACCTCCTGGCTACATTACTAGTGTATTGAAGAAAGAAGGTACAGCCACGGCTGGTTCACTGCAGTGCCTCTGAACATGAATGAAGCACTAACCACTAATCAATCACATTGTGAGCACGTAACCTTTTGCACTTTGAAACCAGCTCTTCAGCTGGTTTCACTCAGTGTGGCTTCATGGACTACAGTGAAGCTGGACTGATTTACACCAGCTCAGGATCTGGGGCACTGTATCGAAAAGGTCTTAAAACACTTTACAAACATTCACCTCAGTCTCACATGCTCCCTCCTCCCCCCCGAGGTAATAAGTACCATCACCTGCATTTTACTGAGGCACAGAGTGGTTAAGTAACTTGCCCAAGGTCTCACAGTGATTCTGTGGCAGAGCTCTACCACAACTAACCATTAGACAACATTTATTCTAGGGTCCAGGATCTTTATCATGTGATGAAGATTGGCCAGGAGCGGACAGGACACAAAGAGGTGTGCAAAGGGGATTGTGCTGAATGGAGCTGCTGCTCTGCATAACAGGGCACAGGAAATCACTTCTGCCTGACAAACAACTTGCCGGCCAGCAGCAATGTAAAATTTGCATCAGTAGAGATGGCAACACTCCAGTAAACTTGAAAAGCACAACATTTTACCATTAAAGCCTCATGCTGCTTTTTATACACCCCTTTTCCCATCATTGCTTCCCACCCCAAGTGATAGCTGTGTGCATCTCAGAGATACTCAGTTGCTGCTCCCGCTGTGGTGACCAGATGTCCTATTCTGGGTAGGCTTGTCCTACTTTCCAGCAGGATGGTCTATTTTTGCCTTTCCTAAAGTCGGGTGACTGCATGTCCTTCTTCCTGACATTGTCTTCCTACTTGTCCTAGCAGCTGACATCCCTGGCAAGCAGCTTTTCCCACCACCATCCAAAGCAGAGAGCACATTCAGCTATTTACATCTGGTCTGTTTTGGGCGGGGGGAGGGGTCCACTGGATGGGAGCTCTCCTGCATCTGGAGGCTACCGATTCTGTCTCATTCACTGATATTCACTTCTGTGCAGTGGTGAGAGTCATACATGCCAACAACAAAACTATTACTGGCCACTGAGTGGAAATGCCATTGGCTAGCATGTGGGGTTCAGGGGCCCCATAGCTGCACAGATTCCAGTGATAAAGGAATTTGCCCATCATGTACTTTTTATTTTAAGAATGTGTCAAGTGCCCAGCCTTTGGGTGAAAGATTATTATAAACAGAAAAGGGAAGGAGGAGGAATAAACAGCACCTTAGACTAGCCAAAGCCTTGGCTGGCTACTCTGAGCCTTGTAGTAGAGATGATGAGAAACCCTAGTTCTGATCAGACCACTGGAAGGAGTGAGATACAGAGTCAAGAGTCCTCCTGTGAGCATGCCCTGAATCTACAGCCTCGCCTCCCACCTAGGCCATGATTATATATCTAGGGCCTGCCAGCAGGTGCCTCCACTGATCTCA
This sequence comes from Chelonoidis abingdonii, assembly GCF_003597395.2. Lineage (NCBI taxonomy): Eukaryota > Metazoa > Chordata > Testudines > Testudinidae > Chelonoidis > Chelonoidis abingdonii. Next base: position 74,987,848 of record NC_133775.1, on the reverse strand, counting down.
GCCCTCCCTGCGATACAAATGGAAAAGCACGACCTGCCCCTATTAATAGTTCATTTCCCTGCTTGTATGAAAAGAGAGCTGAAAATAAACAGCAGCTTATCACAAGAGAAAAGTCTGCAGGTCAGAGGAGCTGTGCTTCACGTGGTGCCTTCTGTGCTGTCTCTGAGTAGGGGAAACTCTAGACAGCCAGGAAACCCCCCCAAGTCAAGCCAGGTGTCAAGCAGACACAGTTCACCTGTGGAAGACAACTGAGGGCATCATGAGGTTAATTTAGCACCCACGGCAGGTCCTTATAGGAGCTGGGCCATGGTGACGGAGTGGGCTGATTGGAGGAGGGAGGAGAAAGATGACTAGAAACTGAAGGGAGGTAAGTATGGGGATAGCAGGATATGGTTTATTTTAAGGCCTGTTTGGCCATCTTGGGAAGGACAGGGTGGATCAAACCGTTCTCCTGCACTGGATATCTAGTACAGTTCAGATCCAATTAGCTACAAAAGCCTCTCTAATTATTCACACTGAATCACTCCATTAGCAACTGAAGCTTTGCAGTCGTCTTCTTTTGTCTGCAGCCCAGCTGAAAATGCCCCAGTGTCCCCGCATACAGAACAGTACGAGGATGCTTGAGTGGCATAAACAGAGCCTGGATCTAGTGAGGGTATGCCTCAGAAAGCCTAATGTAAGTAGACAGGCTGCATGATTTAATGAGAGGGAAGGACTTGTTAATTAACTTTAGGGGTTCTTTTGTAATGTCTGCTGTGACAGACAGGGGAAATACAGTGGATTATGCGCGGCTAGATTAGCAGAAAACAGGTTAGTCTCCAAGAGTAGAGACCTTAGTGATGAACCACTACAGTGTGTGATGGGGGTAGGGAGGAGGAAGAACTTGTGGGACCAGAGAGAAACAGAGTGACCACCCAGTGGAACTTCTCTAACTGAAACAGGCACTGAGGTGGTCTGACTAGGAGCTATTGGAAGTGGAAGCGTTCTGTTGGCTCAGCCAGGACAGGCTCGATCCTGCAGGCACGGTTCCTAGCCTAGTTTTCAATGTTGCAGGCAAAGGTGTTCTGCCACCTCCTTTAGGAGACTGTTCTACCACCAGAGACTCGCTGGGTGGAGAGTTGCCCTGCTTATTAGTAAGCCAGTGTTTTCCCTTTGCTCTGCTTCATCCCACCCTCCCTAGTTAGCTCCCTTTGAATAACCCTAAACTATTCCTCTCCATCCAGGCTGCTGCTGACACCCTTGAAATGGTGACAGCCATGGCTGTCACCACCCTTTCTTGCCCAACCACCCACTGTAGCTCTTAAGCCACCCTCCCCTCCCACCCCCTAGTCATTCTTGTTGCTCTTTTCTAATCCCCATCCATTCTTTCTGGTGTGTTTTGGCTCCTTTAGTTTGTCCTGTGGCGTGTCAAACTGATCTAGACAAGTCTCAAAGGACGATCTCCAAGCTTGCTGGTGGCCAGGCAGGAGCTGCAGGAAATTACAAGGTGCAAAGCAAACACATTGTGAGCTATTTGGGGCCTTGAGCGGACCGGCTCAATAAACTGAAAGTGCCATTTCGTGTTGGCTAATAGGTGTGCAGAAAACAATTCAAACAGGGCAGTTTGTGTTGAATAGAGCAGAGTCATGGAGAAGACTGAGAAAGATAAGATCTTAGGATGATAGTGCGCGAGTCCTTTGAAGTCTTATCACCCCACTATAGGGGAGTTGGATTAAATTCACAGATAAAAAAAACTTAAGTTACTGACCCATATTCTCAGCTCCTTCTTAGGGGTATGTAAGCAATTGCTCTTACCACAATAGCACCTCCTCCTGGAAGGGTGCAATGTTGCCAGGGACTTCACCTCTAGCTCCCCTTGGTGGATACTTCCTTGGCTTCTCAATGGCCTGGTTCTGTCTGATCTTCTGGCCTCCAGCCAGGTCACTTGAAAGTTCAGTCTCCTTCTGGGGTGACCAAAGGTCCAACTTTAAGTCCAAATAAGTCTCTAAACTAATAATTGCACTGAAGTTCCCTGCTCCTCAACCCCTCTTCCCAGCCCCTGCAGAGCTTCTCCTATGCTGTTTCCTCCCAGTAGGTTTTCCCTACTGCCTCCCTCCAAGGGGACTCTGGCAGCTTCTCTCAGGGAACTTCCAGCTCCTTACAAAGCCCTCCAATAGATACCTGACCTGCTCTCTTTGAGTCTCTTCCAGATGGACTTCCCCAGGTCCATCCCAGACAGGGAACCTTCCCTCACTCAGGCTGAGTTCACAGCTCTGTTTAAGCAATCATCTCTGATTTCCCCCATAGCTGGGCTCACTCATTATAATCCAGTTACCCTCACATTCAGCTAGGGGATAGCTGTCTGGTTACAGGCAAGGCTGAGTCAAGCTCGCCTTAAAGGTCCAGGCAGCCTGTGGCAGGGTAAAACATTGGAGGGATGTTGTAATGATCCCAAACCAATAATTGCTGACCCAGGAACTTCAGAGTTCAGGTTACTCTGGAAAAAGAATCCAAACATGTTAAGGCTGGAAATGCACATAAGGCATCTCAATAACCTTAACTCTGCCCTATAGTGATGCCATGCAGTAATCATGAGAGTCAGATTAGTTTAAATTTTTAAAGATATGGAAAAGAAAATCAAATGTTTCCCAATCATGGCCCCAATGGGTCTAAAGGAGAGGAAGGAGGTGGAGATCAGCATGTGTGGTCTCACACCCATAGCACTGGCTCTGAGCCCACAAGGAAAGGGGGCCCATATTTTTCCTGATTCACTTTCCTTATCCCTAAAGAAACCCCACTCAGTTTGCCTGCGATGGCTGTCCTTTTGGATGACACACCAGGGATTGAACAAGAAGCTCTAGAGCAAAAAAGCATGCACAGCTGCAACCAAGGCTCTATAGCCGCAGACAAGTGCATATCTTTGTGGATAGGCACAGCGGGGGATGCGTAGCTCCCAGTGAGTTGTATGTACTCTTAAGGAATGGAATCAGGGAAATTATCAAAGCAGAAGGACAATTTAACAAAGGTTTAGTGAAGGAAATAAATGTACTGTGAACTATTTGCCTCTGCCCTTGAGGTGAAGGGGAAAGAAGCAGAACTAAAGACAAGGACAAAAACTTGCTAAATTCACTGATAGTCTGCTAAAAAATAATTGAAGCTGTTAAGGTGGCTGGGTAAAGCGCTGGGAGATGGTCTCCCTTAGTTAAAAATAGAGCTTTACAAAGAGTCCATACCTACTCCTATGTTTAAACAAGTTCACGTGAGCTGTGTTGTCCCTGAGGTGTTTTCATTCTGTGCACATTCACAGCGTGGACTTTATTAGTACAAATGCTCATGTGAAGCACATTTTATGCTCTTACTTGAGAGCTGATGGAAAGCAAGTTGCAGATTCACTTTCCACCAGCATTTGGAAAAAAAAAAAAAAAGTGCTCAGAATTACACAAGCCAGATGTGACTTCTGTGACCCATCAGAACAAAGCTCCAACAGCAAGTCAGAGTAAAATAAACTCAGGAAAGATTGTGAAACAGTTTGCAATAATAAGAAAGTTGCAACCTTTTGCAGATGGACCACAAACAGGTGAAATTTGCCAAACAACTGATTTGTTTCGAATTCATTCAGTTCAGGCTGAAAAAAGAGAGGTTCGAATATATGTTGCATCTCCGCCAAGGGAAGCATCAAGTTAGCAAGGCAAGGTAGCAGCTGACATACTGAAAGCCTTTTGGTGTCCTTCCACCGCAGGTCAGAGGTTTGTGTGCCAAGTTTGAAATGGACAATTCCCTCCATACAAACTAGCATCATGGAGGGGAGGAAGGGCTCATTTGTTCAAATGCTGCTTCTTTTCTGCATGGTTAGAAAGTGACCTATTGAATTTCAAACAGCGAAGGCAAAGAGCTACAAAGAATCTTCTTCTATACTTGTTTTGCAGAATCACAGATCACATGAACTGAGAAAGATGCCAAGCTTGGCCTGATTAACTGTTCTGTGTTGTCTGGTTTAGTGTGCTGGACTTTATTCTGGCAGATCGCTAGCCAAAGTGGCGCCAATTCCTCCAAAGAAGCCTTTATGAGCTGTCTCCAAGCTCAGAGCTCTAGCCTACTTACTTCACAGCTGGAGATCAGAAAGGTGTTTCTCGTAATGACCCTTGCAGAGAGGTGCTGGTGATGGATTGAGCCAAATGGCTGCAGAGACCTACAGTATGGAAATAAAAGCAGGGACTTGAGGGCCTTGAGGGTGGGGAGAGTAGGAACAGAGGGGCTCATATGTGCATTTAAAGTGTTGCTGTAACATGCTAGGGTTTAAATTCTCCATTTACCCATAAAATGGGTACAGCGGCAGTGCAAATTCCCCCAGTATCTTCACTGCTCATTGTGCCTCCAACCCTGATCTCCTTGGCTGGTGGAGAGCTGGCAGAGCCTCTGATGTAGGTGGTGTATTGGGAGCACGATAGAAAGGTGGTCAGAGTGCACTTTGTTCTGTTCATTCTCTGCTTCCCAGGCTCATAAACTGCCATGGGAATCAGAGTGTAAATTAGAGCAGCCCTGAGAGCATGTGAGGAAAGCAGCTTGTCTTCTGCCCCAAGCCCCCAGTACAGAGGAACAGAGAATCAGGCCCTGTGTCTGTTTTTCTCTCCTTGAACCACTTTGCTCTATTTTAAACCAATTATCCCGAAGGACTAATTGTCTCCAATCTAGGGTAGGTTTAACAGAGCTCCTGCCGTAAGTTTTCACTGTCAGTGTTGTCGCAGTGTATCTGAGCTGGAGTCAGCTACAGCACATACAGCAGACATGCTAACGGGGTTCTACAGAGCACATCGAGGAGTGAATGCAGTTCTGGCCACAATGACACCATAGAGCAAGGGCACAAATGGGCCAAGAGTGATAGGGGGCAGTGGATTTCAGCCACGGAGGGCTCTTTGGTGACCTACCAGAAATGAAATGTCTGGTCTCAGATCACATCCTACTGGTTATGTCCACATCACAATTGGTACTGGTAGCCCTCTTGTTGTCTCAGCAGAGAAGGAATGGAAGGGCCATAGAGACAGAGCTCCCCTCTCACATCCACAGATAGTCCCTCCCTCCAGTACTGCTGAGCCACGTTGGTTGCTCATGGGAGGAGACACTCGGATGGCTATTGCCCATGCCATACCTGTTACAAGAATTAGGGGAGAACTTCAGTGCAGGATGGTCAATCCATCACCCTTGACATGGTTTAAGCAAAACAAAACGAAAAATATCCCTATGTGATGCTGTGTTCACCCACACTTGCCCTGAAAGGGTTAATATATGCTAAGACTGGGGCCAATTAGCCAGACAGGCCACAGCTGAGGAGAATCAGGTGGTTTAAGTAATCCCCTGAGCAAATGAGGGAGCTCAGCTGAAGAGGCACCAGCAGAGCTGGGTTTATAAAGGCAGGAAGCAGTCACTCCCTGAGAGAAGGGAGGGGTGTTTGGGGCCCTAGAGGCTGGTAGCCTATAGTTACTTCATGGGAAGAGGGAGTTGTGGGCCCGGCAAACCAAGAGGTGGGGAGGGAGAACTAGAAGGTATGGAAGAGGCTCAGGGAAAAGGCACCAAGGCTCAGGAGGGAACAGACCTTGGCTACTGATGTGTCCCTGAGCTGGAACCTGGAAGAGAGGGTGGACTGGTGTTCTGCTACCAGCCACCAGGTATGTGGCACCATAGGGAAGACTGCCTGAGAGTGGCGGTGAGGAAAGACTCTGATACCTGCAAGGGGTGTTCTCCCTGCCCCCCACAACACAAAAACTAGTGACCTGGCTAGAAGGCCAAGTCACAAAGAAGGAGCAACTGGAGTGGCAGACAGAAAGAAAGCAACAAAGTATGCAGCATGCAGCAGAAGGGGGCCCCAGACCTGGAAGGAGCTAATCCCCTCAGTGGCCAGGAGGAGGCACCCCCAGCAATGCATGTACCCTGTAACAGGGCAGCCTGCCCATGTAAAGACCAGGAGGTCTGTGACCAGCGAGCCTTGCCCTGCCATGCCTGTGCTGTGTGTTGGATCAAGGGGAGGAAAGCCCAGCAGCTGGGGCTGCCTGGGGAGGAGAGTGCTCAGGCTGCTCTAATGGGAGGCAAGCTGCTGGGCTCAGGCTAGGAACTGGCTGAGGCCTGTCTGGTGCCCTGCGCAGAAGGCTAGACCTGACCTGGACAGTTGGGTTACCTGGAGCCCAGAAGCCAATGGTGAGGCAATGGGACAGGCTGTTGTCACTGGGAGCCAGCCTGGAAGGAGGGGGCTGCAGGCTGAGCCCAGCAGGGCTGAACACCTTTGCTTTGATGTGATCTTTGGACATGGGAGGTAACTGACCTGCTCTGCAAGTACAAGTGAAGCCTGAGCTGTGGTTCTGGGTCCTGTTCCAGGTGCCACACTTTGGGAGAGGTGTGGGCAAACTGGAGAGAGTTCAGAGAAGAGCAACAAAAATGATCAAAGGGTTAGAAAACCTGGTTAATGAGGAAAGGTTAAAGAAACCAGGCATGTTAGGTGTTGACCAACTTAGACTGAGGGGGGACCTGATAAGTCTTCAGATGTGTTAAAGCAGTGGTTCTCAAAGCTGGTCCGCTGCTATTCAGGGAAAGCCCCTGGTGGGCCAGGTTGGTTTGTTTACCTGCCATGTCCACAGGTTCAGCCCATTGTGGCTCCCACTGGCTGCAGTTCGCCACTCCAGGCCAATGGGGGCTGCGGGAAGTGGCACGGGCCAAGGACTTCACAATCTTTCCTGAGTGGGAGCCATGATCGACCAAACCTGCAGATGCAGCAGGTAAACAAACCAGCCCGGCCCCCCAGGGGCTTTTCCTGAACAAGCGGCGGACCGCCTTTGAAAACCACTGTTAAAGGCTCTTCTAAAGAGAAGAGTGCTCAGTTGTTCCTCATGTCCATGAAGGTAGGATGAGAAGTAATGGGCTTAATCTGCAGCAAGGCAGATTTAGGTTAGATATTAGGAACAACTTTCTAACTATAAGGGCAGTTAAGCTCTGGACCACCTCCCCGCCCAGTCCCTGGAGGTTTTTAAGAACAGGTTAGACAGACACTTGTCAGGGGTGGTCTAGGTTTCCTTGGTCCTGCCTCAGCACAAGGGCAGGACTTGATGGTCTCTCGAGGTCCTTTCCACCCTATGTTTCTGAGATTGTCACTATTAGTGCAGAAGGGCTTGGATGGCCGCTATACAGCAGCTTGGCAAGAGGGCTCAGTGACCTTTGCGGTGGGCAGGGACCAAAGAATGCCACAGATGTGCTCCAGCACAAAGCCTCATCACAGATGGGTGCACCATGAGAGTGAGTCTTGTACAATACCCATCTCCCTCCTGAGGTACTGGCAGGCACAGTCAATGCTTGTGCAACTCTTCGCTGAGCCCCACTTTAGTGCAGAGTACGATTATTCTTCCTTATATTCCCTGACTCTCCTCTCTGATCCTCTGAGATCTGAAAGTAATCAGGACATGGTGAAACTAACATTGAAGTGTGGCTGCTAGAATGCTAAGTAGCTGCTCCGGGTTTGGGTCACGGGCTGGGCAGGTAGGCTGATGAGGTGTTGCTCAGCTATAGTATGAAGAACCCAGTCTTTGACTTGCCAGGGGTCTGACTTATTTACAAAGGAGGTAAATTTCCATTTTATTTGTCAAGTGAATCCCTGGAAGATGCCAACCCCAGAGCCTGGAACCCTCTGCTTACTTCACACAGACAGCAGCAGCTAATCCAGTGCTACCAAATATTTTAACCCTGATCTAGAGGGTCTATTGGAGTACCATCTACAAATGCCTCTGCTGAGGCTCCCTGCAACCACCAATCATGTTTGTGTGACATGGATACCTGTCCACTAGGCATTTGAGACCTCTCCCCCATAACAATTCATGGCACATTGTTATTTTAGGTGTGAACACACACTTAGTCCACATAGGGATTTTTAGAGCACATCAAGAACTTGTTCTCAATCCCCCTCTAAAGAAATAGATTGGTTTCTATCTGCTGAAAACCTCCTCTTGAAGAGAGAATTGTGCAAGCAGGTAAAGACACTGAGGGACAAGGCTGTTTTATAGCTATGATCAGGGTGTCATGACCAAGATAGGATGAAACTAATTGGTACGTTACCCCTTGACCTCGGCATTATCTTAACATGACAATGATTGGGCTGTGCAACTCTATATCAGAGAAAAAAGTAAACACCTTTAGTCAAATTCACAGCTGCCATAAACAGGCCTAATTGCATTGGCTTCACAGCTGTTAGCTCACTTAGATCAAGGGGGAAGCCAAACCACTATCTCAAGGCAAAATAGCCTTTCAGAATTTAGCATGATATGAAACAAAGCTTTGCAACAAGACTGTTTGTTTCTTGCATATAAATAACAAATAATACTTTACTGTTTAGGAAGCACTGTCCCAACTACCACCCAAGCCAGGGAATGTGCACCAGCACCCTATAATAAACGAGTTATGAACCCACAGCCAAAGTAGAGTAAATGTTTTTCTAAATCTGAAGACAGAAAAAAAAAAAAAAAAAAAACTATGTGGGGAAGAGATTCTCTGTCAGTCTTTCCGTGCAGATATTCATCATATAAGCTATTCTCTACAAAAAGTTGATACTTACACTCATCTTTATCTGGAAGCCTGGGATGGAATTTATTTTGTTTCAGTTTATAGGCAGCTGCAGGGAGAGTTTTCAGTCTGGCTGTCTGCTGGAGTTGGTTAATCCCCATAGCCTCTAGGTCCTTCTGTTGTTGCACAGCAAGTTTACATCCAGCTGCTGGTAACTTAGTAATAAGCAGATCTGGATTTAGGATTGTACAAAGCTGTTTCCTTTCCTTGGGTGCCCTTGGCATGCTATTAGGTACCAAGTTGAAATGGTGCCCAATCATTTTAATAGCTGACTTTAAATCTTATTCATCAGATTAACTGGGGACAAGACTTGGGTCAGGCTATTACATACCAATGCTAACTCAGTCTAACCACTTCACATTCACTACATGAAAGATACAGACAGCTTTCTCCACCTGCCCATAGATTGCAAGCTGCAGGTAGCCAAGTACACAGCAAGGTTGTCCAATAAAGTAGCAAGATCCAGTTCAGAGATTTAAAGCAATAAAGAACATACTCCATAACATGACTACATTCCTTCAGGTGAGCCTCCCTCCTGCAGCTCAGATCTCTCCCTCATCTGAAAGCCAGGGAATTCAACAGAGGGCCTCTCTGCTCAGGCCCCTTTGTAGGAAAGGGAAGTCCCTCCCCTGCCTCTCTGGGTGATTGACAGCCCATGTGGCCAATCAAAACTCATTTCTGGTTTATAAAGAACTTTGCCCCATCACAGCACACCTGCTTTACAATCAGAGATTGGATAAGTTCACTTTGAGGTTTATCCCATGGCAGGTGAAAAGGGGACCTGATCCTAAGTCTATAAGTACCTATGTAGGGAGAAGATTTGTGATGGTAGAGGGCTGTAGCAGACAAAGGCAGAACAACGTTAAATGGCTGGAAGATAAAGCCAGATATAGTCACACTAAAAATAAAATGCACAGTTTTAACACTGAGGCTAATTATTGAACAATTGATCTATTTGCTGTCATCTGAAGCCTTTAAATCAAGCTTGGTTGTCTTCCTAATAAGTGTATGTCCCAGGTGAGGGCACCTGCCCCTGTATTTCCCCTCAGGGTCCAGCCAGGGCTCTCACTCTCAGGCTTCTGGTCCCCCAGCCATCACCTCTCCTGGATGAAGAATCACATCTTACTTCCTTCTGGCTGGGGTATTTCCAGGCTGCAGAGCCCCCTGCCTTCACTGTATTTCTCAGCACAGATAGGATGCCAAAGGACATCTGCTTGCTTTTTTTTCAGAGACCATTAAAAGGTGTAATAGCTACAGTTATAAGGTACCCACAGCACTTCCTACACAAGCCCACTTTATTCCTACGGTAAAAAACCATTACAGAGAAACCACATTAAAAACAATACCAGAACCTATGAGCATGCTAACAAGCTTACTAGAATTAACCCCAGCCCCAATGGGAGCTCTGGCAACCTTCTGACCCCCCCCCCCCATGGGGCATCCCTTGTGGTTATCAGTTCATCACAATGTGCTCTAGCTCAGGTATGGGTATGAGGCCAGAATTACTGGGTAAAATTGTCTGGCCTGTGTTGTGCAGGAGCTCAGATTAGATGGTAATAATGCTCCTTGCTGGCCTTAAAATCTACACAAGTCAAATCAGTCTGTCCAGCTGAAAGCTCGAAATGTAGGCTTTAGTCCTCTCCTCCTGAAGCTCAGGGCAAAGCTAGGACTAGAACCCAGGCGTTCTGTAGTAAGTCACTATATTGTAAGCTGGGAACCCCAGTGCTGGTAGAGGTTGAGGTAGTGTATGAGTTGCTAACGTAGAGAAAACTGCTGGAGCTCTGCCAGTAAAAGCACATCAAACCTAGTAACTACATGCACTGAGACTTACATCCAAGAAGACACTACAACTCCTAGGGCCCTGTCTAACCACTAGATACCTCCCTCTTTGCACATAATGTGACCTATTAGATAAATATTTGTTGCACTGTTGGACTGTGATGAACTAGGAATGTTCTTAATGTTTTCTCTGAATACTGTGTTGGTGCCTCAGTGTCCCCCAGGCAGTTCTTAAGTATCTGGCAGAGCAAAGGGCCAGTGCACCTAAATGCCTGACCCTCTGTCTCCTAGCAACTGATGGCCTGGGCCCCTCCTCTGCAAAGGTGTCAACTGAAGGTGTTGGAGACAAAGAGATCAGGTGACTTCCTGGCCCGGAAAAGGAGCAGAGCAGAGAGGAGGGGCTGGAGGGGGTTGTGAGTCTGGAGCTGCCTGGGGACGAGGAGTGAAGTGCAAACCTGGGGGTCTTGGCTCACGCCCCCAGAATGGACCAGTCGAGGGGTCCGGTTCGCATGTATCTACAAGCTTGTGTTTAGACCCTGTTCCTGCGCATCGATAAATTTTACTGGCTGGCTGAAGAGTCCGTCTGACTGCAAAGCTGTGCAGGACCTCGGCTTCCCCAGGACCCTGCCTGGGTGGGCTCACTTGGGAAGCACACGGAGGGCAAGAGGATGCTGAATGCTCCAAGGAGAGACCCAGGAGGTGAAGACGTGTGAGCTTCTTGCCCTGAACAAGTCTGCTCCAAGGGAGAGGAGGCTCCCCAAAGTCCTGACTGGCTTTGCGGGGAGCTGTTCCAGAGCATCGCCTGGGGACTCCGTGACATGGACACATTAATTATAAATGGAGATGGAAACTTTTAAGGCTGCCTAAAGGGTTCGGACACTCAATTTCCATTAATTTTAATGAGAACTGGGCATCCCAACCCCCTCTGTGGCTTTGAGCACCTCAGCCACACAGCTTTGTTTGATCCCCCTCTCAGCTATTTAAATGTGAGATTTGCAAACATTACAGATCCTGCAGATGCCTGGAGGTGCACTAATGTCATTGGTCTCTGCTGAGGGTGGTTTGGCTGGTAGTTTCCGAGGTATTTACAATAAATGCATTTAATCCATCCCATCATTCCCACCCTCCCCGAGTCCCTTGTGGTTTAGTGCCATGCTGATGCCTGGATGAACCTTAAACCTTTACGGCTTCTGACACAGCAGTTTTGGTGCTAGAGACTGACAGCTGCACTGAGCAGGGCTGAAATAGCAATTGAATTATCTCTTCGATTAAAAATGCTCTTTTATTTCGAAGCTCTTCCAGTGAAGATTTGCTTAGGTGGCTGACATGAAAGAGGGTGCGTTTGCATGTAAATGTTAGAAAAGGGAGCCAGCAGAATGCTACATCTGTAGCTGCTTGGAACCGCAGCTTCTTAAGCTTCGCATCATTTCAAAAGCTCAAAATCTTTCACATGATACCCTTGCATACACTGAACTGCTGAGTGGCCATGGAGATAATCAGCATTTAGACAGATGTCAGCAATGGCTAGAAAATGGAAATTGAGTTTAAAAAAGGCCACCAAGGACTGGGGAGCTACTTAAACTGTATCTGGGTCCTATACAAATCTGCAGCTGGGAAACACTAGATTATCCTGCAGAAAATACTCCCCTTCCGATTCTGAATGTAAAGAAATTGATCTGTCCACATTAGACTGACCAGCTAACTCTGAAACTCACTCTGCAATTGTGGCCATGGCCATAAAGATGAGACCAAATGAGGCCATATTCAGTGCTGTCCATTATCAGACACCAGGAGGAAGGTCCTGTGGTGAGGATAAAGAAGGTGTTTGGAGGAGGCCATGGGGAAGTAGCACAGGGAGTTGTAGCTGTCATGCAGCTGTTACAGGAGGCACTATAGACAGCTGCGAGTCACAAGGCCCTGGGCTGGAACCCGGAGTAGTAGGTGGGCCTGGGTTCCCCCTAAACCTCCCAACTCCTGATCAGATACAGTAGGATTTGACCCAGACTGTGGGTTCCACCAGAGGGGAATATCACTGAAGTGAACAAATCCGCCAATAAGCGCAGAACCCACCAAGGCAGAGGAGGAACTTTGTCACACTAGGTGATAGATTTTTTTTTTTAAAAAGTAATTGGAGAGTCATCATCCAACAGAGGTATATCTCTTAGTGTCCTAAAGGAATCGGTTCCTGGCCCAATGCTATTCAATATCTTTATCAATGCCCTTGAAGAAAATATAAAATCATTGCTGGTAGAGTTTGCAGATCACTCCACCAGTTTTGGAGTTGTGAGTAATAAGAATAGGTCAATTGCAGAGCGCAATCTGGATTACATGGTAAATGGGGTTGACTTGAGCAACATGCGTTTTAATACAGCCAAAAGCAAGGTCACACATCTAAGAACAAAGACTGTAAGTGACACTTCCAAGATGGGGCTGTATTTTGGAAAGCAATGATTCAGAAAGAGATTTAGGGATCATGGTTGATAACTGGTTGAACATGAGCTTCTAGCATCAGGTGGTGGCTAGGACGGTAAATGGGATCCTTGAATTTTAAGCAGGAGACTATTGAGTAGGAGTTCAGAGTGGTATCACCTATAATAAGAGATATATCAGTCTCCTAGAACTGGAAGGGACCTTGAAAGGTCATCAAGTCCAGCCCCCTGCCTTCACTAGCAGGACCAATTTTTGCCCCAGATCCCTAAGTGGCCCTCTCAAAGACTGAGCTCATAACCCTGGATTTAGCAGGCCAATGCTCAAACCACTGAGCTATCCCTTCCACCTATAGGTACAGCACTAGTGAAACCATTACTGGAATATAGTGTCCAGTTCAAGTATCCACTCTTTAGCAAAATCTTTTTTAATGTTCAGAAAAGAGCTACAAGATTGGTTCATAATCTGAAAAAACAGATTTACAGTTCAATCTATTTGGCGTATCCAAGAGAAGGTTAAGAGGGGACTTGATCACAATCTAGAAGTACCTACATAGGAAGAATATTTCCAATGTCAGAGAGCTCTTTAATTTAGCAGACAAAGACATAGCGAGATCCAATGACTGGAAGCTGAAGCTTGACCAATTCCAACTGTAAATAAGACACATATTTTAACAGGAAGAGTAACTAACCATTGAACAATTTATCTAGGGCTGGGGTAGATTCTTAATCACTTTGAGTTCTTAAATGAAGACTGGATATCTTTCTAAGGGTTTGGCAACACTGGAGAGTTGCAAGCGCTGGTGGCGGCTTTACAGCGCTGCAACTCACTCACCATCCACACTTGCAAGGCACATACAGCGCTGTATCTCTCTGGCTACAGCACTGGCTGTACTCCACCTCGGCCTGGGGAATAATGACTGCAGCGCTGGTGATGCAGCGCTGCTCTGCCAGTGTGGCCACCAAAAGCACTGTTATTGGCATTCGGAGGTATCCCAGAATGCCTGTTCAGCCACTCTGCTCATCAGTTCAAACTCTACTGCCCTGGCCTCAGGTGACCCACTCTTTAAATGCCCTAGGAATTTTAAAAATCCCCTTCCTGTTTACTCAGCCAGGTGTGGAGTGCAATCAGTGAATCTTTCCAGGTGACCATTCCTCCACACACCAAACAAGCCCCAGCATGGAGCAATGGCAAGTTGCTGGACCTCATCAGTGTTTGGAGGGAGGAAGCTGTGCAGTCCCAGCTGCGCTCCAGCTGTAGGAATTACGATACCTTTGAGCAGGTATCAAGGGCCATGCTGGAAAGGGGCCATGACTGGGACGCGCTGCAGTGCAAGGTTAAAGTGAAGGAGCTGCAGAGTGCCTATTGCAAAGTCTGCAAGGGAAACAGCCACTCCGGCGCTGCTCCTATGACCTGCCATTTTTACAAAGAGCTGGACGCGATACTTGGGGGTGACTCCACCGCCAATCTGAGGACCACGATGGACACTTCAGAGCGGGGAGGAGGGGGGTGGAGGAAACCAAGAGTGAGGGTACTGGGGTGGGGGGAGACACCCCGGAGTCCCTGGAGGCTTGCAGCCAGGAGCTCTTCTCAAGCCAGGAGGAAGGTAGCCAGTCGCAGAAGCCGGTACTTGGTGGAGGACAAACAGAGGAGCGGGTTTCCAGTAAACAGCTTTTATTTTTAGGAAGGAAATTTTCCGGGGGAGGAGGGATGGTTCTGCATGCATGCATGTCTAGATGTGGAATAGCGAGGGTTGGGGGGACCATTGCTGCACACAGGCAAGCTGCATAGGGGCCAGGGCGGAATCCGCATTGCTGGAGAAGACCCTCCCACTCTTCCCAGGTGACCAGCAGCAGCGAGATATCTTCCAGAATTAACTCCTGTGGAAAATGTTGGGAGAGTGTTCAGTGTAGGTGCCCCTTGCAGCTGTTTGCTTTCACCAACACACAGAAACCCTGAAAATAGTACAGCCCTGAAGCAATCAGTCCCCCTTACTCACCATGTCGGGGCTCCTGTGGGTTATGCGCGCTCTCTTTGGTATGGGAAAATTATGCTATTGTGAAGAATGTTACTCCTTCACTGTGTGGGAATAACTCTCTGAGATATAAACAATGCTGCCTCTGTTAAGTGTTACCTTTTTTGCCTTTCCACAAGCAACCTTCAGTTCTCGGCTGCCCGTGTTATCAACAGCTCAAAGACTCCAAAACCTCTGGAAGAAGCCGCGAAAAAGCAAAAAAAGACCTGCTGCAAGCAGTTATGGATCACTCTGCCACAGAGAATCAAAAACTGCAGGACTGGAGGGAAAGGGAAAGCAGGATCTGCCAGAAAAACGCAGCGGCCAGGAAGAAAAGCACAAAGCAGCTGATAAGCATCCTGGAGCGCCAAGCGGACTCTATTCAGGCGCTCGTAGCCTTGCAGGCAGAGCACTACTGCACTGCCCCCGCCCCATCCCAAAGCTCTTTCCCTTGTGCCCTAATGTCAGCTCAAAACCCCCTTCTCCAGCATCCAGGTTCTTGCCTCCAACACCTGTATGTTCACCAACCAGCCCTGAGAACTACGACTCTGACCCTCTGCACTCAACCCCCATCACCATGCAGTATAGGCATCCTGAAGTGCAGCAGTCATTGCACAGCACTCCAGACAGGACATATTCAGACCTGTGACTGTACAGTTCCCCACCCCACCCACCTGCCCTTTTAGGTTCCCAAAATGTTGTGTGTCTGTCCATAAAGTTATTTTCTTTTCAATAAATGAATTCTTGGCTTTGAAAACAGTCTTTATTATTGCAGAAGGTCAAAGATACCTTAGCCCAGGAAAGAAACAGGCACTGCAAATCAGCTTAGGAAAAACAGATTCCTACTAACATTGTAACCACTGCACTTCACTCCCGTGCAAGGCACCAAACATTACTGTTGGTTTTCAGCCTCAAATTCCTCCCTCAAGGCATCCCTAATCCTTGAAGCCCTGTGCTGGGCCTCTCTAGTAGCCCTGCTCTCTGGCTGTGCAAATTCAGCCTCCAGGCATTTGAACCTCAGGAGGTCCATGCCTGACTGAATGTTTCACCCTTCCCTTCACAAATATTATGGAGGGTACAGCACGCGGATATAACCGCAGGGATGCTGCTTTCCCCCAAGTCTAGCTTCCCATACAGAGATCGCCAGCGCCCTTTTAAACGGCCAAAAGCACACTCCACAGTCATTCGGCACCGGCTCAGCCTGTAGTTTGAACCGGTCCTTGCTCCTGTCAAGCTTCCCTGTATACAGTTTCATGAGCCAAGGCATTAACGGGGGTAAGCGGGGTCTCCAAGGATCACAATGGGCATTTCAACGTCCCTACTGTGATCTTCCGGTCTGGGAAAAAAGTCCCTGCCTGCAGCTTCCCTGAACAGGCCAGTGTTCCGAAAGATGCGTTGCATCATGCACCTTCCAGGCCAGCCTGTGTTAATGTCAATGAAACGCCCACGGTGATCCACAAGCGCCTGGAGAACCATAGAGAAATACCCCTTCCGATTAAACGTACTCGGATGCTAGGTGGGGTGGTGCCAGAATAGGAATATGCGTCCCATCTATCGCCCCTCCACAGTTAGGGAAACCCATTTGTGCAAAGCCATCCACAATGTCCTGCACGTTCCCCAGAGAGTCACGGTTCTTCTTAGCAGGATGCGATTAATGGCCCTGCAAACTTGCATCAAAAACGATTCCAACGGTCTCGACTTTCCCACTCCAAACTGTTTGCGACCGACGATCGGTAGCTGTCTGGAGTTGCCAGCTTCCAGACTGCAATAGCCACCCACTTCTCCACCGGCAGGGCAGCTCTCAATCTCGTGTCCTTGCACCGCAGGGTGGGGCGAGCTCAGCACACAGTCCCATGAAAGTGGCTTTTCTCATCCGAAAGTTCTGCAGCCACTGCTCGTCATCCCAGACTTCCATTGACGATGTGATCCCACCACTCAGTGCTTGTTTCCCGAGCCCAAAAGCGGCGTTCCATGGTGCTGAGCATTTCCGTGAATGCCACAAGCAATGTCGTGTCATATTGCGTCAGGCGACTCGCAATCATCGTCAGGACTCCTCATCACTTTGGAGCTTAAGGAATAGCTCAACTGCCAAACGTGATGTGCTGGCGAGACTCATCAGCAAAGTCCTCAGCAGTTCGGGCTCCATTTCCCACAGAAATCGCGCTGCACAGAAACCGATTGGGAGAGTCACAATGGCGCCAACGTGGACGGAAAAAAACAGGGACTGCTGGAATGTGAAGCGATGCATCACGGGGCGTTGGGATAGGAAGCAGAATGACCTGCACCCTCCGCCCCCTTCCCACAACCCACGGCGCCAAAATGGGACGAGGTGCTCTGTGGGATAGCTGCCCATAATGCACCACTACCAACACCGCTGCAAATTCTGCAAATGTGGCCACACTCCAGCGCTTTCCCTACACAGCTGTACGAAGACAGCTTTAACTCCCAGCGCTGCACACCTGCAAGTGAAGCCAAACCCTAAGAGATGTTAGAGCTCACCCAGGCAAGGTCTACAAATATAAAGTCCTGTCAGCATATTATGTTGGTCAGGGGTGTGAAAAACCCACTCTCCAGTCAACAAAGCTAGGCCAGCAAACCTCCCAGTGCGGACACAGCTATATCGACAGAAGAATACTTCTGTAGGTTTAGCTGGTGTCATTCTGGGAGGAGGTCTCACGATACCTACACAAAACCTCCTTCTGTCAGCATAAATTGTGTCTACAGTAGGGGGCTCTGATGGTTTAGCTATACCAGCAATGCATCTGTAATGTAGACAAGACCCCAGACGTTACGGGCTTGATGCAGAAATCACTTGATGAAATTCTACGGCCTATTCTGCAGGAGATCAGATTTGATTATGATGATGATCCCATCTGGCCTTAAAATCTAAGAATGAATGAAACATTTCTTTGACATTGGAGGTTGCTTTCGACATAGTGGAATGTGCCTAGAGACCCTAAAATACTGGCATATTATCAGGTCATAGCTGTTTTTCATTCAAAGTCTAATCTATTTAGACAACCTCTGAGAATAGATTTAATTGTCTGGATAACAAATCAAATTCATTGCAAGTGTAATTCCATTAATTGCAGTTCAGTTACACCAGGAATGAATTTGTCCCAGTAATTTAAAGCCCTTATAACACCTTAACTATCTGATTGAGTCATGAGCTAATGTCTGAGGATTAGCAATACACATTGGAGGATTTGTGGACTGAGTTAGATGGCATGCTGAGACCACCTTGTCAAGAATTTGGGATGGGGCCTTTGCATCAACTTGTCTTTATGCAACATTGTAGGGGACTGGCCATGGCCTTTGGATCTCACTGATTCTCCTTGCAGACGTTACAACCATGAGGAAAACAGAGCCTTCTCCCAAAGCTTCAAATGACAGCTCCTTTACCTTACAGGATAGAGCAGACAGACCCCGTGCTGGCAGCAAGGGGTTCATGAAACAGAATGGCTCCATGCTGGCAATGAGAGGGTTAATGAGAGCCTGTGGCCCCAGCTGAGTCCCCACTACAGCTGCAGCCAAGGTCAGGCATGGAGAAGCCTCCAAGCCCAGTTCAGGGCTAACCAGGAAGAAGACACAGCTCTGCTACTTCCTCCGCACGGGAAGCCTGGTTCCAGCCCAGAGCTTGAGGCAGCTTGCTACATGGACGAGCCGTTTTGTGGAATGGACAAATGGGCCCAGAAAGGCTGATAAAATAGAACTAACCACATGGAGACAAGCCCAGAGCAGTAGGGTGGGGTTCTGCTGATGATTCTATGGATAACTCTGATTTCTGAGTTTGCTGTTTTCCCTTTTTGGTTTTGGATTATAACACAAACCCTACCTCCTTGGCTTCCTATCCCAACAGGCTTCTTCCATCCTCTCCCCTTCTCCAAAAGGCACCGCCTCTCACTTCTCTCTTGTCCTTTCTCTCTCCATCCATGCAGTCCAGTAGCATGCTGTTAATGCTAAAGAGGAGGAAGTCAGGAAATCACACTTCAGGCCATCTATTTTAAAGAAAGCATTAATTAGTTCTATCTCACTAGCCTTCTTTCAGACACCTGGGGCCAGACTAACATATTTCTCTTGTATCAATCCCTCAAGAAGAGTTGACAAATTTGCATGGACCCCCCCGCCCCACCCAAATGGAGCAGCACTTTTCCATGTCTCAATGTTCTAAGCAGTTGCTTAAACAGCTGCAGAACAAATGTCCCAGGGCTCCCCTTAAATGTAGTGAATAGCTGCTCTGGAGTGGAGGGAGGAATGCTCAGTAGGGTTGTGGGAAGTGGGTGCAACATTGGTGTTCCCACCAGCTCTCTTGGTCAACAGAGAGAGAGAACATTTGCAAGAGAAGACTCTGTGCTGCCCTGGCCTCTGCAGGGAGCCTGTCCCCACCCCTCTACACCCAGGGTACCCATATGACCATATGTGATAGGGAAGCTGCGCTTTAATTGTGGTGACACCTGTCTCCCAGTCTGGGTTGTAGCTCACTGGGGAGGTTATTACTCCAAGCATGTCCCAGGTGGGGGAAGCCGGAGGATTCCCATAGCAGAGTAACCTTAGGAGGATGTGAATGCCAGCCAAGCACAGGCATCTCTGGGCACATTCCAAATTTTGCAACATTTTAGTTGCAAAAGCTAAGAAAACTCTTTGGCACGGATCCATGAAACTGCTCATTTAAACTTCCATTGAAATCAATGGAATCAACAGAAGCTGGGCCAATAACAGCTATTACCTCACCCATCTTGTATCTCTGATACGCTGGGACTAACATGGCGACAACGCCATTGCAAACATAGAAATCAATGGAAGTTCTCAATGTATCTCTGGACTGGGCCTTCAGCATTCTGATGTGCCCAGCACTACTGAGGTTGCCCACTAAGCATCATGGGCAGGAGATGACTGGATAGTTCCCTGCAGCAGGATCTCTGGACTTTGCCTGGCAATTCAGGGGCTTGTGTTAGCGAGAGTTAGAACCCTTTATAAAGCTGCCGAGCAAGTTCTGCTCACTCCTTGTGGCAAGTGCACCTTGCTAACTCCACATGATCAAAGAGGTGAGCATGCCCCTCTGATCAGAGAGAATTAGGAGCAGAAACATGGAGATCCAGCAGGAATACCTAAGAAGCAGCAGCCATGGTGCGAAAGCTTAGGCTGAGGTTTAGCTGCTGCTGCTGAGTTACCAATAAAACTAAACTCCAGGAAGGGGGTAAGTTTGACATTATACAGTGGGTCTAGACTGAGATTTTCAAAGCCAGCTGGGGTGCTTAGCCAGTCCCATTAACATCAATGGGTGCAGTGTGGCTCCAACCCCTAGTACTTCTGTGGTTTTCAACCTCTTCCATATCATAACCTCACATTACAACAGAAAACCCCTTTCCCTCTCCAGTTTAGCCATAAAGAAAGGGAAGGTAGCTATGACCCCTGAGACCTGTTTGCAACCCCCAGAGATTCAGATGCCATGCCCCAGTTGGCTTTGAAAATCTCAGCCATAGCCTCTGTTTAGGGCAAGGTGGGAAAGCCCCAAGCTCATGGTACAATACAAAAATGCTCTGAAGACCCCACCTCTGGGCTCCATCTAGATGCCCAGCCTCTGCCCACACAGCTATTGCACCCGATTTCCAAAAAACACAGGCACCTGCAAAAGGGTTGAGATCCCTAGCCACAAAGCACATACAAACCTGGTGCGTGAAGTCGAACTTAGGCACCCACTTAGGTGGCTTTGAACCTTCTGGCCTCTGTTCATATCCCATTGTGTTCCTTCAGAAACCTCCTCACAGTTGGGTGTTTCACCTGTTACTGGAGCCTGATAGGCAGAACTGCTGCCATTCGAACTCTTGATGCCCTGAAAGCCAGTCTAGATTCCTGTATTGTTCAATAGTGGAGGGTAACAGAAATAGAAGGCAGACAGCCCCAGAAGGGTTTGTGACTGCCTGAGAACAACTCCTCTACCTGCAAAGAGCTGTCCTAGACCATTGCGGTGGTGTGTGTCGGTTCAGGATTGAGATGGAGGGATTTGTGGATCAGAGTTTGTGAAAGGAGATCCACAAAAACTGGAAGCTGGACTGGAGGATCTGACACTAGATCTAGAAGCTCAGAGGATCAGTGCTGCGGAGCCCAATCCAGAGCTGTCAGTCAGCCATGAGCCTTGTCTCGCTGTGACTACCTGATGACTTCTGGAAGTAGGGGAGTCTATGGAAATGCATTCATGAATCCTTGACTCCAGTCCGTGATGGAGGCATCTGTCGAGGACCCTGTGATGTGGTGTCTGAACCCAAGAGGTAAGGCTTGCTACAGAGGCTATCCCCTCAGAAGGGAGAGTGCTGGCTGGAGGAAGCTTCTTCCTGGAAGAAGAGGTTCAGATGTGAGCAGACAGATGGGCCTTTGGTCTGTTTAGAACTCTTTCCATCTGCCCAAGGAGACAAGTTTCTGGCCAGTATAACACACCCAGCTATGGCTGGGTTGAAGCAAGCTGGCCCTGTGATCTTACTACTGTTTGAGTTGGCACTAAGCCATCAATTACAAGTTTCTTCTTGCTTAGACTTAACCTGAAAGGAACTTGACTTAGTATCTGTAGGGGGATGGGGAACCAGATGGGCAGTGGCCATCCTGCTCAGAACCCCTGGGATCCCAAACCTGTGATGATGAGGAGACAGGCCAGCACGGTCTGCAGAAAATGCAAGTTCCAAGGCCTCCATCTCCATTCCCTGAACTGAAAATCACCCTGATCCAACACAACTATTGGCAGAGCAGGAGCCAGTGCAGAAGCAGCTTTCTCCATGCCAAGACTGAAGTATCCCCAATGTTCTTCAGCTCTGGAATAAGCGTCCAGCTGAAGAACTGGCACTGTTGGCTGACAGAGCCTCAGCCCTGCCTCAAAAGACAAGAGATGGAGCTAGCTCTGTTGCACTTTTTGAGCCTGGAGGGAGAAGACAGCACAAGCTGAATTACACTGTGATAATGAGAAACATAAGAACGGCCACACTGGGTCAGACCAATGGTCCATCTAGCCCCGTATCCTGTCTTCTGACAGTGGCCAATGCTGGGGCTTCAGGGGGAATGAACAGAACAAGGCAATTATTGAGTGATCCCCTGTCATCCAGTCCCAGCATCTGGCAGGTAGAGGCTTAGCCATCTTGGCTAAATGCCGTTGACAGACCTATCCTCCACAAACTTATTTAATTCTTTTTTAAACCTAGTTATACTTTTGGCCTTCACAACATCCCCTGGCAAGGAGTTACACAGGTTGACTGTGCATAATGGGTGATACCTTTGCCCAGGTACAAAAGGCACGTAGCATATGGCTCATATACACACCGCTGTGGATGGAATACAGCATTTAAAGCTGATCTTGCTGTCTTCAGTCTTTCTATCTGCTTTGGCTGGGTGCATCCCATGATGATGTGCCCAGCCAAAGCAGGGCCAGGAAGCTGCAACATGATGTCCTAAGACAACAAAGCGACTACACTGTCATGATATGTCTGGTATAAAACCATTCATCGTAGAGATGGTTGGAAAAAACCCTAAACCAGTTTTGTGAAAAAATTCTAAATTTATTTTCATTCTTAGGAATTCAAAATGGAAATGGTTTTTGTTTTTTTTCAAAATATATTGTGATTTCCCAATATTCGCCCCCCCAAAAATTGTATCTTAAACATCATTGAAATGGTTTTCAATAATTTTGCAATTGAAGAATATTGATAACCACTATGATAACCTTTTTGATACAAATTTTTATAGAAAAAATACTTGGCAGAGAGGCAAGGACTCTTGTTGTGAGAAATGAACATTTTCATTTTTATGGTTTTGAAAAAAGGCCATGGGGGGGGATGAAAAACTGTGACCAGCTCAAATGAATATCTGTATTTTTATTAAGAGCAAAGTAAGCTAACTACTAACATATAGTACAGGCAACAAGGTATCAGTGATGGATTAAGAGAAAAGACACCAAAAGATCCTTCCAATGACAGTGCTTGGTCAACAGAAAGTGAAGCTGTCTGGCCCCCGGCTCCTTTCAATCTAGCGGTCAGAATCTTTGTGTGCTTGAGGGTATGTGCACAGCCCCATTGCTGAGTGGATGGTTCCAAGCTCATGCATGTGATGTGAATGTACAACCTATTGGCAGCTGCTGCACCTAAGAAATGATTCCGTCAGAGAGATGATTACCATTCAAATCCTGTTTACTGTTATGTTCACAGATTCCAAACAGAACTGCACCACAACAAACAAACTTTCCAAGACCAAACTGCCTGTGCAGGCAAACAGAATGTGTAAAACTATCTGTAATAGTGATATTTGGTAATGCCAAAAATATTACAGCATGTCCAGAGTACATGAACCTAATAAGTATGGCTCTACCTGCAATTGGAGAGAAGTGTAACTATTGTTAATTATTTACCATAAATTACTAGGACAAATATGCAGCTTTCTACCGTGGGTGGGATGGCATTTCTTCCTGACTCTAGCTGTTGATCAGTTCATTCCCTGAAGCACCAAGACTGATAGCCCTTGTTGTTATGCATCCCAGCTAGCCTATGTATTCTGCTTAGAAATCAGAACCTCACTGTGTCATGCTGCAAAATATCCCTCCATAGGACTGGCTGTACAGCAATTGGATTCTGGTACTTGCTTTCAGACCCTAGCAGTGCAACATACTGATGAATATTGATCATGGCTTCTTAAAGCATCTTACCCTGATAATTGACTGATTACAAATTCATTAACATTGAGCAAAGATGAGCGGGTCTGATGTTCACCATAGTATAACTTGAATCTGAATTTTAGATGAGAAAACCTGGGGGAAGTTAAGAATTCCACACCTGAATTTGTCAGACTAATACTGGTCTTGCCCATTTCCATGATCTTTATTTAATATCATTCTAAAGCCCAGTAATCTTCATTCACACCTGCATTTGTTGGATAACTCATGAGTTTAGCTGCAGGGTGGCTCATTACATGGTTCGTTAGAGATACGAACCCTGGCAAACAACTCTGTCTGTTACACTATAGAGCTACTCCTTGAGGGAAAATATACAACCGTGTTCTGCAATGATGCTGCAGGACACTACCGCTTGTAATGGTCTGACTGCAGTGTCTGAAGGTATTACTGTAGACTACTGCAGTATTTGTAGTAAGGGGCATGAGAGATCTTTCCCAGATGTCCGACTGGTGGATCTTGCCCACACGCTCAGGGTCCAACTGATCACCACATCTGGCATTGGGAAGAAATTTTTCCCTGGGTAAGGTTGGCAGAGACCCCGGGTTTTATTTTGCCTTCCTCTGCAGCATGGGGCACAGGACACTTACTGGTTTAAATTAGTGTAAATGGCGGATTCTCTGTAACTTGAAGTCTTTAAATCATGATTTGAGGACTTCAGTAACTCAGCCAGAGGTTCTGGGTCAATTACAGGAGCGGGTGGGTGAGTTTCTGTGGCCTGCAATGTGCAGATCAGGATAGATGATCATGATGGTCCCTTCTGGCCTTAAAGTCTATGAGATCTAGTGCCAACCCTCAGGCTGCTCACAATATCCTGAATAGCCAAGAGAAGACTTCTGCATGGGCATGCTTCCTGCAGGGCAAGCTTTCCAGTAGGAATCTAGTGAAAGGTTCTTTTATGCCCTGAGGCCTGGCATGAAGGCTACAATGAATCATACAGTCATCATCTACACCAGACATATATCACTGAGTAGGAGAGAAAGAAATCAGGAGCTTTGCCCCCAAGATACAGCCTCTGTCAGTATAGCTGATGGAGAAACTGCTTTGGCTATGAGTAACAGAGCAGGGCTTTGGTCCTCTGTGGACCTCCAGCCAACAGAATGTGCACATACTCATTAAGCTGCATACGAAAGGGTACAGAAGGCGTATTGATACTCACACATGTACCTCATTATTTCCTAGTGGTTGGAAGTGTGATCTAGGGTGTGATTTTGTGTTTCTCACCAGTGCTCATGTTGCTTTCTCTGGTGAAAGTGGTGACCTTCTGCCCTCTGGGCAAACACTGAGCATCCTTACGAATTAACCCCTCATTCTTGTGAGCTTTGCCCTTTTCCCAGTGGAGCCAGCTTTGCCCCAAGATTCGATGAGCTCTTGCCGGAAGCCACCCTGTGTGTCTGGCTAGGGTTGCCACTTTTGCTTGGACATATTCCTGGAGGTTTCATCATATGACATAATCTTCATTTAAATATTAATCTTTAATTTCTGGAGACTCCAGGAAAATCCTGGAGGCTTAGCAACCCTAGAAGAGACTCGAAATGCCATCAAAACAGGAAAGTCCATTTTCCATGAACCCATTAAAACCCAAAGCCTAGGCTTCAGAGGCCTGCTCGCGCTGGTAGGGAGAAATGTTGGAACATGAGTCCCCAAGCCATGAAGGGGGTTTCCTAGAAAAAACTCCCTGGCAAGCCTGGCAGGGGCAAGGCCCTGTCTGGGGGGGCAGCAGCTGGGGATGGAAAGAGCACATCCTAACACCATATGGGAATGGAAAGAGCAAAGCAGGGTGCTGGTGGTATGCAGCCCCTGGAAAGCTCCAGCAGGGGGAGGGACGGGGAGGCAGGTGGCGACAGGGGAGCGGGTAGGCCCCGTGAATGTATTCATCAGCCTTGCAAATTTTACCAAGGTTGTTGTTTGTTTATTTATTTATTTTTTACATTTCTTAAAGACGGCCTGTCTGTTTGGCAGGATTTTGCTAGCTCCAGTTTGAAGGTATTTGATTGGCTGGCCAAGAGCAGATCTGTCCCTCTGGGCTTTGAGAAACCGTTGAATATTCTTAGCAGTTTGCTCACACTCCACTGTAGTGAGTGTCTTCTAGCCGATTGCTTAGCTGCAATCTATTCCTCTAGGTTTATGTAGCAAGGTCTTTCCCTCCACCCTTTCATTGACTGCAATCACTCTCTGCCTCCCCTTTTAGTCATATCTCTCCCCCCTCCCCTTTCTGTCCCCTTTCCCTCCCATCCTTCCTACTCCATCTCTAGCAATCTCTTGACACCTGAAGGAAAGCCTGGGAGGTGTGACCCACTGCGAGGGGGGAAAAAAACCAATAAAAGGAAAGTCTAGGAAGGTGTGGGGGATGGGGCAACTCCTTATGTGTAGCTGCTGATTATTTTGCATGGATTGGTGAGGAGAAAAGAGAGCTGCGTTGGGGGGGAACTAAAAAAGGCTTATTGCTCCGGTAAGTGCAAGGACAATATACACTATTATCATTGTTGATCATTTACTTGATTCATCCCCATGGCATCCTATGTCCTATTTTGCTTGGTTAGGCATGGCATCATCATCATTATTATTATTTATCTAATGTATCAGCTTTGTGCTTCAATACTAGGGATCGAATTGTCTCAGTTGGGGTGTGTGTGTGTGTGTGTGTCTGTCTGTCTGTCCGTCCAGATGCCCATTCTCTGAATCTGCTTTCAGATATCTGCTTCCAACTCTCAGCTGGGTGTCTGGACTGGGAATTTGGGGTGTAGTACTCAGACACATTACTCACCAAAAACAATTGATGAGGATTGTAATTGACTTCCAAATCATCTGCCCATTAAGAGGAACACATTAATTCTTCTGGTTATTTAAATATCTGGACTATTTGAGAATGGAACATGAAAATGGGACTATTTAATTACCTCCCTCATTTATAGCGCAAGTTTTCTTTACCAAGACTCTGACATATTTTGTACTATGTTTTATAACAAAGCTACATTTAAAGATCAGTTCAGCAGTGGTTATAGCATCCAAATTACACGGTTGTCATGGAGATGGTACAGAGAAGCTGAAGTGATAGGACTGCATCTGGACTATGGAAAGCTTTACTGATCAGTGGGATTTTTTTCTTACCTTCTGTCTTTTTGTCTTTGCTAGGTTACAGTTCTTTTAATCTTGAATGAGCTAGGACAGTATTGCAGAATTTAAATGTCTAGCGTCTGGGAAGAATGTGTGTTAGCCCACTCTGCACTATATTATTATCTTAATTGTTCTATTGGCATTTGCCTTGCTGGGGCTTTTTGTATTTTTTTTTTGGGAGGGGGGAAGACACAGGATAGTTTGCTGATCCTCGACTAGGTGTGAAAGTACTTTCTAATGAGGTGCCTATAATGACTGCACTGTAATGGCATATTTCACATCTTTAGGACAAAGGGGAAATACTTTTTGACTTTAGCCATATTTGATTCCCCATCTCAGTTTTGAGAATGCAGAGATATCACCACCTGCCCATTTATACACCAGACGATATGACATTTTTTTGCAACCAGTAAAGGAAATGTGTTGACAATTGAAAAAAAAAATACATAATTTATGAGGAAGAAATTCTCCTGCCCAAGGCTAGCTAGAATGCAAAGAGCATTTCTGTGGGAAAGGCGTGTTGTATGTTACAGATGTGTATTTCTCTAGTGGTTTGGATTAAATCATACTTTTGTGCTCTTCATTATTTTGCGAGTTAGGCCAGTTTTAGTCAATATTTAATCTGATCTCATTGTGTGCTCACACAATAAACGTGTCATTTGGAGCCGGGGTGACTTACATCTACAAAATGCTTTGAGAATGCATGTGGCATTGTCTCTCTAAATACAATTTCACCCCTTTTTTTTGTTCGCTGTAGCCTATTGTGGTGATGTAAATAAAAGTAAAATACATTGGTGGAAACAAGCCCATCAAAATGGCAATGCTTCGGTAATTATAATATCACCAAACATAGAGGAGGATTAATTGCTAGGATAAACAGAGATTTGTGGCTGTTGGGTGATGGGGCATGGTGTTCCAGGCCTACATTCTCGTAGCTGACATTACAGTCTACATTCTCCACATCTGAGTGGATGATATTTTTAGCGAGAAAATGTAGCATATTATCATTAGGCATTTTATAAAAAAAGAATCCCGCATGTGTCTATCAATTTGTACATTACTGGGTACTTCAAAGTGTGCAGCTTAGTTAGGATTTTTGTGAACAAGATTTTTCCTACACAAGTCCGGAGAGAACAAGAGGAAAGTCTGAAAGTGGGAGCCTGAGCCGAGAGAATATGTCTGGGGATCAGCTGAGCCACAAACTAAATGGCTCTCAATTCATCTGTTTTCCCCCCAAAAGTTAAATACAGGTGTAAATGGTGACCTCTTGTATTTGCCCCCGCAGAATCATTTTGAAGTGCAAAGCCCAGGGCCATGAGGTTCTGAAATGACATGGGAGTTCAGTCATGCTGTCTCCATTCTTTGGATACTTTCTTCCCATTTTAAGTCTCTGCCCCAGCGATAACATTATCATCCTCTGGGGAAACTGAGGCACAGATTGGTGAAGTGACTTCCCCAAGGTCACACCACAATTAGTGATATTGCTGGGCAAAGAACCTTGGAGTCCTGTGTGCAAGTTTCCTGCTCTAACAGCTAGGCCATAAACATTGCAGAAGATACTTAACAAGTACTAAAGTGGCCCTGCTGCAAGGTGCAGCCTGTGGAATCATTACTGTGTTAAAAAAACCCATGATATTTTTACTAAGAGTCCCAGTCACTGAGGTAAAGGTGGTGTTTCTCTAGTAAGGTTAACATTTTGGCTGCCAGTGGGAGGAGTGGGGAATAAGTGGGCTTGCCCTAGCCCCTTGGGTAGCCCAAGTACAGATCAGCATTTCCCTGGGGCTCTTTGGGCAGCCCAAGTATGGACCTGCCAGAACTACAGTGCACCTGTGCAAGGTAGCACAGAGGCTGTTACTGAGATGCATTCGCCTGTCCAGGAGCAGCTTAGCTGCAAGTGGGCGGTAAAGGGAACGAAGACTCTGCCCTCCCGTTGCTGGCCACTTGGGAAGTGTAGGCTGTCCCCTTTGAAGGGGCATCTCCTCCCTCCTGCACAAGCGGGGAGCTCCCTGGGGAACAGTGTGGTTTTGTGTCAGCCCTCCTTTAGGCCCTGGCTGCATGTGACAACTTCACCCTGAGCTGCCACTGAAATCTCATTGTACAGAACAAGGAGCTGGCCAGAGTGAGGCATCTGGCCAAAGCCATATTCCCCATCTCCTGTGCAGCAGGAACCCAGATCAGAGAATGTGTCCATTGCACTGGGGCCAGCATTGTGTCAGACTCAAAGACATTGCTGTGGGGAACGAGGCCTGCAGAGTCCTGTCCCCCCAAAGCCCCGGGGCTTTCCTGCCTAATGATCTCTGTCTCACATGAGCACATGCTTCGGAAAGCAGCTCCTTGCTCCTCCTGAGGAGATTTCAGAAGGTCATGGTGCTAGTTCAATACTAGAGGCTGGCTGCACACACACTGTATTCTCTAGAACAATATTATGGGCCTCATGTCATCAGGACCTGCCTGGCTGGACACGAGCAGATTGGGGAGAATGGGCCCAAATCTAGCGCAAAGAGCATCTCCACTCCCCCTGTGCAGGGGCTGGAGGCAGTATGCCCAAGGTGTACAGCCACTACTAGCTTTGCATTGGCACTAGCTTACCTTAAGGGAGCTGGGTGGTTAATTTGTCTGTCCATCCCTCCGTGCACACGCTAGCCAGAAGAGCTGACTGAGCTCCTGCTGCCTCTGTTTTCAGGGTGGGGACACTGACACTGCCAGACACTCATTCGTGTGGGTCAAGGAGAACCCCTCCTGGAGTTCCCACTGCCAGAGGGTCCAGAGTCACCTCCACCACAAAGATACCATCTAGCCCATTAAGCACCATGCAAACAGTAAGTGCCAAACCCTCCCCCATGTGACAGTAACATGTCTGGTGGGCGGGGGGGCTGAATGTGGGCACTTGTGGAGCCAGATTCACACCTGGTGCAAGTGGGTGCAGCTCTGTCAAACTCAGTGAGGTTGGCTGATTTGCACCAGCTGAGGGTGCTGCATAGAGGAGGAAGACTTGGTGGTTAGGGAGATTCAGGTGCAAATCCATGCTCTGCTACAGACTTGCTGTGTGACCTTGGCTAAGTCACTTAGAACCTCAGCTCCACACCTGTACAATGAGGATAACAGCCCAGGACTGCCTCCCTGGGGTGTCGGAAGGAGAAATGCACTACAGATAGTGAGGTGCTTGGACTCCACAGTAATGAGGGCTAGATAAGCACAACAGATAAACAGGATCTGGCCCATGGAATCGATTCCTCATCCGGCTGTTGGGGGAGCCAGGTGTCCCTGAGAATAAGACCATTTTCCATCAGCAGAAAGGATTGCTGAGTGGTTAAAGCACAGGCCTCAGAGTTATGGGCTCAATTCTTGGGTCTGCCACTGACTTCCTGTGTGACTTTGGCCAACTCACTAAGGTCCACAGAGGTGTTCGGCTCCTAACTTCCATGGAAATCAATGAGAGCTGGGACCTCAAATGCTTTTGTGGAGGATCTGGGCTTCAGTCTCTCTGTGTCTCAGTTCCCCAGCTCTAAAATGGAAACAATACTTCCTACCTACCTGTGGTACTTCAGTCACTGAGGTCTGCAGAGCACTCTGCAGTCTTCACGGGCAGGGCGCTGCAGAAAAGCAAAGGACCTTTTGATTCTGCCAACAGTTTAGCTGTGAGTCTGCACAGTGAAGCCACGGGGCTCCCAAGTGCCCCGCATTAACATCCTTCCCAATTGCTGGACCACCAGCTGGCAAGGGAGCCTGTATCACAGTCGGACAGGCCAGGCTGCTTTGCTCCTCTTCCCCTCAATACTTCCTTGCTGGTTTACAGGGCTTGGCTCCTGCCCTATGGATAGCTCACAGTTGGGGGTTTTGTAACATCAGAGGTAACCCAGCCAATCATAGTGGGGTCTGTGTGTATACTGTAGCTGTATTGGTTAAAATGCCTTAAAAATCTTCAGATTTCTTTATTATCCCCCAAAGCCACTGTTCTTGTGGCCATCCATCCTGCGTGTCTCTGCTGCATGCTTATGTGCAGCAGTAGTCACTTATTTAGAAGTCTGTAAGTATTTACGGGGGGGGAAATATTAAATAATGGGCTCTTTAATCTGGTAAAGAAAGATCTAGCACAATCCAGTGGCTGGAAGCTGAAACTAGAGAAGTTCAGACTGGGAATAAGGTATATGTTTTTTAACAGTGAGAGTAAATAAACCATTGGAACAAATTACCAAGGGTCGTGGTAGATTGTCCATCACAGACAATTTTTAAATCAAGGCTGGATGTTTTTCTCAAAGCTCTGCTCTAGGGATTATTCTGGGGCAGGTCTCTGCCCTGTGCTACACAGGTGGTCAGACTAGATGGTCATGATGGTCCTATCTGGCCTTGGAATCTACAAATTTGGGTTCGTGGCCAAATTCCAGGCCTGGGGCTGCACCTCCAGGTATGTCATCTTTACTCCTTCTGCCTGCTCAACCTCCCCTGCCCCACACTCTCCCTGCCAGGGTTTCAGGGGAGTAACATTTGGGGAAGGGATGAAGCTTAAACAAGGGTGTCCAGGCGGTTCCTCCTCTGGGGCAACCCCAGCCATTGGTGCAGGCTGGCGCATTTCAAAGGCAAAGACTTGGCTCTTCAGAGGCATCTTAATAAGTCCAGGTAGAAGCAAGTCTTGACTGGGGAGAGGGGTAGCCATACCAAGGGAGGGGGAAACTCCAGCAGAGCAGGGCAAGTGCTGCTCCCCTCCTGCCAGCCTACCCCTCAATACATTTGTCTCTTCCGAGCACCACCTCATCAATGGCTCCTCTCCTCTCACCCTTCTGTTCCTGGCTTGCCCTTCCTGCCCACCCGTTCCTTGTCCGTACTGTGGGCCTGAAGCTCCATCACATTCAGGCCGTTTGGCTGCTTCAGGAGCACGAAATGTCCTTAAAGTGCATTTAAAGAGCCCCTAGGAAACCACCCCCCCCCCTACGAACTGGGATATGGGCAGTCATGCCTAGTGGTTGGAGCAGGAGTCACAGACCAGGAACAGCACCGAAGGTTAGAGCCTGAGTCCAGGACCAGGAGTCAGAGCCCAGGGTCACAGCTGAAGCCAGAAGCAGGCGAGGGAGAGGGTGGGAGCAGAGTAGAGCTGCAGAGGAACAAGGCCGGCTCAGGAGAGCTTGCAGCTGCAGGCATGTTGTGGCTCAGCTGGGCTCGTAGGCTGCTGGAGAGTGGGCAGGTGCAACCACAAGACCTCATTCCTGACACCTGCTGGGCCCCCCTTGGCTGGTTACAACTAGCTTAAGGGCTTTCTGCTACCCCAGCTCCCAGTGAGTGGCAGACGGGGTGGATAGAGGTTGTTGCTATAGCACACACACTATGGCTATTCTTGGCTTCTCAGAGACGTAGAGGACCATGGGAAGCAGAGCATAAGATAGAGCAGCCCCAAAGGTGCTCTAGCATACAGTGGGGGCCAGGCACTCAAATCCAGGAACTCAAAGCCTCCCCATGGTGGGGATGGAGTAACTGAGACTCAGGCCCTTTGTCTTCTGCCCCTCATCTCTTTCTGCCTCCCTGGGCTTCCGCCTAGTCCTAGTCTGGCCTTGAAGCAGTTCAGGGAGGCAGCCTCCAATTGTTCCAACCCCTCTTCCCCAGAAAGTCTGCTCTTCTCTCTCCCCCCGCTGCCTCTCTCACCACTCTCCTCTTCCCCATGGGTCTCTTCCTTGGAGTCTCCTCCTCTGCTCCAGCAGAGCCAGGGCAGCACAGTCTTCCTCACAGTGAGTCATGGTGCAGATGTCCAATGGCTCCCCCTGCAAAAAGGAGGCCTCTGTACCCCCTGCTCTGCTGGTGACAATCTCCATCTGCCACTGAAAACATTTCAGCAGAACCTGGACAGGCTGGAGCCCTATAGTAACCATGGTTGCAGGCTGCAAGTGGCGTATGGGCTGTATAATGCTCCCTGGTGTGCCCTTCGATAAAGCTGAATGGTACTGCTATGAACTCTAAAAGGGAGCTCTGAGCACATGTGCAATGCAGTGCCATGCGCACTGCTGAGTGACAAGGAGATGCTTACCCCAAATTATTTCCATGTCACGCCGCGCACAAAGTATGATTTGAATAGGACCCTGGCACATATCCGCGTGAGAGTTGACTGCACACACCTTTGCTCCTCCATCCCATAAGGCTGGCTGCTGCTGTCATGTAGCCAGGGGAAAGCTGGGACCACTGCAGGAGATTTCATCAAAGACAGGCTGCAAAGCCAAGGGATGGAGCTCAGGCTACTGAGCAACCTTGCCAGGAGTTCCAAGGGCTGATGAAATGGGGCATAGTAGCAAGGAAGGAGTTCCGGGAACAACCCCCGAAACAGCTGACTGCTTGTAACAGGGCATTAGCAGTACTGCCACCTGTAATGGATATTTTTGGCATGTCTCATGATATTTGAAAATTTTCCTCAAGCCCCAGCTCCTGGAGTCATGGGCTTCTTTGAGAATCTCAATGTCCACTTAAAAGAAAAAAAGGGATTTTCTAGCCCTCATGGTGGCAGACCAAGCCTGTGAAAATGTGACATGAGCGTGCCCTAAAGATTCAGAAGCCGGACCGCAAATAAAATGATCCCCAGATCTATTATTTTGCAACTCTTGTGATTTTTAAGCCATCTCGTAACGTTGGTGGCCCTGTCTCGTGATTGGTGAACGCTTGAGGCTGGCAGCACTCTGTTGGGTTGTAGCGCCCTGTGCAGCGAAGCCACCAGCTCTCCTGGATCACTCTTGCCATCAGGTCAGCTGGGCCCTATTCCTTCCAGCCCAGGAATACAAAAGGTCTAATGCCACTGATTCAGCCTGGCATTGGCGCTAGGCTGTCCCTATGATCAAGATAGAAGCGCTGTATATCTAGGTTTCTGGAATGCCCTGGGCATTCCCCCCAAGCACCCTATGCTCATCCCTCAAAGCTTCTTTGCCAAGACCTCCTGCTGGAGGGCAGGAAACTCGAGCCAGAGACCCCTGCTCCACAGCTCCAGGGAAATTCCCTGGTGAAGGGATGAGCCATGTCCTTGTTTTGTGGTGTCCCTGTGCTGGTATAGCCCACATACAGGGGCACAGGGTAAGCACAAATCAGGCGCTGAGTGTGTCTGTGAAGCAGAGGGAACTAGCAGCAGGGAGGGAAGGGCCCGCAGCCGAACTTGGGAGAACGCTTGAATTCAGGTTTGTGTTTGTCAGCTCAATTAACTATAAAGCCCCTCACTCCCCATCCCCTCAGCAGGGGCTAAGTTTGCACCAACCCCAACCTGTGTGGTTGTTAGGAGCTGGGAGGGAACATGTTTCAGTGTAACGGTTCCTGATGCCATGAGGAGCAGCCACATAAGCCCATGGGGCTCCTCTGATTATCAGCATTGTGGTACTGCCTCTGAACTCAGTCAAGGACCAGCCACTACTGGGGGAATTGTGTGTGTGGCGGGGAGATGAAGCCTAGAGTTGCCACTTTTTATTTGCACAAAAACGAACAACCTGATCCTGCAATGCTCTGAGGCTGCACCCCTATCCCGCCCCTTCTCTGAGGCCCCACCCTAGCTCACTCCAATCCCCACCCTCGCTCACGCATTCATTTTCATCAGGCTAGGGCAGGGGGTTGGGGTGCAGGAAGAGGTGAGGGCTCCGGGGTGGGGCTAGAAATGAAGGGTTCAGAATGCAGGAGGGGGCTCCGGGCTGGGGTGGGGGTTGGAGTGTGCGAGGGGGTAGAGGCTCTGGGCTGGGGGTTCAGGCTCTGGAGTGGGGCTCAAGATGAGGGGTTTAGGGTGTAGGAGTGGGCTACAGGGTGGGGCAGAGGGCTTTGGAGTGCAGGAGAGGGTGCAGGAGAATGTTCTGGGCTCAAGTTTGGGTACAGCCACTGTCTTCTTGGAGACTAGAGACTGAGTGCCATGGATTACGAGGCCCCACTGGCTCCAGTTAACAGAGAAAAGCCCAACTCTCCACTCCATGAGGAAAGGATTTGGAGGGCAGAGCCTCCAGGGCAGTCTGCCCTGCTGCCCCCCCGCACCTATCCCAGGTCATTATGCAGCCTGAAGCCTGCTCTATAATCCACCTGAGGACAGGTTACCCTCTAGCGCCCCCCAAGAGCATGGCAGTATGGAGTGCTTTTTCACCCACCATCCCTTGCCTATCTGTAGACAGCTCTCTGCTCCTACTGCACAGCTCTCCAGGGGATGGGGGGAGGGGGGGCAGGGAGCCCCATTACTTTGTGCATGTTCTGTGAGCCCCACTAGCCAATCCGTGTCCTTCATTCATGGACTGCCCAATGACAGTGCAGGAAGGCAGGGGTGGCCCGGTGGAAGGGATGCTGCTGGTTGGCTGGCCGGGAGGGGATACACAATGCCAGGGATTCAGCTATTTGTATTCTCTGAAACAGTGGAGCTGCAGGAGCAGGCGCTTTGGTTAATTAGATTACGAGACCCCACAGGCTTCTGAGTCATAAAAAAAAAATGAAATGATTTTTGTAATTGAGGATGGGGTTTCTGCCAAGAGATGCTTTAATGAGCTTTTAGGTTTTCTCTCTTAGGTTAGTGTGAGTAGGTATGGACCACTATCGCAGCCACTGTGTGCTGAAGGTTGGTAGGTTGCAGGAGAGGCTATTTACTTCTGCTGTGATCTCTATTCATTGCTTTCACAGTAATGGGAATCCTTTGCCCCTTAGGGCCCTTTTCATCGAAAAGCCTCCATGTGCCTTCCAAATGTTAACACTCCATTCCTCACCATTGCCCCATGAGGTGCCCATCTCCAATGTGCAATGGGGAAATTGAGGAACAAAACAGTTAAAGGACAGATTCTTGCCCCCTCTAAGCTGTTCCATCACATATAGAGGCTGTTAACGCACCACAGCTAGCTTGTAAATTCCCCCAAGTGCAGCACTCTGATGCCCCCCTCCTAATCTCCAGGACAGGGGACAGGCTGAGGGAAGGGGGTAGATGACTAGTACTGTGTGGATTCTGGCCTGCTCCACAGCCCATAGGCTGGCTTTGATGGATCGCCGTAAATTAGAAGAGTCACCTGCTCTTCTGAGTTACATCTCGGGCTATTTTGGAGCAGCCCAGATTCTGAAGGATCAAATGGTCGTGTAAAGCCACTTTCCTCCCTCTCTAGCTTGGTCGGGCTGGAAGCGCTGCATAAAATGCCAGCCTGCCTGTCTTGGTGGAGGACATAGAGTCAGCTGTTGGTAGCAGTGGGATTAGAAGCTGGTGGTTTCCGGCTCCCAGCACTGTGCTTGGTTGCCTAGAGATGCCCTAACAGTGGAATGACATTGCATTGGGACACTCTCCAGAACTAAAGTTTATTGCTTATAATAACATGTTAAGGGCTCTCCAGTTGGGCATCCAAAAGTCGATGATCTTAATGGTCCCTTCTGGTGTTAAAATCTAGGATCTATGAAAATCAGAGGCCACTTTGCAAAACATTTACTGAGGTGCTGGGAAAGGGTAGAGGGACTTATTCTTTTCCTCCTGGAGATTCTGCCGTGGTCACATCCCCAGCTGAAGTCTCCCAAAGTGTTCCTCCCCTTTACTTCTCCTGCTCATGCTCTCCCTGACCCTGTCATCAGCAATCACCCCTCATTAACTTTGAAAGATTCATCAGAATCTCCTTAGCAGTGCTGGATTTTGGCATGATTTCTACTAACATCAAGAACAAAGGTGGTCTTGAGCCCAGTTAAGGAACATTTAATATGGTGCATTTGTCACTGGGGTCTGGGCAACTTTCAAAGTAGCTGCATGTGGCTGGGTCCGATTAGTCTGGAGCTTGATTTCAATGCCACGTGCATGATCATGCTATTTCAGTTCCTGTCGGCTCTGGCTTTAATGTTAGTTAGAGCTGTCAGCTTTCATTGGGAGTCAGAGAATGACCTCACCTCTTCTAGCTCCTGCAGGGAGCTCCATTAAATAAGCATGTCTTCATCTTTTTTCAGTTTTTTAAAAAAAGTTAATTTAGCACTAGTGAAAGGTACCAGGCTGAGAATGCTGAAGGACAAGGCCTCTCATTCATCCACAGAACAGATCTAGCACAGGCAGCACCAGAGGGAGGTTCCTTCCCACACTCAGGGTACGTCTACACTACAGGATTATTCTGATTTTACATAAATCGGTTTTGTAAAACAGATTGTATAAAGTCAAGTGCACGTGGCCGCACAAAGCACAATAATTCGGCAGTGTGCGTCCATGTACCGAGGCTAATGTCGATTTCTGAAGCATTGCACTCTGAGTAGCTATCCCGTAGCTATCCCATAGTTCCTGCAGTCTCCTCTGCCCATTGGAATTCTGGGTTGAGATCCCAGTGCATGACGGTGCAAAAACAGTGTCGCGGGTGATTCTGGGTAAATTTCGTCACTCATTCCTTCCTCTGTGAAAGCAATGGCAGACAATCATTTCATGCCCTTTTTCCCTGGATTGCCCTGGCAGATGCCATAGCATGGCAACCATGGAGCCCATTTTGCCTTTTGTCACTGTCACCATATGTGTACTGGATGATGCTGACAGAGGCGGTACTGCAGTGCTACACAGCAGCATTCATTTGCCTTTGCAAGAAAGCAGAGACGGTTACCATCCCTATTGTACTGTCTGCCATGCCATTGTAAATTGGCAATGAGATGATGGTTATCAGTCGTTCTGTACCGTCTGCTGCTGTCATGGGTGCTCCTGGCTGGCCTTCGCTGAGGTCGGCCGGGGGCGCAAAGACAAAAATGAATATTCCCTTGGTCCAATTCCCCTCCTTTTATGTTATCTAAAAATAAAGCTCAGTTCACGGCCTATAAATGGCAAGTGTAACTAAGAACCAGTGGTACCAGAAGAGCATAGCCCGCCATGTCAGATCCACAAAATGACTGCATGCCACTACGTGCCCCTGCAACAACCCCACAGTTCTCCCTCCTCCCCCCAATCCCTCCCTGGCTACCGTTCAGTCTCCCCATTTGTGTAAGAAAAATAAAAAAATGCCAGAATAAAAACACTGAACTTTAGTGAGGATAAACATCGGGTGAGGCAGCTCCCACTGCTATGAACTCCAGGCAAAGGGACATTAATGGTGGTGTGGGCCCGAGAGCCCACTCCCCACTCTAAACCCAGCATAACAGAATCTGGTCTTTTATACACTGAGGGGGGCCCTAATGAGCTCATTGCCCCCAGCATATTAAAGACGGTTACCTACCGTTCGTACCAGCTTGCTGGGAATTACTGGAAGTCGATCCTATTTTACTCCAGACCACATCCACGGCTTGACCTCACACGGAAAGGCATCCAGACACCTCACAACAGGAAACGGCGGCTATCATCAATTGTACTAGGGATATTGCTTGCCAAGCAGGGAGGAGGGAAGGGCGGAGAGGATGCTACTGTCACGCCGCAGCACCGTGTCACCATCATGCGAATCAAGTAAGCATTACGAACATGAAAAAAGTCACAAAAACGATTTTTTCCGCTCTTTTCTTTCAGGAGGGAGAGGTAAATTGACGAGAATCCCCTGAACCCCGGCCAATTGGTTTGACCCTACAGCATGGCCCTAGCCAAATGCAAATGCTTTTCAGAGATTGCGGGGACTGTGATAGCATCCTCATACCCCCTCCCTCCTCCATGAGATCCATTTATTCCTTTGGCTTCCGTTACTTCTTCACAACACTCGCTGTGCTGGCCTCTATCATAGCCTGGAGATTTTTTCAAATGCTTTGTCATTTTGTCTTCTGTAACAGAGCTCTGATAGAACAGATTGGTCTCCCCATACAGCGATCAGATCCAGTATCTCCCGTACGGTCCATGATGAAGCTCTTTTTGGATTTGGGACTGCATTGCCATCCCTGCTGATTGGAGCTCCATGCTGGGCAAACAGGAAATGAAATTCAAAAGTTCGCGGGGCTTTTCCTATCTACATGGCCAGTGCATCCGAGTTCAGATTGCTTTCCAGAGCAGTCACAATGGTGCACTGTGGGATACTGCCCAGAGGCCAGTATCGT
Source organism: Chelonoidis abingdonii (assembly GCF_003597395.2). Lineage (NCBI taxonomy): Eukaryota > Metazoa > Chordata > Testudines > Testudinidae > Chelonoidis > Chelonoidis abingdonii. Next base: position 74,949,308 of record NC_133775.1, on the reverse strand, counting down.
CGATTTGCGGCTACACTAACCCTAATCCGACATGGCAATACCGATTTCAGTGCTACCCCTCTTGTTGGGGAGGAGTACAGAAACCGTTTTAAAGAGCCCTTTATATCAATATAAAGGGCCTCGTTGTGTGGACGGGTGCAGGGTTAAATCGGTTTAACGCTGCTAAATTCAGTTTAAACGCATAGTGTAGACCAGGCCTTAGTCAGCAGGACCCAGTCTTGGTGCAGAACAGACCGCCCCGGTGGTGCAAGACTGGCATTTACTCTCCATGTCCATTTAGTCCTTGGTCAGTCTCTGACGCATCTGCCAATAAGGAGGCTGATTAGAGCCCTCTAGAAAGCCGTCTGAGACCATTCTGTCTTATTTCATGCTGGCTCTCCAACAGCTCTCAGGTGGTGGTGCCCATTCTAGACTGGATTCAAACCAGCTGTAGAAGTGGTAGATTCATTAGTCTATCAGAAATCCCCTAAATAACCCAGCCATAAGTTTTAAGAAGGTCACATGTTCATCGAGGGTATATTTATCACTAGGTTAGGAAGGGTTAATAAATGATTAATAGATGTTTTAAAAAGAGTTAATCAATTATCATACAGTCCCATAGGTCAACAGACTGTTGATAACCATGGCTTATAACTGTCTATCATGCTTTTTGTTGATGCTTATAACCACTTGTCTGTGACATGCTGATAGCATCTATCCTTTAGTAAACCTTTATAAATTGGTTATAAATGTGCCTTTAGTATAATGGGTGACCTTTAAGACTATAAATTCGTTTGCGCCAATCTTGTGGCCTCAAGGGCCTTTGTCTTCATCTTGATGGCTGCACTGCCTCTTAGCTTGTTCAGAAACTTTCAGTGGATGTCAGCTTCTGATGGGAAAGAGCCTTTTTAGAAGATTGTCTCATTATTTCCAGAACAGTATCCCTAGTTTTCTCAGTTAATGGGCTCTAGTCTCTGAAACTCACTCCTCCCTGTTGGTCCTGCAGAGCCTGAGTTTGCTGTGTCACTACAAGATACGTGACCATGGTAATTTACTTAGTTTCCACTCAGAGGAGTGACTTTGGATTTCTTTGTGTTGGAGCTAGAGGCGGTCTCTCCTGGTGACATAGTGTATGTTTACAATTTTGGGGGTTCTTGTCTTTTCCATGCATTAAATAATGTGCTAGGGGCATTTTATAAATTAAACAATTCATTTATTAAATATGTATGGCCTGCCCTTGTGTAGTAACTTACACGAAGGCAAAGCGGGTTCAACCCACTGCCATATTAGAATGGAACGGCATGGACAGTGGAATAGTGCCAGCACTGTGCATTCAAAAATCTCAAGTCAAGCCCCAAAATCATGAGATCTTAACAATAAAAGTTAAGTTCTTTTTATTTTATTTTATTAAGTTCTTTTGAAACTTTGAGGTTCATGTTTCCAAGCTTATTTCTGCAACTACTTACTCTTTTTTCTTTTTTTTTTAAATGAAAGCTGAGATTCTGGTGCATTCACATGACTCCAAGGAGTTGGTGTTTAAAAAAAAAAGCCCAAATATCACGAGATTTGTGATAAAATCATGAGAGCTGGCAAAACTGCATTACCTAGGTCTAAAAGACCGCATAAGGTGTAAGATAGGAGAATTGGACTCATAGTAAGGCTAGACAGAAAACACAAATTCCATTCCTAGAAAAATGTCAAGTTTTCACATCATCCCACATCAGAACGAAACCCAGAGCTTTTGAAACTTTTTTTAAAAAAAGAGGGCCTCACCCTAGAATAGCCAAATGTCTACAGTACGGTTGCTACAGCGACATAGTTACAGTGCTGAAGCTGTGCCGCTCTAGTGCCACAGTGTAGATGCTTCCTACGCTGGCAGGAGGAGTTTTTTCATTGGTGTTGTTAATCCACCTTTCTGAGAGGTGGCAGCTAGGTCGACAGAAGAATTCTTCTACTGACCTACTTGCATCTACAGCTAGGGGTTAGGTCAACCTAGCCATGGCACTCAGGGTGTAAAATTTTTCGTAGTCCTAAGTGACATAACTAGGTTGAATTAATTTTTAAGTGGTGGCTAGGGAACTGACTTGAGGTGTTGAAAGCCCTGGTTCAAGTCTTTGCTCCAAATCAGATGGAGCAAATCCTTGAACCTAGGTCTCCTACATATTAGGCAAATACCCTAATGGGCTATTCAGGAGGCCTCTGGTATTGACCAGAAAGTCCATCCTGGAATAGGGATTCCCTTCTGACAGAAGTTTAATCAAAACAATACATTTCTGCAAAAGGTTTTGGTTTCGACAGACAGGCATTCTCTGATGAAGAATATTTAGTCAAAGAATTCCCAACCAGTTCTATTTCATAGTGTCAAAGTTTACAGCAAATTGTAAGAACCATATCTTAGGTTTTGTCCATTCTAGGAAGTTGTACTGCTTTAACGATATATGGTATAAAAACATATATAAAATAGCAGCAAAGAATCCTGTGGCACCTTACAGACTAACAGACGTTTTGGAGCATGAGCTTTTAAATTTTAAATGAAGTTTCTTAAACATTTTAAAAACCTTATTTACTTTACATACAACAAACGTTAGTATATACGACTATAAGAAAGACCTCTAACAGACAATTTAACCCGTACAAACTGACTTAACTACGACCCTTTAAGTCCTAAGTCGCAACTTATCAGAATGCTGTTGCACGATCTTCATTATTCACTCTCATACGGTTCACGTGCCAGCAATAACATTAAACATTTAGAACGTCTCTTCTATAAGTCTCATAATACACTAACTAAACGATGTTGATGGTTAAACTAAATAAGGTTTTTAAAATGTTTAAGAAACTTCATTTAAAATTAAATTAAAATGCAGAGCACCCCGGGTCGGTGGCCAGGATCCAGCAGTGTGAGTGCCACTGAAAATCAGCTCGTGTGCCACCTTCGGCACCCATGCCATAGGTTGCCTACCCCTGCCTTAGTCTGTACCAGACCAGCTCAAAATTTCTCGTTCAATTTTTTTGTTGTTGTTTTAATGAAATCTGGCCATTTTTCAAAGGCTGAATAGGGGGTTTTTTTGTTTGTTTTTTTGCTCACTGTTCTGGATTTCCTGTTTTTTTTCCTTATTGCCAATTTTGATTTGTTGGCTTAGTCACATGGTGGGAGTGTTCACAATAAAAACTGCTCTGAAAAGAAAAATGTTGCTGGCAACATTTTAAAAAGGGCTTTTGAAAAGTACAATTTTTGAAAAAAAATATCCACCTTCCAATTGCAGAAGTACCACAGCTGTTTGTTAAAGAGGATCCATTCTGAAACAAGGGAAGGAAACTGCCTTTGTAAGAGTTTCGACTAGCTCAAATTTAAGCTCCTTTCTTTGTCCCTTACTTGAGCATGTACATAACTTTGAGGCTAATGGAACTAATTATGGGAGTAAAGTTATTTCATCTGAAGCGTAGCATAGTGGTTAGTCCACTGAACTAGGACTTAAGCCCTGGATTCTATTCCTAGTTGTGCCATGGGCCTGCTGAGTTATCTTGGGCAAGTCATTTTGCCTCTTTGTGCCTCAGTTTACCTCACTGTAAAAAAGGGATAAAGATACTGCCCTCCTCTGTAACGTGCTTTAAGGTCTTCTGATGAAAAGATCTATGTATCGTTCTGTGTTTGCAGGATCAGGGCATTAGAGGGTAAGCTGTCGTACGCAGGACAGTATCTTCCTGTGTGTTTGTACAAAACCCAGTACAGTGGAGTCCTGACTGGGGTTTCTGGTCACTACTACCAGACAAATAATAATAATAAACAATAACGTGCTACATTATAAAGCTAGAGGAATGTTGGTCCTGATCAAAGGGAGGTCTGCTTTCCTTGTACTTATTCTGTTCCAATCTTTCAGTACTAGGGGGAGGTCAGCCCTGAGTACAGAATATGTAGCTGTTCAGCAGCAGTTCAGCATTCAGCTTTTCAATACATAAAAAGATCATTAACTACTTTTTGTCTGAAGATCCCCCATTAGGGCAGATTGATGCTTTAACACCAGTGTTTGCAGTGGGGAATGTCTCATACTAGCCTTTGCCATGGAATACCGACACCCCTATGCTTCAACCACCACATCTTTTTGTGCTCATCACGCATGCAGCAGCTCTACCAAGTAACTGCCCCAGTTGGCCCATGGCTCACGCAGTAGGTACCCACCTATCTCAGCTTGGCTCTCCATGGGCTCCTTCTTGCCTCTTCCTTTATCAACTTACAGCTTCCATGTTCTTTTCGCTACCAGGTTCTATGGTTGGGCAAAGATGGTGACTTCACTGATAATTCAAGGTTTCACGACTTCAGGCCCCAATATGTTGGAAAGCGTAGGTTTCTGTTGTGTCAGCTCTCCACACATCTGCTGTCTGAAAATGCTGGGTCACTGATCTTCAGCTTCTGCTGTATCACTAAACTTCAGCTTGTACCTCATGGGGTTGTCCGCCTTCCTTTTTCCTTTCCAGTGGTTAGAGGATGGCCCAGCTGTTAGAACACTTCCTACAAGTGCCATCAGAGCATGCCCTTCATAGGTGGCATGATGGCTGTATCCTACGCCTCAGAATAGAGCACGACTGACTCTGCTGTGGGCTGTGCTGTCCCTGAGAGCAGTGACCCAGACAGAGTTCCTGCACACTCTCACGGTCTCCTCTGGAGCTCCCTATGAACCTGGCACAAAGTCCGCCTCCAAGGTCTAAAGTCCTCCTTTAGCCCTGCGCAATCCAGAGCTCAGGCCCTTAGCTGGGCATGGAGCCTGTACCAGCGCTGCCTATATCAGCATCTGTCTGGCATGACAGGCCTTGCCTTTGCCCCCACATCTTCGAGGGGGTGAGTGAGAATCAGTGCTCAGGATCGCTGGGAAGGACTAACCCTTCAGAGCCCACAGGGCCTTCACACACTGCTGTGCTGCTGCTTGATGCAAATTCTCGTCCAAGCCAGGCGCTCTGTTCTCCTTAGGAGCCCACTCAACCCCCAACATTCAGGCAGCTCTCCCCTACTGGCAAGAGGTGAAAAAGTACAGCTAGCCTACCCCTGAGTGCATTGGTACTGATGCTCTTTGATCTGAAGTTAGCTGGAGGTGTTAGTCAGTTCATGTCTTCATTCAGATCAGCATGGTGGTGTCATAAACAGACGGTTAAGGGTTAATGTCTCTTTTACCTGTAAAGGGTTAACTAGCTCAGTAAACCTGGAACACCTGACCAGAGGACCAATCAGGAGACAAGATACTTTCAAATCTCAGTGGATTTGTTTGTGGTTTTTGGGTTTTTGCTTTGTTCTCTCTGGGGGCTGAGAGGCCAGACATGCATCCAGGTTCCTCCAATCTTTCTGAAAAAATCTCTTCTGTTCAATTTAGTAAGTACTAGTTAGAAAGGTGGTTTAGTCTTTTGATTGTTTTCTTTATTGCAAATGTGTATTTTGCTGGAAGGATTGTATTTCTGTTTGCTGCAACTTGTATTGTGCTGGGGGGAGGATTCTCTCTAGTCTCTATAAGCTGAAAGACCCTGTAACATTTTTTATCTTGATATTACAGAGATAATTTTTTACTTTTTCTTTCTTTTATTAAAAGCTTTTCTTTTTAAGAACCTGATTGATTTTTTCCCTTGTCTAAGACTCAGGAGATTGGATCTAAACTCACCAGGGAGTGAGGGGAGGGAAGAGGAGGGGGGAAGGTCAATTTCCTCTTTGTTTTAGATTCACAGATCTTGAATCTGTATAGTCTCTCCAGGATAACCCAGGGAGGGAAAGCCTGGGAGAGGCAACGGTGGGGGAAAGGGTTTACTTTCCTTGTGTTAAGATCCAAGGGGGATTTGGGTCTTGGGGTCCCCAGGACAGGTTTTGGGGGACCGGCAGTGTACCAGAACACTATACTTGTGGTTGGTGGCAACACTATCAGATCTAAGCTAGTAATTAAGCTTAGAGGGGTTCATGCAGGTACCCCATCTTTTGAATGCTAAGGTTCAGAGTGGGGGTTCATACCTTGACAGGTGAGACTGAAGATTTTTGCTCGATCAGTATCCTAATGCTGGTGAGTACCTGGCATTGTCAGGCCCATTGGAGTTGAGGCCTGACACGGCACTGAGAGCTCTGAATAGCCTTGAAATTAGGATATTGCTTCATCTAGATAAGGATACTCCAGGTGCTACCTGGGCCTAGCAGAGACAGGCGTTCTGAGGCCAGGTATCTCTGCTGGACCAGATACTAAAGGCAGCCCCTTTCTGATGGAGGACCCTGCATTCCCCCGCTTCTCTGAAAAGATGGTTCTGGCCATTCCCTTTACTTGGCAACTGACCTGGACTGCAAGGCAATAGGTGGCTTCCCATGTAGATATGGTAGCAGACCTCATCCACTTTACTCCGGACCAGCTGGGATGTGCAGGATCTTCTTCCTGACCAGCTGTTTCCTAGGGGCTTGAATAGTAGGGGATTCCAGAAAGACCGGAATGCTATCAACAGTTCACAGGGCTCTGGAAAGTAGTGGAAAAGAAGAACATTACCAGATGCTTCCAGAAGAATCACATTCCCTGCTGGACGAGAGAGATGCAGGAATTGCTCTGGCAATACAATCAGATCAGGGGCTCTCATACCCCAAAAGCCCTGCTATACTCTCTTAACACAGCAAGAGACTAGTGCTGGCTTCATTGCATGCAAAACTTTGATTTTACACAGTCAAGTCATCAAGCCTGGACACTACTATGACATCTTGGGACTGCTAATCCTATAGAGTACCACCCTCCAAAAATCCAGCCAAACTCAATAGCCTCCAAACTGGTGGAGAACACAAAAGGACCATTTGATAAACACACAAGAAGAGAAGTGTATCACCAACTTTACCAAATACTTGCACCAATCTCCTGAGGAAAATCTTCCACTGTCAGCATTGAAGAAGTAAAAGAAGGACTTACCGCAATGAAAAAAGGGAAAGCTGCAGGCCCTGATTGTATTCCACTAGAATTCCTCCACCATCTCAGCCCCTAAGGACTCCAGTGGCTAGCAACTTTGTACTCCGCTACCTCAAGGTCAGTATGGATCCCTGAAATATGGCGGGGGGCAATGGTAATTGCCATTCCAAAACCTGGGAACCCCCCAATGAAGTGGGAAGCTATGGGCCAATTTCTCCATTATCTACGACCTATACACTTCTTGAACGTATCATCCTCAAAAGAATACGCCCTTTTACTGAGCCAATTATCCCTGTCCAACAGGCAGACTTCTGGCCATAACATAGTTGTTGTGACCAAGTTCTGGCCCTCACAAATCACATTGAGGCTTGGCTATCAAAAAAGCTAAAGACTGGCGCAGTATTTGTTGACCTGTCATCTGTGTATGATACTGTATGGGTTAAAGGCCTGATGGTGAAACTTGCTAAAATTATACCTTGCTACCAAACACTTTGCCTGCTGTGGACCATGCTGAGTAACAGATGCCTGAGGGTGTACCTGGGTAATAAGACCAGCGTACCCCATATCATTAACAACAGGTTACCACAAGGCTCTGTACTTGTGCAAACTCTTTTTAATATTTACATGAGTGACATGCCCCCAACTAAATCACAAAAATTTGGATATGCAGATAATCTTGCCATGACAATCAAGCACAAACCTCCATGACACTGAGAAAGCATTGACTGAGGACCTCTAAAACATGGAACAATATTTCTGGAAATGGAGGCTGAAACCAAACCCTGGAAAAATAGTAAGCGCATTTCATCTTGATAATAAGAGTGCCAAAAACACACAAAGTAGCTTTCTGTGGTAAAAATGTACAACACGATTACACTTCAACATATCACGGAACGAAACTCGACCACACTTTCTCCTTCCATGATTATCTTGAGAAGGTAGCTGCAAAGATAAAAAGTAGAGCCAACTTAATCCAGAAACTAGCAGGGACAACCTGGGGTGCATTAGCATCTGTGTTGCGAACATCTGCAACAGCATTTGTATATTCAGCAGCTGAATATTATACACCAATATGGAGCAGATGCAGCCATACACTACTTGTGGATACCCAGCTAAATACAGTGATGTGATGCATCGTGGGAACCCTTAAATCGACTCAAACACCATGGCTACCTATCCTGTCTAACATCACTCCCCCGCCAAAACACTGAACTGCTGCAACATTCCGCGAAGCTCAGTGAGCCTGTGAAAACAGATGGCTTCCTATTCACGAGACCTTGACAATGCCCCTCTGTCATAGCTTCCTACTCAGATTTGAACCTTAGTGTTCATAAAATGAGGAGCTAGCATGAACCCTCTAAGCTTAATTACCAGCTTAGATCTGATATCACTGCCACCAGCCAAGTGATTCCAGGGCTTGGCTCCCTCTCTGGTCTCCCAAAACCTTCTCTGGGGGACCCCAAGACTCAGAAGCCCTGAGTCTTACCACAAAGGGAAATAACCCCCCTCCCCTTGTCTTCTCTTTACTTCCTCCCCAGGCTTCCCCTCCGTGGGTTATCCTGGAAGATTACTGTACTTAAACTCCTTGAATTACAAAACAGAGAGGGCAATTTACCTTCCCCCCTCCTTCTTTTTCCCCCTCCCAGTCTTTCCCTGAGAGAGACCGTAATCCTGGCACAGGGATTTCTATCCCCTAGAGCCTCACTTAGAAAAGAAAATCCAACAGGTTTTAAAAAGAAAAGCTTTATATAAAAAGAAAGAAAAGACATAAAAATGCTCTCTGTATCAAGATAACAATATACAGGGTCAATTGCTTAAAAGAAAAATATGAATAAACAGCCTTATTCAAAAAGAAATACAATTTAAACATCCCAGCAACTACACACATGTAAATACAAAAAAAACCAATAAAAGCCTATTGTTTTTCTACCTTTGTACTCACAACTTGGAAACTGAAGATTAGAAGCTTGAAGATAGAAAGATCCCTCTCATAGCCGAGAGACAGACAAAAGACACACACAAAGGGACACACACCCAAACATTTCCTCCCTGAGCTTTGAAAAATCCGGTTTCCTGATTGGTCCTCTGGTCAGGTGTTTGGTTCCCTTTGTTAACCCTTTACAGGTGAAAGAAACATTAACCCTTAGCTATCTGTTTATGACACCCTCTGCAAAGTCTTAAGTCCTACAAGCCTTTCTGGGAACATTCGTTTGGCCTCATGCAATCAGGCTATGATCAGAAGGAGGCTTGAAAAGCAGATTAGGCTAAACAAGACTTAAAAAATAAGTACTTTGTGTCAGATGCTACACAGAAGGTTCCTGAGTTTGATCTTCCACGATCATCTTCGTCAACTCTGAACTGAATTTGAACCAACCATGGTAGATGCGAACATCTAATGCACAAATGGAAAATCAAGGACTCCCTAGTGTGTGAGTGTGGTTCCCATGACAAACCATCGAGCATATCACTACCTACTGCCCAATTTATAAATAAGAAGGAGGCATTACTGCAATAAATTCTGCTACTCCTGATGTAGCCATTTGGCTCAATCAACTTCAGGTGAAATTGTAGTTGCTGCTTGTAGCGGGGTGAACACCCGCTCCAGCCCTGAAGGGGTTGGAAAAGCCCTGCGGAGGGCTGGGGCTGCAGAAGGGAGCAAAACCCCAGCTGATTGACGGAAGTGGCTGCAGCTGGGGCCATGCCCCAAATTGAGCAACTAGGCCTTATAAGAAGGCCAGGGCAGCCGGAACCTCCGGAGTCTCACTCTGACTGGAGAGATAGACAGGCCTGACTGCTGGGGAACTCAGCCGGGGACCTATAGTGAGGCAGGGCTGGGGAAAGGCCTTGGGGGCTGGGAAGCCCCAGGCCAGCAACTCCCCAGGCTGCAGGACCTGGTCCTAGGCCGACATAGGTATTCGGGTTGCAGAAGGGCAGCCTGAGGGTGGGTTAAGGCAGCCAGTCCAAACCTCTTGTTGTCTGTGATGATTGGCTGATAGACTGCAGCCCACTCCAGGGCGTGGGGGCTAGATGATGATTGGCAATAGCCACGACTGAGGCAACGTGGGGATAAGGGGTGGGGGTTCCCCGGGTAGGGAGACCCAGAGAGAGTGGGGTACTGCTGGGGGGGGGCAACACCCAAGACAAGGGCACTGGGGTCCTGGGAGGGACATAAGGCCAGCGGTAAGGTGGATCACTGTTCTGCAGAGGGCACTCCGACGGCTGGAGAGCTAATTCCCAACAGAGACCAGCAGGAGGCGCTGCAGGAGTGAGTCCCCACCCTTACACTACTCTACACGAGCCATATGGAAAAAGAAGAAGAAGGTGCTTGATCATAAAAGTCTCCTGCAGATTGACATCACTGGCTATTCCCCCTCCCTTCCCCATGGGAGTCTGGTAAAGGAGGGTGCTCTGACTAGCTGACTCACACTGTCAACCCTCCCATCCCAAACCAGGACTGGCAACTGCCTTCAGATGAAAGGCTCTTCAGTCTGCATAGCTTGCAAGCAATGACAGCAGCTCTCTCTGGTACTGGTGCCCACCAAGACATGGCTTCATTCTTCAGGCCTTCATCAGGTGGGTCAGGAGAAGCTCAATGACGTGCCCTATGCCAGAAGGAGCCTGTTCTTGGGGAGGAGAGATGTTAAGCTGAAGGAGAGTGAAAGCTTCCCTGGTTCCATCTGGGTTGTATCAATCCTCAACTTTCTACCAGGGAACAAGAGAGACCTGCCTGCCACCACCCAGCTTGCAGTGCTGGGTTTGGATTCTGGGCTGTCCAGTGCACCAAGAGTCCCAAACTCTCAACAGAAATGAAATAGTTTGAACCACAACCAGGTGCACACAGCCAAGGACCACTCCCAGATATCCTTGGGAGGAGTCCCATCCGTGTCGTTGGCATTCGCAAGCTCACTTGTTCACACCCCTGCAAACAGCCATTGCAAAGGAGTCCAGGAATGTGTGTCAGTGAGGTGGCTCATCCAGGAAAGGTTCCCGGAGCCATTCTGACAGGCTCTGTTACAGTCTGTTGAAAGTTGCAGGTCTGTGGACAATCTGTGAACAGACAGAGGGACTGCTGTTTATAAATCTTACCTTAGCCAACCAGGGAGCAGAATCAGAACCATGGCACATCAGTGACCAATCCTACAGCACAAATACCATATTGCTGGTGATCCAGGCTCAAATTTAGCACACAAGATATACACACAAGGGGCTCATTTTGTTCTCTAACACGCTCATGTGTATCAGGTTCTTCCTGGAGAAGGTGAGGATTGAAGGTATGGGAAATAGCAGGAAGAATAACTAGATATAAGGCTGGCACACAGGGATTCCTTGTACTTAAAAGATGTTTGCTGAGAGATAATCTTGTGTGAAAGCCAGGGGCGGCATGCCTGCGGGAGGTCTGCTGATAACGTGGATTTGGCGGCATGCCTGCGTGAGGTTCGCCGGTCCCGTGCCTTCGGCGTACCCGCTGCCGAATTGCCGCCAAAACCACGGGACCAGCGAACCTCCCGCAGGCATGCCGCTGAAGACAGCCTGACTGCCACCCTCACGACAACTGGCAGGCCACCCCCCGTGGCTTGCTGCCCCAGGCAAGTGCTTGGTGCACTGGTGCTTGGAGCCGCCCCTGGTGAAAGCACAAGACTGGGAGTCAGGAGACCACCGTGGGATCCTCCCTCCCCCGCTGGCCCCTAGACACTGGGTAAGAAGACTGGCTTGCGTAAAATGGCCTGATCACCCTGCAACTGAGCTGCTGCCTTCTGAGGGCCCCCTCCTAAGCCCAGGTGGCTGGGGAAGGGCTGAGGCTGGGGGCAGGAAGGGTGTGTTTCGGGGAGAGCCTCAGCACACAGCACTGCAGAGATTACAACCCATCACGCAACCTGAGGAGGCTGTTGTAACTTTGAGAGGACCCCAGGTATGCCAGCAGCCTCGTCTCCAGCCCTCAGAACAGCTCAGGATCAGGAGGGTGCAGAGGTGGTTTAAAGCCACCTTCACCCCCTTTCCACCTGGGCTGTGAGTTCTGGAAAAGTACAGAACCCCACCCCTGGATCCCATCTCTGGTTCCATCATGCTCACTCTGTCTGACCTTGGGCAACTCACATGACATCTGTGGCTCTGTTTCCCCATGTGCACGAAATAGATGATCCCTTTTCCCTAGGTCACCAAAAGGGAGTTTACTGGAGAAAGGCTCAGTACATAACACGTTGTGTAGTTGCAAACTCAGGGTAAATGAAAGAATATTTGCAGAATAACTGGCTCAGTTTATTTTTCCCATTTGAGTAACTGCAAAAAGAGTGCAGGCATAAAAGCAGTTAAGGATTTTAAGACCTACTTTTATTGTGTTTGTTTATAACTAGGAAAAGTGGTATTGTTTCCCAAGTGGAAAATTTTCATTCCATTTGGTTCCAAATGCACGGTAATGGCTCTGCAGGTTCTAATAAAAATTAAAAATAAGGAACTACAGTATTTGGCCTCAAGAAAAAGCAACCGCCACGCATAGTAAGTTCTGATTACCCAAAAGGTGTGTGTATGGGGAGGAGGGAGGGGGATTTAGCATGTGGTTGGTGTATTTTAGGCTGTGGGGGACTGTTTTATCTGTGGACTCAGATTTACCCTGGAAACTAAGGATGCAGGCCATGCTGTTTAAATTGACAATGAGCAATGGGTTAAACCACAAGGGACAGGTATAGCCAGCAACAATTGCCAGGATCCAAAGAGATATATGCTCCTGTACCAAAAAAAAAAAGAGTAATTTTTCAATGGCAGGAGGCATATTTTCTTGGTGCATATCTGATTGCTGGTAGTGATGCAGAGCTAAGGTAGGCAGTAGAGGACTGAAGTACGGACAGAATATCTGAGGTTCTCATACAGCTCCCATTGCCAGGAGCACCTCACAATCTTTCACAGATCTACCCTCACTCCCCCGGGGTAGGGCAGTGCTGTTATCTCCATTGTACACATGGGGAAATGAGGCCCAGAGACTAAGTACAAGGGCAAACAGGGAACAGAACCTGGGTTTCCTGAATTTTCAGCTGTAGCCTTAATCCCAGCATCAGCCTCCCTCTGCAAGTTCGCTGAACCAAATTGAGGCCCCTTGTTCTCCCTGCACTCATTTCACTTCCTTCTGCACAGACAGTGGCTACAGCCTCCAATGTGGCACCAGCTCCTTAGAGCCAGGGAGCCACCTTCATGCAGTGTGGGGTTCCTGCTGTAGGAAAGGATGGAGACTGGGCAGTGGGCAGACCGGAGGCAGGCGTGGATGGGGGCATTGGGGACATGCATCATCCCTCCTCCAGTCACACGAACTTGGTAATACTGTTATAGGTTCCATTCTCTTTTCCATATACCCTCCTAGGGACCGTGGGCAAGTCCTTGTTAGCGCAGTTCCAGTGGAACCATGCTGCAGGGTCGCAGACGTATAGGGCATCTGGGAGGATGTCCATGGCCTCACACAGGTTTCCTGGGATCTGCCAGATTTGGAGGCAGGCCCCACATGTTTTTCTATGGGGTAGGCAAACCCTGCAGTGAGAGAACATGGGGGAATTTCTGTGAGGTGGAGGTACCAATCCTGCCCCATGTCCCCAGAGCCCAGCTAAACTGTGGGGCTGGTCTCTATACCTGGAGCCTGAACCAAAGCTCATCAGAGCCAATGGAAAGGCTCCCTGTGGGCTTTCAAACAGGCCTCTGCTGAGCAGGAGGGTCAGAATTTGGCCCATCTATTTTTGGAGCCATCAATAAACTTCAGCGGTCAAGTGGGGTGGAGGCATCCAGTCATCAGGCATATCAGAGCTAGAATGATCCCATTCATATCTGAGGCTGAATACCAATCACTCCTGATTTATTTCCCTGGAAAACCCCAGTGTCAGGACAGAGGAGGTAGTTAGGGAGTGGGCATTTCTGAGACAGCTTTTGCCATGAGAATGGGCAAAGAGGCAGAGCCCTCTAATTGCTAGGGAAGGTTCTCAGGTTTAAATTACTGCCTAATTTGGAAGAGCTCTAGAAAAATGACATCCCTGCAAGACAGCTACAGTGGCCCTTGTGCTGTTCCTGGCCGCTGCTCTTCCAAAACACACACACACACACAAACAAACAGAGAGGGAGGAATTGGACAGAATGCTAAAGGTACAAGATGGGTGAGGTAATAACTTTTATTGGACCTACTTCTGTTGGTGAGAGAGACAAGCTTTCAAGCCACACAGAGCTCTTGTTCAGGGCTGAAGGAGTAAGCCTGAAAGCTTGTCTCTCTCACCAACAGAAGGTGGTCCAATAAAAGCTATTAACTCACCCGCCTTGTCTCTCTAATATCCAGGGACCAGTAAGGCTACAACTACACTGCAAACAGATTTTTAAGGAGCTTGTCATTGTTAGCTGGGAGGCAGCAGAAGGAGAGAGGGCCAAGGCAGAGTTATAGCAAAGCTGAGGTTTATCTGGAAGACAAAGACTCAGATCTTCAGCTGTTCTCATTCCACTCCCCTAGTAGACACTGACTGTCTAGTGCGCGCACACGCTCCATAAGTTCCATTAACCATCTACATCCAATGCACACTTTGTAAGCTCGATAGCAGATCAAGTTATGACAACATGACAGGCCACCTGTTAAAAAAATAGCATTCATGTCAGACATTTATATTGCGCCTGTCACTCCTGATCACAGAGGTGACAAGAGCTATGGGCGAGATCTCACAGACACTTATTCACAGCAGTTCTTATTCACAGGCAGTTGTCCCATTGGAGTCATTGATTTGCATGAGCAAGGATTACCCATAGGAGTAAGCACTTGCAGGATCTGGGCCGCTTTGCCCACTACTTGAATGCAGCCACCTCTGTGGTGGATCACAGCAGCTATTAAACAGTGCACAGTAATGCTACACAATAGGTTGGGACAAGAAGTGAAGAACATTCTAGCTAGCTGAAATGACACAGAGAGATCCAGGGTGGCAGAATGTAATGTTCCAGACTGGAATTTGTCCAGCACACTGAGGTCAATAGAACTACACTTGTGGAAGATGCCAAGGAATTGTTCGTGACCACAAGTGCTCCCAACCTCAGTTTTGTGTGTCACCTAAAGATGGATTTAAATCTGCACTTTATCCAGTAATAAAAAAAATTAAAACAAAAATGAAATTTAAAAGATTTTTGTATTTCTGTCTCTAGAAAAAAAGAAGGGTAGAGTTTTGTCTGGAGGGGTTGAAAATCTAGGTTAGGAGAAGCTACTGTAATTGCATACGTGCGTGTATGTACGCAGAGTGATTTGTGTTTGGGGGAAGGGGAAGAGACATAGAGAAGAAATTGCCTGTTATGACTTGGGAATTCTGCTGATTAATTCTGCTAAGATGCAGGCTGGTGCCTCAAATTACCTTTTCTTCATACACACCAAAAAAAGACTTGAAAGGTAACTTTCAGAAATGACATATTAAGAAGTGTCTTCCAGCAGTTTTACCAGTAACAAGATGGAGCAGCGTTGTTAGGCAGTGATATATCTGCATGTTGTGGAGTTCAGCAAATGAGGCAAAAGGAAGGGGAATGTACCCTGAAGATTAAAGATACCCGTGGAAATGACCCAGTGGGTAAGCTTCAGAATTTTATAATCAAATACCCAGGCATGTGCAGTGTGGGGCTGGCTGAGCTAACACAGGGACTGAGACAAAACATTTTCCCCAGACACCGCAGAATTTACATACGGTGCCTAGAAAGGGCTGTCAGCAAGCTGGCAAGTGGGGCTCACCCCTTCACATTCACTCCAGCACCCTCTCATCCTCCGAAACAATCATCACCTACTGGCATTTGTAGGGTGAGCAAAACCCACACCATTGCAGAATCAGAGGAGGAGTCTAAGGTCTAAAGGTAGAAATGGTGGTGGTGAGGGGGAGATAATTTAGGCGAGGAGAAAGAGAGAGAGAGAGAGAGAATATGTTGGAGGTAAAAATAGATTCTGGAGAAAAGCCAAACTAGGAAAGAAAAATGTTCTGAAGAAAGAGAATTTTAGAGTAAAAACAAACAGAAACATTTTAAAAGGAGGGAAATCATAGCCAGGGAGTAAAGCATGGGCCCTGAACAACAGCAAAGCAACACGGCATCGGCACGTAGGTGTGTGTGATGCACCTGGGGCACTGACAAGCTGTATTGCGAGACATGGGAAGGAGAATATAGGGAATGAGGGGGGCACAAAGTACATGGGAAGTCAGTTATTTTGTCTTTGTTCTGGAAATTTTGCTGTAGGCAGCATTTTGGGCCAGATTCCTGCTCTGCCCCACCCCCCACCCCGCCGCCCTACTCCACTTGCTCCACAGTGTTAGCAACTCCTGCACTGTCTTACAACATTTGGTAGTTTCTTAAAGTCCAAGCTCCTGGAGTCCTGGGATTACATGAGAATCTCAGATTTCATTTAAACACAGTGTGTTTCCAGCCTTTGCAGTCACACATAATCTGAATACACATACAAAATGATGAGGTCTAAATTAGCTGTTACTGCTCAGGAAAGATCTTGGAGTCATTGTGGATAGTTCTCTGAAAACATCCACTCAATGTGCAGCGGCGGTAAAACACAGATTGTTAGGAGCCACTAGGAAAGGGATAGATAATAAGATAGAAAATATCATAATGCCTCTATATAAATCCATGGTGCACCCACACCTTGAATACTGCACACAGTTCTGGTTACCCCATCTCAAAAAGTATTTATTAGAATTGGAAAAAGTACAGATAAGTGCAACAGATTTGCTTAGAGGGATGGAACAGCTTCCGTATGAGGCGAGATTAAAAAGACTGGGACTGTTCAGTTTAGATAAGAGATGATTGGGGGGGGGGGGGGGGGGGGGGGGGGGCGGGGGGGAGGGAGTATAGTAGGGGTCTATACAATCGTGAATGGTGTGGAAAAAGTGAATAGGGAAAATGTTATTTACCCATTCACATTGCAAAAGAACCAGGGGTCACCCAATGACATTAATAGGTGGTAGGTTTAAAACAAGCATAAGGCAGTGCTTCTTCACATAATGCAGAGGCAATCTGTGGCACTTGTTACTATGGGATGTTGTGAAGGCCAAGAGCATAACTGTGCTCAAAAAAAGCAAATTAGATAAATTCCTGGAGTATAGGTCCATCAATGGCTATGAGCCAAGCTGGTCAGGGAGGCAACCCCATGCTCTGTGTGTCCCTAAGTCTCTGACTGCCAGAAGCTGGGACTGGATGACAGGGATGGATCACTGAGGTTGCTACTGCTTGAGCAGTGGCATGGATCTTGGTTTACTAATAGCAGCTGCAATCTTTTCTTTTACCACAGACTCCTCAGAAAGAGACATTGGGCCAAGCAAAGCAGCCGCCATTCCCCACGGGCCTAATCCAAAGCCCACGGAGATCAACAGACTGACTCCCATTGGCTTTGATGGGCTTTGGCTCAGGCCCTACAAGCAGTTTCTACCACTGCTGTGGAGTTGGAGGGTCAAGGAATAGGGCTGGAGTAGACCCCTTAATCATGCAATGGAGACACTGCCAGGAGACCCAGCAGGGCTGATCCTGCTCTGGGTTGCACCTTGCATACTCACTGGCACCTGAGCAAAGACAGTGAGGCATGCTGCCAAGCCAGCCCCTTTGCAGAGGTGTCTGTGCCTCCACAAGAACAAGGTGGGAGGACCAGACTCAGGATGCCCAAGACAAGCTGCTCTCCCCCTCTGTCCCCACTTGCTTGCCCCAGCTGTCTCTTTCAGGCCAATGCTCTGACCTTGTCACATGGGAGCTGGGTGAGTTTGTTTTCTCCTCCTCTCCAGTCCCCCATGATCTGCATCACAACGTGACCTTCTCCTCTGCCTTTCCCTTCTGCTTCTCAATCTTGTCTGTTTGGGTCTTGATACAGAACAAGAAATAAACAGTCCCCTTTCAAAGAGAAGCAAGCCCAGAAACATTCCCTCAATTACCGAAGGATAGCCCCAGGAACACGGAGGCAAAAGAGGCATGAACCTCAGATATCTCAGCCTGTCTTGAGTATAGTCTATTGGCTTCCTCCTCCCCATGTCTCTCCTGCCTTCATTCAGAAGTAAAGAACACAAATAAGCTACAGTAGCTTTCCCAAGTTTCTCTGTGCAGTAGCAGCCAGGCAGTGGGAACCCTTCCAGATCTGAACACAGGGAGGAAAATTAAAAATAAATAATTTCCACTGGCCATTCAGCTTCAACAAGAGCTGGTAGGTTTCCAAACCAAGCTCATAAAAGAACTGCTGTGTTGTGTCCAGCCATAACTAAAATCAGGCAAACTTGCTTCGTTTGTAACCATTCCCTTTGTAATCAGCTCTCTCCCAAAACTCGCAACAGCCTCAGTCTTTGTCTCCACCACAAACATAAGGAAGAAACAGGCAGACATAACCTGGAATGACCAAAGGGAAGTTTACAGGACCCCGAGGCAGTGCTCTGAGAACAAACAAAGGACATGTTCATTCTGAAGCCACTGATCAGTAACCCTTCTGCTTCATGGGAACCTCAGATGGGAGCAATTCAGTGGCATAGAAGCCGCACCATCTAAAGAAAGATCTACCAGTTGGGTATATGTATGGGTGAAATATTCTACCACTGGAGGTTCTGGACAACAGCCATTACTAGGATAAGCAGAAGTAGATGTACCTGAGCTAACTTGGGTCCCAGAGAAGTAAAGATCTGAGTAATTACTCCCAGCATTAGCCTCTGGTGATGCTTTACTGCTCTGGTACCCACATTTAAGGCCTCACAGGTCTAGAACCCAGGTTTCCAGAGTTACCAGGCAGCTAGCCTCTCCGTCACCCAGCAGCAGCTGTAAACATATTGGTCTCCACTTCCCATGACCTGCTGTGGACACAGTCTAGGGGAAGTTCCACCTCAAGAGTTTGACAGACAGCAGCTGCATGGCTCCTGATTGGCTCCCTGCCCTATATAAACTCAAGGGTATTCCAGGAAGTGTCCAGGCAATGGATTGCCTGTAGTTGCTGTGACTGCTCCTGCAAGTAGCAGCCCCTCTTCTGGCTCCTTCAGAACCTTCTCCTTAAATTCTACCTGCACTTTTCCTCGCCCCTCCTGATTTATGCACACCTGTTCTGTGGCCCCATGAAGTCATAGGACCTCCTCATCAACCTCCTCCTGGCCCTGGCTAAGGTGGCCGTCCAACATACCAGGAGGAGGAAGTTGGATGGGGGATACTCTGTGACTACAGGGCCTATTTATGATCATCTCTCAAGTCACGTTCCCAGGCCGAGTTCCTCTGGGCCATGCACACTGGCTCCCTGGACACCTTCGAGGAGCAGTGGGCACTGTCTGGGGTTCTCTGCTCGGGGTCCCCCTCTTGCTCGCTGTTTCTATCCCTGTGACCTTCACTCTTGTCCCTGTGTTTTCATTTGTTGTCCACTGGATTTATTTGAACATTGAGTCCTCCCCTTTGGCTAGGGGAAGAGGGGAGGCCTTGAGATGTGGGCAGGCTTTCTCCCGCCCTTCCCTGGCGATTCAATAGGTGCTCCTGTCCCTGGCTTGATTTGGGCTTTGCCTCCTGAAACTTGACTTGGACTCTGGCCCTTGGCATCTACCATGGCCTGGAACCTGACTATGAACTCCTCTGCTCCTCCCTGCATCAGGTTTGTCCTTGCTCTGAGTCTTGGCCCTGACTGCCCTGGTTGGGATCCTGACACCAAGCTAGGTAGCTTAAAGCTAGCTTGGGGCTGGATATGTAAGGTGCAGTCACATCTTGTGATTGCAGTGTAGATTTACCCTTAGAAAAGAGACAATCCCTGCCCTGCTGGGTTTACAATCAAGACCTCAACAGACAAAGGGTAGGGAATGGGGCTACAAAGTGAATGAGTATGGTGAAGATCCCACAGTGTTTTGCTACTTACCTGAACTGTTGAGGTTGGCTTTCTTGTGGCAAATAAGCTATCCAAGGTGTTTGCCACCACATGCTGTCAGCACGTCTAATAATAAGGATAATAATAATTAAGGCTACAATTATGTCACAGAGGCCACGGAAGTCACTGAATCCGTGACTTCCATTGACCTCTGTGACATTTTCTGCCCTGGGGCTGGAGCTCTGAGCTGGCCCTCCCCACACACATACACACACCTCGCTGCCCTGGTGGGGGGACCCTGCTGCTGCCCCGCTGTAGCAGGCAGTGAGGACTCCCTGCAGCTCTCCAGCCATGGTGGGCAGCGGGGGGACTCCCCACAGCTGCCCTGCTGCAGCAGGCAGCCAGGGGACCCTGCAGCTGTCCAGCCGTGGCCAGCAGCTGGGGGACCCTGCAGCTCTCAGCTGCCCTGGGGGTGAGGGAACCCTGCAGCAGCCCAGCCCCACGGGCAGGGGGACCCCAGAACTCCTGCACAACGCAGCGGCACTGGTGAGGGATCCGGGAGCCCCAGCAGCAGTGGGTGCTGAATCCACCTACCACTTTTGTCAGGGACAGTTTTAGCGAAAGTCAGGGATGGGTCATAGGTTTCTGTGAATTTTTGTTTATTACCCATGACCCATCCCTGACTTTTACTAAAAATATCTGTGACAAAAACTTAGCCTTAATAATAATAATCAAGCAGGTGTGTGTGGGGATTGGTTCTTAGCCCCAGGCTATTTAACATTTTTATCAATGGCCTGGAAGAAAGCATAAAATCGTCACTGAGAAAAGTTTGCAAATGGCCCCAAAATGAGGGGAGTGGTAAATAACGAAGAGAACAGGTCACTGTTGGAAGAATCTGGGTTACTTGATAAACTGGGTGAAAGCAAACAACGTGTTTTAATATGGCTAAAGTCAATGTATACCTCTGCGAACAAATACTCTAGACTTATAGGATGTGAACTGTATCCAGGGAAGCTGTGAATCTGAAACAGATTTGGGGGTCGGGGTGGATAATCAACTGAACACAAGCTCGCTGTGACCCAAAAGGACTAATGTGATCCTGGGATGCATAAACAGGGGAATCTCAAGTTGGAGTAGAGATGCCATTTTACTTCTGTATGTGGTGCTGTTTGGAACAAGGGGTGAGGGGGAAGAGGTTGCATTGAAAGAACAGAGGAGACAGGCTCCTGGCTTCAGTTCCAATGCTGCTCATCAGTCCCTGTCTGGCTCATGGCAACAATTTCAGGGAAAGTCCTGTCCAATCCCCAGCTACCCCAGGCAAGAACATGCTCCGTGCAGACAGAATCTTCATGAATTTAGCTACCAAGCTGTAACAAATCTCAACTGAGGATGTCCAGACTGCAATTCTCACCCCATCCCCGCCACCTCAAGGCTTATAACTGGGCTAAATTTGGGTGAATTTTCACAGGATGACAAAACCCAGCCCTGACGCAGAGGCCCACATATTTACACCTCCAGTTAGGTCCTGTGCCCACATAGGCCCACATATCTACACCAACGACACCATCACAGGACCTAACCAGATCAGCCACACCATCACCGGTTCATTCACCTGCACGTCCACCAATGTAATATACGCCATCATATGCCAGCAATGCCCCTCTGCTATGTACATCGGCCAAACTGGACAGTCTCTACGGAAAAGGATAAATGGACACAAATCAGATATTAGGAATGGCAATATACAAAAACCTGTAGGAGAGCACTTCAACCTCCCTGGCCACACTATAGCAGACCTTAAGGTGGCCATCCTGCAGCAAAAAAACTTCAGGACCAGACTTCAAAGAGAAACTGCTGAGCTTCAGTTCATCTGCAAATTTGACACCATCAGCTCAGGATTAAACAAAGACTGTGAATGGCTTGCCAACTACAAAACCAGTTTCTCCTCCCTTGGTTTTCACACCTCAACTGCTAGAACAGGGCCTCATCCTCCCTGATTGAACTAACCTCGTTATCTCTAGCTTGCTTGCATATATATACCTGCCCCTGGAAATTTCCACTACATGCATCTGACGAAGTGGGTATTCACCCACGAAAGCTCATGCTCCAAAACGTCTGTTAGTCTATAAGGTGCCACAGGATTCTTTGCTGCTTTTACAGATCCAGACTAACACGGCTACCCCTCTGATACTTGACTACAAAGAGAAAGTCAGAAGACTCTTGTCAGCTACTAAGGGCCTTCCTGTGCAGATCTAACATTCCTGGGATGTATCTAAGTACTATGGTGGCGAGTGCTCTAGAGCACCAAGAGAAAAGCAGAGAGGGAAGGTTAACTTGCTGTTATTATTATTATTAATCCAATTAGATGGCGTTTTTGTGTATCTTAGGAACCCACTGAACATCTGAACTAACCAGCTGTGGGAACTGTTCTGAGATGATGTCAAACATCAGCTGATCCTTTCGCAGATTGATAGATTCCAAGGTGAGAAGGGGGAATCTACAGGAAGAGACAAGAGGCTATTTTGCCTCGGTATTTTGGCACTGGTGCAACCAGTGTTGGAATCTCATGTCCAGTTCTGGTGTCCCCAGTTCAAAAAGGCTACTGATAAATTGGAGAGGGTTCAGAGAAGAGCCATGAGAATGATTAAAGGATCAGAATTGTTGTAGCCATGTTGGTCCTGGAATATTAGAGAGCAGGGGCGGCTCTAGCTTTTTTGCCGCCCCAAGCACAGCAGGGCAGGCTGCCTTCAGCGGCTTGCCTGCAGGAGGTCCCCAGTCCCGCAGATTTGGCAGCATGACTGAGGGAGGTCTGCTGGTCCCGCGGTTTTGGTGTACCTGCTGCCGAATTGCTGCCAAATCCGCAGAACCAGCGGACCTCCTGCAGGTATGCCGCCGAAGGCTGCCTGACTGTCACCCTTGCAGAGACTGGCAGGGCGCCCCCTGCGGCTTGCCACCCCAGGCACATGCTTGGAGTGCTGGTGCCTGGAACCACTGCTGTTAGAGAGATAAGGAGCGAGATGTATTCTTTTATCGGACCAACTTCAGAAGATATTACCTCAGCCACTGTGTCTCTAAAGGATTAGAAAACATGCCCTATAGTGATAGACTCAAGGAACTCAAGCTATTTAGCTTAATAAAGAGGAGGTTAAGGAGTGACTTGATCAGTCTGTAACTATCTATGTTGGGAACAAATATTTTATAATGTGCTTTCTAACAGCAGACAAAGGTCTAACATGATCCCAAGGCTGGCAGCTGAAGTTAGACAAGTTCAGAGTTGAAGTTAGGCATAAATTTTTAACGGTGAGAGGAATTATCCATTGAAACAACTTACTAAGGGTCGTGGTGGATTCTCCATCATGGACAATTGATTTAAAATCATGATTGGATGTTTTTCTAAAAGATCTACCCTAGGAATTTTGGGTTAGTTCTACGTCCTGTGTTATACAGGGGATCAAGCTATCTGATCCCAATGGTCCCTTCTGGCCTTGGAATCGATGAAATAAAAAAGAAAACACAGTAAGGGCCAAATCTCTCCTTTGCCTTGATGCCTACAAAACTCTTGACCATGGTTAGGCAGGAGTCTTAGCACACCAGCAGCCTAACAGGCTGACCAGTATTGTCTCATTGTTTCCTTGTACTCCCCCATCAATCTGTCTGTATCCATCTGGTGTCTCTTGTCTTATACTTGGATTGTAAGCTTTCTGATGCAGGGACTGTTGTTTTGCTTGGACAGTACTTAGCACAGTGGGATCTTGGTCCAGCGCTGGGGCTCCCCAGTGCTATAATAATAAACCATTTTCCTGAGGGTTTCCACTGATGAATTTGGAATTGCACAAGGTCTAAGGACAGGTGTAAGGTGCCTACTCAGTATTTATTCAGTCCTTGTTCAGGAAAAGCTCTTTGGACTCCATGGGAGGTTTGCCTAAGGACTAAGGATTGAGTGAGGGCCTTAGGGAAAAAAGCAACTCTCTGAGCCATTTTAGCCTAGAAATCAGGCTCAAAACCAGTATCTACTTCTGACTGGAGGAGGTAGGTTGAAAATAATTCGACAGCACTCTAGTGACAACTTCAGCAGACTGCTACTCATCCCTATTGGTTTATGTAGGTCCCAGAGTTTTGCCTGATTTCAGTTGGCTTCTAATGGTATCTAGCAGATGAAACTGGGGGATCAGTTCTGTTCTGAGAACAAGTATTTCCAGGAAATGTTGGACAAATAGCCCCATTACTCTGCTCCAAGACCTAGTTGGTCAACTGGAACCAGTAGGAATCAGTGGAAAACATCTAACATGGATTTCCACTTGCTGGCAGGGGAAGCTGCTGTAGGGTGACCCATTTTTAAAAGGACAGTCCCATTTTTGGGGACTTTTTCTTATATAGGCACTTATTACTCCCCTCCCCCATCCCATTTGTTCACAGTTGCTATCTGGTCACCCTAAGCTGCTCTCAAACTGTTCTCCCCTTCTCACTTAAGTGCACCTTTTCAACCCTCGTGCATTTGCAAGCTTGGTCCAAGCACTGGACAGAGGTGCAGATGAGAAGACATCAGGGTGATTGGGCGAGAGAATACGTTAGTCTTCTCTGAACTATGTCGTACTTTTATTTGGTCCCTTGTTGCAGACTGTAGTTGTCATGCATTGGTTAGGACAGTTTGGGCTACATTTACAAACCCAGATGCCTCCTAGTACACTGCATATGTGACTGTGGGGAAATCCACGTGCACTAGATGCAGATGTAGACTGAGTAAAACTGTGCATAAATTATTAGTGCCTGCACAGTGACTCACTTAGCTTGTGTGCCTGCCTGGGGCGTATGCACAGTGCCCTGCTGGTGTCATTGTGCGACTTAGGCACCTGTGTTTGGAAACATGGCACTTTGTGACCTCATCCCACTGCTGGGGTGATATAGGCTGCTTTATTTCTTCCGGGCACGGAAGGGATTCTAAATGAAGCATTAGAAATGCTGAACATACACTGAGTCCCACAAGCAGTGGGAGAGCTTATCCACATTTTTTCCTGATTTCTAATGGCCATCAACATTGCTAATGAGGGGCTTTGAATTTCCAGAGGGACACAAATGAATCAGTCAAATAGTGAGAGAGACTGCCTGTAGTCAGGGGAAAACTATACAGGGATGCACCATGGGTATATATCAGTAAAATGGCCTTGTCCCAAGTCCTGGACTGAGTGATAGGGCACCTTCTTCACAGCTGTACATAAGTCCAGTGAATTCTTATTTACAACGATTTGGGAGGGTACTCCATCGTGGCCTTTAAGAATAAGATTTGTGGCTAGCAGTTTGAGCATGTGTGCAGTAGTGGTGTTCAGTTGGCCTGAGGATTAGTGCTTCAGTCTATCAGTCATAGCTTCCAGTGAGAGAGACAAGCTAAATCCTATGATGGAATCATAAATATTATACTGTGGAGGGTCACACTTGAAAAAACCACACCTTGTTTGATACCAAACAGTACCACATGCCAGTTGGGTCTGTTACGATTTCAGTCCATGGAGACTGGAAGAATGCCATTCAGCTATGCTGATTAGGGCTAGGTGAATTTTTTCAGAGAATAGTAAATTTGTCAAAGTGCATTTTTCAGGGCACCAGAACCATTTGTGAATTCAAATTCAGCTAATTGATTCAGCTGGGAAAAAACCTGAAAAAACTCTAGCTTGGAAATATCAAAATGGTTCATTTTGACATTTGGTTTCAAAACAATGTTTTCAAATCGACATTTCATCTTGAAACAACATTTTCTAAATGAAATGTCAATTCAATTGACTTTTGAAATATTTGGATTGCTCTGAATGAAATTTTTTCAGTTTTTTGTTTGGGTAAGAAACACTCTTTCCCCTCCAAACCCCTCAAAATCCAGTTTTGGTTCAAAACTGACTTGTCTGAGGGGGGAGGAGGGGGCGGGTAGATTGGTCTGGCCACTGAACCAAAAAAAACAACGTTGACCAACCAGTGTTCCCATTCAGAGGTACAGTATATCCATGGGAGGAGGGAGTTAACTACAGTAATATATATCCTACAATAATACACAGGGGGATAGATTAGATGATCAACAGAGAGAGAGAAATGAACTAGATTATTGGCCTGAACATGATTTAACCCAGAGCAGTGGTTAACAAGAATTAAAGTTGGATAAAACTACTGCCGGTATTACCCATTTCCACCTAGATATTTGATCATTTACTCAACACCTCTTCCTGGTGCTGGAGGGCGGGTGGCAATACAGAGTGATGCCAAAGAAAACAAAACAAATGTAGGGAGGAAAGGAAAAGAATCCTATCTCTCTAGTTAATCAGATTCTGCAAATATTAAAAATTGTCCTGGTGTGTTAGAGCAGTATTCAGTCATGGTTTGAACCTAACTCCAGTAAAACAGCAAAAAAGAAGCATTTATATTAAACATGGTTATAATGATCCTGCTCAATTGTAGATGAGTGGGGAGCTTGGCTGTTTTAGGGGATTGTGCAGGTGTATAACGCAAAGGTAGACTTACTGCTGTAATGGTGAGTAGGACGTGGGTAGGCCCTGACTATCATGTGCCCGCATGAGGAGTTCTGTTAGGCTACATCCCATGGAATCCTTTCCCACCTCAGGAGACCTCACTCCGACGGTGTCCTAGCTTGCTCCTTCTGTCCTACAAATTCAGTGATGTCAGCACCAAACACAAATACAGAACCTGTGGCCAGCTTTCAAAAGGAAGCCAATCCCTCAACACGTTGATCTCAGTAAAAAGAAAATCTGTCTCTTGATGTCTGGGTGTTGATGGGACTGGCCTGGGTAGGGAAGGGGAGATTGTTGTGTGGGTGTTGGAAGTTAGTCCCTCCTCTAGGTGGTATATCACAAAATGATAATGGGATCTGGTCTCTGCTTTTCTTCTCAGTTGCGTTCTTTGCTGACACTCTCCAAGCCCATTCTGCGTTCAGGAGAGTTCCTTGGTTAAAACGAGACACTGTGCCAAGCTCAGTCTAAGAGAAACGTGACCCTCTTCTCTCCTTGGTCATTTTCCAGGACCCCTAGGAATTGCTGATTATTCTGTCTCAATCTTTTCTCCATTAAGTGATGTTATCTTTGCAGGCATGTAGGCTATCTGAAGCTCTGTGCTAGCCATGCCCAATCATTTCAGCCATCTCATCCTCTTGCCCCAATTCCAGGTTGTTCTGTCTGCTCCACTCTGCATCCTTCTGAGTCCGTGAAAGTGCGTGGGGAGAGCACAGATTCTAGTCCCTACCTATGGGCCCAGTCCTGCATGATGCTTGAGTATGCGGGGCAGGCAGGGCCCACTTCCTAATGTAAGTGTAAGCAGAGTCAGAATGAGCTCTACCCTGACATCTTGTGGTGAGCTGTGGAAAAGGCCTTCAGGGGCTGATCTTGTTTGCATGGGCACAGCCATCTGCCTAGCATGATGGGACTGCTTGCCCAACTGGTCATTTTGGCTGCTATAGGATCCCCAGACTCTTTGTTATTGGGGCAGAAGTAATAAAGGGGTTTTATCCTGGTTTGTGAATCAAGGACAGTAGAACTGTACTAGGCATTTTATGACTGAGGGACTCACCCTCAACTGAACAGCACTTGCTAGGCCAGGGTTCCAAAGCCCAGCAGCTAGAGAAAGATTGGGGACAGGGGGTTGTTCCTTGTGGTGTGAGATTTTTTTTTTGTAGGTCTCAAACACCACTTTGAACTTTGTTCTCTCCCCTGTATAATAACAGAACTAATTTAGACTCAACTAAATGTCTTGTCACATGCTGTGGAGCTGAAATCACTGGTATCTAGGTCTAAGTATTAGATCTACTAGTGGTGATGATGCAAGAAAACTATGCAGGTGTACCAGCAGTGAGGCTCCCCTACTAACAGCTGAAATCACTTAGAGCTGTGTTAAGGGGGGGCTGAAGACTTACTGGTGCAATGGCTGGTCGAGAGGTATGGCTAGTGGTGTGGGTGGCTGGTGGAAAGGCATGGTTAGTGAAATGTCTGGTGGAGAGGTGTGGCTGGCAGTGAAGACTGGAGCAGAACGTCACAGAGAGGCATGGCAATCGGCTGTTGAGGGCCTGAGCAGTGGAGCATGAAAGATGCCTCCATATCTCTCCCCCCTTCCACCCAGGCTGGGAGGTGAACTTCTGAACTCAGGGGCTGCACTGACCAAGGACAGCCTCTGCGGGTGGGGTGACTTTTGGGTTGCTGGACTTCAGAACCCAAAGGGAAAGGATATGACTCAGTCTACTGGGGGGTGGGTCTTCTGGTTCATGGTTTGTGTTTATGTATCCTAGTTGTGGTGTTTTCCCAATTTAATTCTGAGTTGTTTACCTCCTGTTATTGAAGTTTGTTCTTGCTACACCAAGATTCTGTGCTTGCAAGAGGGGATGTATTGCCTCTTAGAGGTGCCCAGCGGTGTGTGTGTAATTTTCCCAGGTCACTGAGTGGGGGCTCAAGCTGGTTTTGCATTGTATTGTTGAAAGGGAACCCCTAGGTACTGAATCCGGCCCTTGTTGCTGTCAGCTCTGCCTGGTATAAAGGTTATATAAGCATTGGCGATGGGCTAAAGAGGCAGTGTGAGGATCTGGACCCAGATCGGGTTTGGGCTGTGCTGTGGGTTTGAGGCTAACTCAAGATTGGGGCTTGGGTTTTGATTCAATAGTGCCAAAATCTCATGAGCTGTTCATGTGCCATTGTGATCCTGAATGGCAGAACCCTTGGAAGAGCAGCCATGCTCATGAGTTTTCCACTGCATCTAAACTGGAACCGGAAAACAAGGCCCCTTCTGGGTTTGGGTCTGGCCTGGAACCAAAAGTACCGTACTGGGTTCAGCTACGATGGTTCAGATCTAACATTCCCCAGCTTCCAAAGGGGGCCCAATTCCAGATCCTGGCATAAGCCTATCTTTCCTTGCTGTTGCTTGGATATGTTGGGCACGGAAGGCGGTGGCCACTGGCAACCCCCCCGGTCTCTCTGACACACTGTGCAGTGAAATGTCCATTGTGCAGCACAGCCAGATATTCCTGCTTCTCAAGTGTTCCTTGCTCTCCAGGGGGAAGGAGAAGAAGAGGAGATCATCTCTCTTTATTGCCTTTCAATTCTCTCTTTTCATCACTTTTCCAGTTTCAGACTAAAGATTCTCACATTTCCTCCTCTTTCATTGGGTCAGAACTTGTAACAAAGGCAGCAGAGCTAGCTGAATGTATTGTGTTCTCAAGAGCCAATATGCATTTGTGAGGAGGGGGTAGCCAATTTCTATCGTAATAATTATTAATAGTTGCACTTATATGGCATCCAAACATTTCAAAGCCTTTTACAAACATTAATTAATCCTTAGAGCCCCCCCGATAGTACAACATTATCCCCCATTTGACACATACGGGAACTGAAACAGAGAAATGGAATGAGTTGCTCAAGCAGGTGAGTTAGCAGCAGAAATAGGAATAGAACCCAGGAGTCCTAGCTACCTGGTTCCTGCACTAACCAACATCCCATCCTCCTCCTTTGGGTGAAGAAATCATTTTTCTTTTTAAATTATTTCAGATGCCTCTACACTTCTGCCTGAACCCCAGTGTAGAGAGGTTAGCCAGGGCTCATCTGTCTCCAGAGCGGCGGGGAACCACACCGCCTCATTACACTCTGTTTATGTACTGGGGAATTAGCTCAGCCGCGAGAGTCCTCCCCAGGCGGCCCTGGTGGGGGCAGAAATAAGTACAATTAGGCTGGGGCCCTTGGTCAGGGTGGGGCAACAATGAGTCAGGTGCTCAGGCCCTCCGGCAGGGCTGAGTAACAACAGTAGGCTCAAGCCTCCAAAAGGTCTGGGAAAAGGGGAGACTGCCACCCACGAGTTGGGTGGCAGCGGGGACGCAGGCCTTCCCACTCCACTGCGTCCCAGCCCGGGGCCCTAGCAGCGGCAGAAGACCCACTGCTGTGTCAGTGGGGATCCTGGCCACAACGCAATGACATGGTTTCTGGCAGTGCTGCAGCCAGACTAGGGTCAGCTGCCCCTGGGTTACTTCCTACCTCCCCCTCGTGTGGTACCTGGGTTGGAGTGGTGTCCTCCGGGGGGTCCAGCATCATGGGCTCCTCGGGGTAGCTGGCGAGAAGCAGGTCCAGCAACTCCTCCAGGTAGCTGGTGCAGGGCAGGCCTGGCAACTCCTCTGGGTAGCGAGCGCAGGGCAGGTCGGGCCAGTCCTTGCATGGACCACGGGTCACTGGTGCTTCCCAGTCGTGGCCTATGCCAGAGGCATCTGGCCTCTCTGGCAACTGCTTTTCCAGTGAGCTCTGAGGTTGAGCCTTTATACTTCGGGGGCACCATCTGACCCTCTGGGGAACTGGCTCAGAGCTCACTAGCTCTGCCCACTCTGGCATCCAGAGGCGCTCATCTCTCTCCAGGGCGGTGGGGAACCACACCGCCTCACTACACTCAACAATACTGAAACCTCAGCAATATTTAAGTTCAGTTTGTAGGTCACTGCTTTCAGCTGCATGTCAAGGCTGGATATAAATTGAAACTATTTTATATGCAAATACTGTTTTGTAATCAGCAACAACTTACTTTATTTGCAAGACTGGCATCACTATCTGTTAAAAAACAGTAAGGTGCCTTTTTGTAGTGCTGTAGATAGATTAGATAATTTGTCCACTGTGCTATGTTGATCTTTTTTTGTCCTGCTTGGGTAGCAATTCTTAGGATATTCATAAAGGACACATTTGTGATGGTCTTAAGTGGCAACTAGATGACATGTTTCAGCAGTATTTACATGTAGGGGAAAGAAGTGTTACTCAGGCAGTGAAGGAACTATTTTTAAATAGAGAGAGTCAGCAGGAATAATTTTGCAAGTCTGCACATCTCTGCTGTACTACAAGGTGTTATAAAAATTGCAACTAGCCCGCCTCTTATTCCTACACCCAGGATTGAACCTGCCTTTTAACTGGGAGGTAATGTAACAACAGACACATCTGGGAGGAAGTACCCCATACCTCTGAGGCTGAAATGACATTAACCTGCCATGCTGCAGTGTTTCCAAATACCCCTGTGCCCTGCATGAGTCTGCTAACCTAATGCAATATTCTCCCACACCAGTGGGTGCCCAGACCCATTTTGGTACTTCCCCTAATATTCTGCCATCTTCTGAAGCTTCACTCTACTCACCACTGGGACATCTATCCTCAGGCAATGACAGCTGAGCAGAGTCACCTTGCTACTGATGTGCTTCCCACCATGAGAATTCTCCTACCCAACGTCCTCTCTCACCCATGGGTGTGCCAGCCAGCTTCAGCACCCCCTTATGGGCATGCCAACTGGCAGCAGTACCCCTGTGCACCAGCAATCTCTGGCTTGCAATGCTAGGACATCTTCCCATGAAAAGCTGCCTTCTGGGCAAGCAATGAATCCATTGCCAACTATGGTCACTGTTGTTGTTAGGTATTATCATTGAATCATAGAACTGGAAGGGACCTTGAAGGGTCATCTATTCCAGTCCCCTGAACTCAAGGCAGGACTAAGTATGATCTAGACCATCCCTGACAGGTGTTTGTCCAACCTGCTCTTAAAAATCCTCAATGATGGAGATTCCACAACCTCCCTAGGCAATTTATTCCAGTGCTTTACTACTCTGACAGTTCAGAAGTATTTCCTAATGCCCAACCTAAACTGCTCTTGCTGCAATTTAAGCCCACTGCTTCTTGTCCTATCCTCAGAGTTTATGATGACAATAACAACAAAGAGACCTCGTCCTGGCCCAGGACCCCATTGAGTTAGGTGCTGGACAGGAGGTGCAGCACAAAGAAACACTCAGGCAGTCTGGGTCAGCATGACACACAGTGGGTTCAGTCCACCACCAGCCTAACCGTTGTCAAGTTTGTTGTAGGCCTCATGGCAAAGGAGAGTTTTAAGGAGTTTTAATCTAAGAGGGAAAACATGGCAGCTACATTTCTGGTACCACCAGGCCATTCTCTGAATGATTGCAACCTTAGTGCCAGGCATAGGTATAAAGCTAGAGCATGGAACAGCCCTCATTGACAATACCCACTGCTGTGGGTGGTGATTAGCTGGGCACCTTCCAAACACCAGTCTGTTTTCTGTCTGTGTGGTGTGACGGGGCTGTGGTGATATGGTTGGGGCTGCCAGAGTTTTAGACAGAGTGGTATGCCCATGTCAATAGCCACTAAGTCCTGCTCAGTGCTGTGACGGCCTGTGAGATCTTGTTTGTGAGCCATTAGCCGGATGGCCCTGCCAAAGGCTTCAAAGGAGCAGTATCTGCCCCACTCTGACCTGTCAAAGGAGCAGACACTTCCCACAGTCCAGCAGGCACCAGAGCAGGTTTTCAGGAGGGCTGAATCTGGGAACCTCTGGATTTAAAAGCATGAAGCTCAACTGCCTGTGAAAGCACCGTTAGCTCAAAGGCTGTAGAAGACTCAGAAATCTTTATATATGGTCCACCCACTAGAGGAAGACAGAGCCACAGCATGAGCATGGGGACAAGTGCATTTGAACTGGGCATACTGACTATTGACTCACAGGCATTGGCTCTGCACATTTCTGGGAGGGTTATGTAGGAAACAGGCCACGCATGTGCCTTCTTGTGTCTCCTGCTGCTCAGTGAGAAGGGGCTGATCTTTTGGGACTGTGGCTGTGTTTGGATCATACGATTGCTTTCCTCTGCTGCATAGGCCATACGCACAAAGAGTTCTGACATGTGCCACCTCCCCTGGCTTCTATTTTAAGGCAAGGGCATGAGTTTTCAAAGTTTTCAGCCCACTCCAGCCATCACCTCCAAGAAGTGGCACCCACCCAGCTGCAGCCCAGGAGTCTAAATGCGTGTTTGTCTCATTCCTCTGCACTTTGAAACTCTCATTAGACAGTAACATCGTTAACGGTGACAATTTCAGACACTTATGATTTTCTGTTTCTCCTCCTTTGTAGATAATACTGAGCCTGAGTTAACCAAGGGCAAGCCCTGTGAGAACAAGCTGAACATGAATGAAAACAATCACTGTCCATTATCTTCTGCGGAGTATAATGAGCCACATACCTCGGGCTTGCAGCTAGCCGTGTTAGCCTGTAATAATGGGAGTGAACGGCCAGCAGAGCCCACAAATCCCTCCAATGAAAAAGCCAGCCTCCTGAATAGCGCTGAGCCATTCAGAGCAAAGGAACGCAGAAGCCCAGGCAATGACAGCACTGGCCATGAGGCCGAACATCTGGAAATGGCACCAGACCTATGGAAGCAGAGCGAAATGCAGAGAAACAGGGTACAGCAAATGCAATCAGAGAGTGACAGCAGCAGTGTGAATGGTCTGGTGCTGACGAACGGTTTGCATACAGAGTTTGAGCCGAGAAAGGAGAGGGACTTTGATATCAAGGAGGTAACAGAGACACAGGGCAGCATAGCACCAAGGAGAAGTGACGCTGACTTGGAGGAGAGGGACTCGTCTAGCAAGGAGCTGTATAGCAAGCTGCTCAGTGGTGTGCATTTGCAGACCTTCCTGGACTCTCCAGAGGTGCTAAGTGCTGGGGACTCAGAGGAACAGCTAAGGTAATTGGGATTCTCTCTCAATTTGTTTCACTGCTTAGATTAATGTGCATCATATTTCCTCCACTTAAATCTGGGGAGGGGGACCATCAGGTCTAAAACTGTCTCATGGTTGACTTTGGCCCCAAATGTACTCTCCTTTAGTGTCTTCTGTTGTATCATATCCTTTTGCAAAGCTCTTGTCAAATAGTCACCCAAAATCAATGGGATTTGCTGTTGGAACTACTACCCCTTGCACTCCCCTATGGAATGAGTTGGGGAGCGCTATGTGAGGGGATGTGCATGGGATTTTCTGCTTCCCTCCCCTTGGTATTTCCATGGGCACTAGTGGTCGAAGCCCTAATCAGCACGGAGTCATTGTCCTATGTGATTCTTGCACCACAGTACATGTGGGATCACAGCAGCAGAAAGAGGCCAGCAACCTGCAGGGAGTCCAAAGAAGAGCAATGAGAGTGGTTAGCGAGGTGCCTGGTCTGATGTGAGAGGAGAGAGTACAAAGATCTGGAATGATTCTGGATGGGAATGTGAGAACAGTTTTACAAGGGTGCAGGTACCAAGCAAGGAGGCAGACCATTCAGGATGGTCCCAGCACATAGTGAGGAGTCAGGGGTCACAGTGACGAAATGAACGTGTGTGAATATTAGGGAAAGTTTCCTAATGTGAGATCAGTGATCTTGTGGAGCAATCTTTTTAGAAAAGAGGTGGCCCCATTGCTTAACTTCTGCAGAACCAGCATGGACAAAAGCAAATGGTGTTTGGCTGATGTTTGTTTGAGTCCCAAGTAGCTACTCAGTTCCCTAAGAATTAGTTTTAATTCATGTCAATGTCTGGGGCATGGTTGTCCTCCTTGATGCCTTCTGTTGGATGGTAGTTTAGCAATGGGGAGGGTGGGCTGGACGCTTTGCAAGCAGGAGAGCAGCAAATTATGCTGCCCACCAGGACCCACAACCTGAGACCGAGAGAAACTCCACATCAGTTCATTGAAATGGCTCTTCAGAGGTCTGGCCAAGAGCTAATGGCGATAGTGGTGACTCTCTGAGAGATTCTGCCTGGACCAAAGCCAGAAGCAGTAGCAACATGGCTTCAGTGAACACAAAGGACACCAATTAAAAATATAATAAAAGAACTGGTATACAGTGACGCATGCTAATATCAATGGAATCGTTAATATATCGCGCAAGCTCCGAACTAACGGAGGAAAAAAGCTTTCTCTCAGATCACTTGAAGAACAGCGCTCCGCTGAAGAATTAGGCCTCAAGAAAGATGTAACGGTGGTCCACCATTGGAGGAGGAATGATTTTAAGGTGCTGGGCACGCTAAAGGTGGGAAGTTGTGAAATGGCAGACCAACGGTTTGGAGAGAATACAATCAGACTGTGTTCTATATTCCAAGAACTTGCTTTGCTATTTATGTATTTACTTAGGTTTATTTATAATCTGCTTTAAATTCTAAGCCCAGTACATAGGGAAAAACACACCCCAGAAACAACTGCAAAATGCTTACATAACTGCCGCACTATAACTGACAGCCCTGCCAGGAAACATCTCTTGGTTACCAGGAGGGAGCCAGATTCTTTCCCTCTGTTCCAGCTGCCTTGTGCTGCTCAACAGTCTGTTGTGTCACAGTTATGAAAGCATCATAGTTATGAGAGGTTGAAGCATCTGGGGTGGGGGCAAATTCATCACTGATGTAAGCAGGTGCAACTCCACTAAAATCCACAGAGATCCATCTGCTTACACTAGGGCTGAATTTGGCCCAATATGTCATAACCAATGTGTCTTCATTCATTAACTGCAAAGCTGGCCGTCCTCCACTATATTCTGGCCTTGAATAGCCTGTGTGACTCATTAGATGAGACCAAATTCAGAGCTGTGGGGAGTAGGAAAGGTTCTGTGGAAGTCAGTGGAATTGAACCAGCTCTGAATTTGGCCTATTCTTTTACTTATCGTAAGTGAATGTATTGTTCTTTGCTATCCCCCATTTTGTGCAGTGGATGCCTGTCACAGAGCATCTAAACTCTGTTTAATATATCCTGATTAGTAGTTAAGAACATTAGATAATATTTTTACTTTAAGGTCCAAAAGACACAGACAAGGTTTTCATCTTGAGGCTAAAAGACCTAGTTAACTGATAATTCATTTATAATTACCAATTCATTTGTATAGCATGTTTCATCTAGAGCTCTCAAAGGACTTTGCAAAGGTGGGTCAGTCCCATGAAACCATTTTACAGATAGGGAAACTGAGTTGCCTAAGGTCACCTAGTAAGTAAGTGTCAGAGCTGGGAAAAGAGCTCTGGGCTCCACAGACCTGGTCCCATGCCCGACCTCTGTATGTGTTAGCAACATCTTCACATGAAACAAGGAAACAGCAACTACTTTGGATGTGTCTGCTGTCATTTCCATACATTAGCATATATTTACACTCTCCCATTTACATACATTTCTACTCTGATTTATGCAAATTCTCCTACACAACATTCAGCAAAGCCTTCATTTTCCCAAGCCTCACTAAAGTTTTCACTGTCTGTTTTTCCCCCAAGCCCAGTTCTCTGCCATCAGCTACTCGGGCCTGGGTGGAGCCTTGATAGTAAAGAAAATTCTCCTGGGAGCCAGGTTGGGAGGGTGGAGGGCAGACTGGTCTGGCAATGTGGATCTGACTGCAGGAGTAGAGCCCAAGGCTGGTATGTAGGGTAGTAAGATGGTCCAGGGGTTAAGGTCCCTGCTCTACAACAGGCTTCCTCTGTGACCTGGGGCAAGTCACTTGGCACCTCACTCCCAGTGATTTCAGTGCAAGTTAGAAGCCTATGTGCCCTTGAGAATCTGGGCCGTAGCTCCTCTGTTGCCTTAGTTCCCCTTAATGCCCTTCCTTCCCTCACAGGGATGGTGTGAGGAGAACTACATGACACATCACAAGGTGCTCAGACAGTGCAGTAACAGGGCCAAATAAGTATGTTGGACCAACAGTACCATTATATATCTCCAGTAACACTGTGCTCCTTTCAGCTCCAGCCTGACGCTTTTCAGCTGCTTATAGTAACAACTCTCTCTACTGCCTATAGGGTTCTTACAGCCAGTCACCTTATACGTTCTTCTTCTTATCAATAACACGGCAGTGCCGAGGGGCCCCAGAGATGATCCGAGCCACACTGAGCTCCATGCTGTACACACATGCACGCACTGTTGCAGGATGACTGGCCCCTTTAAGACCAGCCTCTGGGCCCACTCAGTTGCCTCCCAACTGGGCTGATGAGAAGGCAGCTGGCCCATGTAAAGAGGAAAGACTGCATGGGAGGAAGAGTGGGGCAGTAGCAGGTGAGAGCAGCCTGAGAGCAGAGGTGCAAGGAAGGTGCTGCAGGAGCTGCTGCTGGTGACTTCGGTTGGAAGGGCTGTGGAGCCCTGCATTATGGGAAAGTTTGCGCAGTGGCCCTTAGGAATGAGGGGAAGAGCCAGTGTGGGCAGTGTAAACTCGGTCCAGAGGTAGGGATTGGCTTGGGGGGCAGGAGGGTTGATCCCAGGAGCAGAGGTAGGACTAACAGAGGAGGAAGCCTGGAGGAGTGAGAAACTGCAGGGAATCCTCTCACAGGAGATCTGAGTTGGGGGCACAGGAGAAGACTTGAGGGAGAGGAGTGGGCCTAGGAGTCTTGAGTGGATGGCCTGGAGAGTGGGACCCTGGGGCAGAGGGGTTAATGACTCTTTGGTGGGTAGGGTGACAAGATTTTTAGAAGGACAGTCAGGGCCGGTGCAACCATTTAGGCCAACTAGGCGGTTGCCTAGGGCGCCAAGATTTGGGGGCGCCAAAAAGTGGCGCCCCCCAAAATTTTTTTAAATGGTTGCAGCCGCTGCTGCTGGAGGGGCTGAGCTGCCGGCAGCAGCAGCTGCCTGCAGCCGGCAGCCCAAGGTGTCCCCCGGTCAGTGCGCCGCCGCTGCAGCCGGCAGCCCAGGCGCCCTCCGCGTCAGGAGCCGCCACCGCAGCCCAGGGCGCCCCCGGGTCAGGGAGCCGCCACCGCAGTCCGCGCCCCCCCCGCCCCGGGGTCAGGGAGCCGCCACCGTGACCCGGCAGCCCAGGCGCGCCCCCCCGCCCGGGGTCAGGGAGCTGCTGCCGATCCGGGCAGCCCAGGGCGTCCGCCACCCCACCCCCGGGTCAGGGAGCCACTGCCGCGACCCGGCAGCCCAGGGCACCCCCCCCCCGGGTCAGGGAGCCGCACTGCAGCCCAGGGCGCCCCCCCCCCCGGGGTCAGGGAGCTGCCGCCGCGACCCAGCACCCAGGGCACCCTCCCCCGGGGTCAGGGAGCCGCGGCCTTGGTGGACCTGCCGCAGGCATGCCTGCGGCAGCTCTGCCGGAGCCGCGAGACCCGCGCGCGGGGCGGGGAAATGTCCCGGCGCCTAGGGTGCCAGAATCCCTAGCGCCGGTCCTGAGGACAGTCCCAATATTTGGGGCTTTGTCTTACATAAATGCCTATTACCCCCGCACCCCTTGTCCCATTTTTTCACAGTTGCTGTCTGGTCACCCTTCTGGTGGAGGACCTGGAAACGGTGACCTCTGAATGAGATTGAAGAGCTGCTGCATTGTAACTTTGGGGTTTTGGGAAGAATTGATTTCCTTATGAGGGATCTGTAGACTGTGCCAGTGTTGCTGCATAAAGGGTTTGAGAGATGCTAGTCCTTTGCACGGGCAGATGAAGGGGAATCTGAGGTGGGCTGCACCTGTATTGCTGAAATTGGCTGCAGGAGGATGCCTGTGACAAGGGTTTGCCCTGAAACACTCACATAGTGAAAGACAGTGCCTGCCTCAAATAGCTTACAGTCTAAAGAGTAAAGACAGACACAGGGTGGGTGAGGAAACCAACACAGAGAGGCAAAATGACTCGCCCAAGATCATACAATAGGGCCATACAGCGCAGGTCTCCTCCTGATTCCCAGACCAGTGCTTTATCCACTAGATCACACTGTCTTCCCCTGTGCACAGGCAGAGTGGTTCAGCTATATAGCATACCGGCAGTATCTCTCTGTGTCCCCCCTCCCAGCACATCTCCAGTAGGCAATGCAGGATTTGGTCCTTTAGGGAACCTGTAAGCGAGTTCCCTTTACCACTGAGATCAAATCATTTTTCTTATAAGTCATCTGAGTGATTTGAGTTCATGGAACTATTTTCATTTAATTAGGACTTCAAAACAGCAGGGGAATCTTTAATTTAAAAGAAAGTTCAGCAAACTTTTGTCAAAGAGGGTGCCTCACGTCAGATGCTTAGACAGCTATCATGGCCCCTAAATTTGAAAATTGGCCTCTGCCAATACATTTCTTCCACAGAAGATGAATGATCAGATAGTGCTCCATTCCATTCAATAAAACTTTAACACAATTCTTCAGGAGACTGCTGCCTTCAGGGCAGAACATTAAAGGCCTAATTTCACTCATGTTCTTTCCAGACACAGGACTCAGTACTGCCAATACAGCAAATGCGGTTCTACGTTATTATGACTAATTAACCAGCAAGAAAAGAAATGTAAACAACTTTATACATAAAAATCCAGCTCAGTTCAGTTGCATAAATAACCATTGCGTGTGTCGCCATAAGCGTTAATGATGGAAAGAATGATTGGAAAAGGCAGCCTAGGCAATTTGAGATATCATTACTCCAGTATAGTTACAAAGACTTATGAGTGTAATGCATGTAAATATATGGATCCTAGCTTGTGTATAAAGCAAACTCTTTCCATGTTATTTAATGTCTTAGTACTGAACTCTTCTCTGTGGGCAGGCCACTCCAACACACAAGATCAAGTTCAATCAGATTCAGGTTCTGACCTTATCTGAAATCTCAGGGCTTGTCTACACGGCACAGTAGTGCACAGCAGTGGAGTATGAATTCTAATGCACATCAATGATTCGCCCCCTAACTGGCCTGGGTAAACCTTGCTGGTGCACATTAGAAGTGCATGCTAACAAGGTACTGTTTGGAATGGGACTATGTTAATGTGCACTAGGGAACTTTTAGTGTGCACCAACAGTGTCTATGCAGGCCAGTTAGTGCGTGACAAGTTCGTGCACATTAGAATTCACACCCCACTGATGCACACTGTTGCGCCATGTAGACAAACCCAAAGCTGAGTGTTGGTTGAGTCAGGTCCAGGACATGTCTATGGGCCCGAGTGTTAGAGAGTCTCTTTCTAATCTCTTGAGAACTCTTTCCTGTTGGTGAGGGATGAAAATCTTTTGACTTTGACTATGATGGTCTCGTTTCATCTCGGATGAAAGGCGTCACCTTGCTTCATTTCCCTCTTGGGTATTGGCCTTGACTGGTTGCAGGCTGCCTCCCCAGGAGGCAGTGCCCGCCTTCCTTCTCTGCACTTGGGTTGCAGATACTTACATTCAGGGTGGCTTCCCCTACATACAAAAGATGGTCACTGCCTGTTCTTTGTGTCACTCAGCCTTAGAGGTATGGATCTTGGGAGCCAACAGTGCAATTTCTGATTGCACTATCTCTTACGATTCACATGGGTTTGCTCTACGGGGAGCTCAAAGGCTGTCAACAACAAAGGTAAAAGGTCTGGAAGGTAGACATGGATAGGCTAAAAGGAATGAATGAATAAAAGAATGGATAAAAGAAGACAGTATGGGGGAAGCTGGCACTGCTTTGTAGTCAGAGGGCTCCAGCACAACCAACGGGAACATCTGTCCTCAGAACTAAAATTCTCTCTCACCCCCACACAAGTGTGCTGACTTTCTGGGAGGGTGCAGTAAGGAGCTGTCATAAACAGATAGCTAAGGGTTAATGTTTCTTTTACCTGTAAAGGGTTAACAAAGGGAACCAAACACCTGACCAGAGGACCAATCAAGAAACCGGATTTTTCAAAGCTCAGGGAGGGAATTTTTGGGGTGTGTGTCCTTTGTCTGTGTCTCTTGTCTGTGCTCTCTCAGCTATGAGAGTGATCTCTATCTCTAGGCTTTTCTAAACTTCTGTTTCCAAGTGTAAGTACAAAAGGTAGAAGACAATAGGTTTTTATATTGCTTTTGTATTTACATGTGTGGAGTTTGCTGGAATGTTTTAAATT
>NC_133775.1:74741719-74901193 GCF_003597395.2 Chelonoidis abingdonii | reverse complement strand
GAGTGAGGCAGGCACTGGAATTCCTGTCTGGTGGCAGCGATATCAGATCCAAGCTGGTAATTAAGCTTGGAGGGTTCATGCAGGCACCCACATTTGGGACGCTAAGGTTCAGAATTGGGACTTATGCTTTATGACAGGAGGCAAGGGCCCAGAGCTTCTCATTAGTCAGTACAAACAGAACACAGAGTAACAAATGGGTTTCAGCTGCAGGAGGGGAAATCTAAGTTAGCTATGATGGTAATTGTTCAAACAATTTAGCAAACGAACAGGCTGCCAAGGCAGGCTGTGGAATCTCCATTGCTGGTGGTGATTAGAGATATGAGGTCAGGTGGATGGCCTCTCTGAGGTTCCTCCTATTTTGCAGGAAGGAAGGGATCACTCTGGTCAGGAACTCATTTCTGTGTGATGGAACTTGCCCTGCAGGGCAGAGTGAGGGGTGACACAAATAGTTTGACAAGAGTGAAATTCAGCAAGACTTACAAATCTGGTGATATTGTTGGTGTTTTTCTTAAAGCCTGAGCACCTGGAGTTAGGTGAGACTCTCGGCTTTGTTTAAAAATTAAAGTTTTGAGCCCTTGAGGGTGCGGAGACAAGCTTGAAAATGTGAACCCTGGCAGCTCAAAAGCTAGAGGATCACTTAAAAGAGCCCAAGAGTAATTTATTAAATCTCATGACTTTGGAGTGGCCTTATGATATTTGAATGCTTGGGGTTGGCAATGCCAGGTTTGTCCTCACTTGCTGACCTTCACTGGCTTCCCTTCTCCAGTGTATCAGGCACATACTTCCTGTCCTCACCTTTCGGGCATCACACCAGAGAGCCCTTCCCTAACTATCCAGTCTAACTGCTTATCACACAATGCCAGCCCTGCCTTCTGCCTCCCAACAATGCCAGCTTTGATCACCTGCTTGTCTGCTTCCCCCATAAGCACTGTCACACTTCCTCCTGTGCTATGAAGAACTCCCCATTGGAGCCCAGAAAGCTGTTACTGGGTCTGTGTTTGAATCCCTTCATAAAACCTACATCTGCCAGGATGCTTAACGAATCACTGGCATAGGGTAGGCTGGCAGCTCATATTACTGATCACACACATCTGTCTCTTCTAGAACCTTGATCCCTTCCCACTCCCACCTGCCTGTCTAGTCACTGGTCACCTCTTGTCTGTATCTCATTACACTGCGAGCTCTCTGGGGCAGCGAGTGGCATTGAGACGTTGGTATGTGAAATGCCCAGTGCTTTGCAGCTCTGATCCTTAGCTGGGATCCTTAGGTGTTAGGGCAATTCTAGTGATAATAATGAAATCCTACAAAGCATTGGCCATCCACCTATCTGCGCAGTAACGCTGTGCAGGGAATCTGTCCCACGCTCACTGAGAATGATAACGAGTCAGTGAGTGAGTTAGAGGGCGGGGCCCTCAGCGTGTCACCGCACAGCGTCACCTCTTTGATTTGCTATGCTGAAGAAGGCAGTGGCCATGCAATAGTAAAAACAGCTGTGGTGAAAAATGCAGCTTTGCAATCTGAGCCCAGTAGAGCAATCAGCTGCAGCAGGATGTGTGTTCACCCCATGTCCAGCCGAGATCTTTCAAGACACCTCAAACCTGCCTGATATTCTGAAATTGCTGAGCACCCACCCACCCTCTGGCACTGGTAAGGGGTCCCAAGCTGGGCACCTGCCACAACCCCGGGTTTCCTGCCACCCAGACTTAGGTAACTGCTGCCATTGCAGAATTTCACTCTTGCTCCAAGGACCCAGTGAGCAGAGGCTCACAGCTCAGCATGGGAGATGTTCTTCAAAGGCCACTACAGAAAACCCAGTCACCACAGTCATGATGGGTCCTCCTACTTTTGCAGGCCTTGTGATGCCACTGCCCTAGCTCCCCTTATGCCTCCCAGCAGGCCCCTAGTGCCATGTTCCAGCACTTCTTCTCTTAGGACTCCACAGCTGTGTAGAATAATACCGAAGCCTTGGCCAGGGTCTGCGCCTCAGACCTATTGCCCTGAATTGCAGATTGCATCAGCCACCCAAGCAGGGCCACCAGGGAGTGGCTTACTACTGCCAGGGGCCTTGTCTCAGGTATTTAAAGTAAAGTCATCAGCCCCTTCCCCCCAGCCTCCAGGAAGCCCCCTCTCCTCTTCCAGTATTAGTTGGGAGCCACATGGCCACTTTCAAACACACCCTTTCTAGCAGGAGCCCAGTGTTAGGTTTTGTCAATAGAAACTGAATTCAGAGATAGTGTCAGCACTGGAAATTATGTGGCTGTTGGGCCACAAAACTGCTGCTGAAAGGGCCACCCTCTCTTCCCTGCTCCCTGGTCAGGGCCGCCCAGAGTATTCAGAGGGCCTGGGGTCTTCAGCGGCAGGGGGCCCCCGCTGCCGAACTGCCGCCGAAGACCTGGTACTTCACCGGTGGGTCCCGGGGCAGAAGGACCCCCCGCTGTGGGTCTTCGGGGCACTTCGGCGGTGGGTCCCAGAGTGGAAGGACCCCCCCGCGGCTGAATTGCCACTGAAGACCCAGAGCGAAAGAAGCTCCGGGGGCCTGGGCCCCGCGAGAGTTTTCCGGGGCACCCAGAGCGAGTGAAGGACCCTGCTCCAGGGGCCCCGAAAAACTCTTGTGGGGGCCCCGGGGCCCGGGGCCCGGGGCTGGGGCAAATTGCCCACTTGCCCCCCCGGGCGGCCCTGCCCCTGCTGTCCCAGGACCACGCTCTCCCTCCTTTTGATCCTCCCCTTCTTAGGAAGATGAATCTGCTGACCTAACACCTCTCCCGTTGTAGCCTTGTTTTGACCCATGTTTTCCTTCAGAAAGAGCCTTGGTTTCCCTTTGAAGCACCACAGCAATGGGACACCACCGCCTCCACTCCCAGCTTGTTTGAAGGGTCAGGGGCAGCTGGGCAGCTTTGCCTGGAAGATGTAAACCAGGAAGTTGATTGGGAGCTGGGTTAGGGCCCTGATTCGGTTTCTTCAGATGAAGCACTTATGATAGTGGGAGGGGAATGCATTCCATGGATGGAGGGAAACAAGGGGTGGAGAGATGAGAGAACAGAGACAGAAGAGGGGAAGTGAGAGGGAGTGACAGAGAAGGCTAGGGTGAAACAACAGCCTTTGGCTTTCTTTGCAGCCAAACCCTTTGATGTTTAAAATGAGGCATGCTGGTTTATGTTAAGCAGGGTAAAATGGAAGTGAGGGGGAAGACAGTAAAAAATTTGCCCCAATTTCCTTGAAAAAATAAAAGAAAGATCACCTGCAAAGAGTTTTAAAAACTTTGGGTTTATGTCCTTATTTTTGCTGTTTTATAATGGAGAAAGAGGCCTGGGAGGAGTTTTTTAAGAGTGTATGTGACCCTGTTCACTGTAGAAGTTGCGGGTATAGCACATCTGGTCATCCCTGGTTTTGCAGCAGGACGTCTCAGAGGGCCTTGGGATATTTATTGTGGCCTCTCCCTCCTTCAAAGGAAAGGTGAAGGTGTTGGATCTTTAACGAAGACATCCATTCTGCACAACATTAATTAGTCATTGATGTTAAATCGCAGGCCAAACGACTCCAAGGGTGGGATGCTGTAGTGAGCCGCTCAGGGGTGCAATCCAGAACTCACAAACTGGGGAGAGGGTGCAAAGGTGCCATTAAGTCAACTTCGTGCATTAAAGGCTAAGGAAGCCAGGTCCCTCTGTCCCCATTGGGCATGCTCAACCTGGAGACAGGGTATAAAGGGAAGCAGCCTAGTTTAGTTGGACCAGATCACCGAGGAGGCAGGATGCATATTGTGAGCTCCACAGAGCTGTGGGAGCCCCAATTCACAGAGGCCAGGCATGCTGAACCCCAGGCAGACACTGGATGGATAGCAGAGACCTGGGAAGGGACTGAATTGCTGCAAACCTCACCAGCAGACAACCCCATGGACTGATGTACTAGGAGACTGGGTAGGAAGTGCCCTAGGGGAAATAGACACTAGTCCAGTCTTAGGACAGAGGAATCTGTTGGAGTGTTTTGGGTGGATCCCCACTGACCCAGTGGCAGAACACTCCGCCACTGTTAGGGCCCTGAGCTAGGTAGGCCTGCGTCCCCCTATCCCATGCTGCCAGCCCCCACCGGGGTGGCTGCTCCCCCACCTTAGGCCTAGAGGTTGCAGTTGTCTACCGTTCATCAGAGTCAGAATACTAAACTATTGAGCACACCAAACTGTGTTTGCTGCTCTGCCCTGCTTGAGGGCCTGAGTCCCTGGGTGGTGGCCCAATCTACCCTAACTGCTAGGCCATGCTGCCCTGAGAGCAAGGACAGCCCCAAAATACTCTGACTACTGCCCTGGGAGCAAGGATAACCCAAAGGACACTGATCGCTAGGTCACACTCTCCCGTTTTGTGGATTAGACTGTCAGAGAGACAGTGGGGCATAAGCTCCCTGCTGACCTTGACGGGATGCATATACCCTGTGATACCTCCCTTAATTTAAGACAATTATTTCTTGACCAATTCTCCATCTCTGATCAATGCAAGGGAGAGGGTGTTTTCCCTGTATCTCTCTGAGCTCCCCATGCTGTGGACAGCTGAGCCCATAGACAATTGGGGACTGTGACGAACTGGGACTGTTCTTAATGTTTGCTCTGAATACTGTGTTGGTGCCTCAGTGTCCCCTC
This sequence comes from Chelonoidis abingdonii, assembly GCF_003597395.2. Taxonomy (NCBI): domain Eukaryota; kingdom Metazoa; phylum Chordata; order Testudines; family Testudinidae; genus Chelonoidis; species Chelonoidis abingdonii. Next base: position 74,896,566 of record NC_133775.1, on the reverse strand, counting down.
TGCAGTTCTTAATATCTAGGTGGTGGAATAAGGGTGTGTGATTGCTGCAGAGCAAAGGGCCAGTGCACCTAAATGCCTGGCACTCTGTCTCCTAGCAACTGATGGCCTGGGCCCCTCCTCTGCAAAGGTGCCAACTGAAGGTGTTGGAGACAAAGGGATCAGGTGACCTCCTGGCCCGGGAAAGGAGCTGAGCAGAGAGGAGGGGCTGGAGGGGGTGGTTAGTCTGGAGCTTGCTGGGGATGAGGAGTGAAGTGCAGACCTAGGGGTCTGGCTCACTGCCCCCCAGAATGGACCCGGCCGAGGGGTCCGGTTCGCTGTACCTACAAGCTCTGTTTTAGACCCTGTTCCTGTCATCGAATAAACCTCTGTGTTACTGGCTGGCTGAGAGTCACGTCTGACTGCGAAGTGGGGGGGCAGGACCTTGTGGCTTCCCCAGGACCCCACCTGGGTGGACTCGCTGTGGGAAGCGCATGGAGGGGCAGAGAATGCTGAATGCTCCAAGGAGAGACCCAGGAGGTGAAGACGTGTGAGCTTCTTGCCCTGAAAAAGTCTGCTCCAAGGGAGAGGAGGCTTCCCAAAGTCCTGCCTGGCTTTGTGGGGAGCTGTTCCAGAGCATCGCCCGGGGACTCCGTGACAATTGTGACAGGGATGCAATTCTATCAGACTTCCAAGCCGCAGTCCTCTTCGCAGTGTCTTCTCTAACCAGCAGCATACCCTTGGCAGGGCAGTTCTCCAACATCCTGCTCCTGATCACAGCTGCAGATGCTGCCAGGCAATGCAAAAAATTATCAGGCCCTTGCACTGCAGCAGCTTTGCACTGGACTGCTAGTGCAGCATGGCCCTAAATCTGGCATAGCCAGCAATGGAGGGTCACCTTAATGGAGGAAGACCGTCCCATGGCATGAAACTGGCATCCTGGCTCCACAGCTTCCCCTCCTTGCAGCTGGTGCAGGGGATGTGGATGGGGCAAGGGGTAATGACCAATGCTTCAGTGTGCCCTGGTGATCCAAGGCTGCCTAAAAGGCCCCTTGAGGCTCTTGGTAGCCATTGGAGAAGGACAGAGGTGATTCAGGCCAGGCAGCAGCCACCTTTAAACAAGCTCAAGGAGTCCAACTGTCATAATGAATTAGGCCAGAGTCCATCTTTGGAAGCCATAAGCAGGGGAAGAAAAGGCTGGGAGGAACACAGCTCTGCAAGCTTTGGCCCAGCTGAAAGAGGCAACATAACTGTGGGCAGAATTCCCTCTGCAGCCAGAGCCAGTCTTACTGGTGTGGGGCATGAGCAGAGGAGAGCCTAGCAAGGGGAGCCGGGGCCAGGGCCAGCAGCTAGAAACAAACACTTTCTCTGGAATTGTACCAAGTGTCCCTGTGACACAGTGAACATGGGCCCCACGCTGCCATTCTCATTGATGCGCATCTCAGCGTACAATCACTCGAACGTGTTCTTGGCTGCTCCGGGTCTCTGAGCTCAAAGGCAGGGCAGGATCCAGGGACAGAAATGAAGAGCAGAAGCTGTCCAGCATCCCCACTCTGTTTGCCTCTCTGTCCAAAAGCCGGTGCTGTCTGTGGTGGGGTTGGAGGGCAGGTGTGTGGCTGCTCCCTCTGGGATAGGGGGCAGCTGATGGGTATTACAGCATGAGCTCAATCCCTTCAGCCTGATGGTCAGAGGTGCCAAGCTCCCACCACTCTAAGCAGTGTCCATGGGTGCACTGAGTGCTCAGCACCTCAGACCATCGAACCCCTGGGCTTTGCCCTGGGAGGGAGCTCTTGAGCATGGCTCAGGGATCAGCCAGTCAGACCCTGCTGTGTCCCACTCCCTGTTCCCTTCAGAGTGCTCCCTGCCTGCCACTCCTGACCTTTCCCCTCAGGGCTCACCCTGATTCTGCAGCAGTAGTGGGTATGAAAAGCCCCTTCCATGGAGCCAGAATGGAAGCAGCAGCCTTGGCAATGAGCTGAGACATGCCAGCCAGCCCCCTCAATTTAATAGTGAAGGAATGAAATCAGGCATCAATTTAGGCCCTGATGACTTCTCGGCTTGGATTCACCCAGGCATTAAAGAGCCGTCAGGAAACCTTCAGACTTATGCAGATAAGAATGAATTCCTCTCGAGTGCCAGACAAACAGCCCAGCTTGTCCCCCTGTACATGGACCCTGGCCCCTTCCAGCCTTCAACTTGCAGAGCTCTCTCCACATCACTGGGGCGGGCAGCTCCCATACTACAGACAGGTGGTTTGTTCCTAGCTCTCAGATTGTTCAAGGGTGTCAGTACCTCCACATAGCCCCTGCAGTCCACCCACTCCTCCCATGACAGCACAGCGCTCTCAGGAGCCACACTTCCATATTATACCCCTGTGCTTATGTGCTCCAGCCCCACTCAGGGTGGGTTTTGCTGAGCAGAGGGGCAGCCAGCATCAGTTGCCTTTGTCCTTGTCCTCTTACTCTTCATGAGCTTAAGCAAGGATGGTTTCACCCAGAGCAGCCCACTCCCGCTTCCGGCTCCTTGAACACATGGAGCCCTGACCCCACAGTGCTTACGTGGAGCGGGCTTCTGTGGGACTGAGGAAGGGGGAGCAGACTGCAACTATCCACCTCCTCCAGCACACCGCAGACTAATTAGCCCTCAATCTGGCTCCCTTAGGCATGTAGTATAGGAATGAACAATGGGTCCCATACACAAATCCATATCGGCATACACCACAATGACCAGGCATAGCTACAGAGCTAGACTGGAGAGAGAAGTGATCCAACCACAGAGGAGAAATATTCTCAGAGTATGAAAACCCTCCACAGATGAAATAGAAAGATGGGAGGGGATCCTTAGGGGCTGTGACCACTGGCATCAGACATAAGGCAGGATTCCATCAGCCTCAGGTACTTCCCAGGCACTTGGCGCCCAGGGAGCTGGTGCCACACAGAAGCCAAAAGCTGGTGTTTAAACAAAAGTTGTCATGGGGCTGATTCTCCTCTCATTCTCAGTGCTGTAAGTCAGGAGGAACTCCAGTGAGATCAATGGAGCCACCCTGGGGTGAACCTGGGTGGGAGAAGGATCAGACTAGGTGTTATGCATGAAGCCAAAGGCATACAAAATACCAGATCCTACTAGGTCCCCAGTGATCACTGTTTTGTATTCAAGATGAGTAGCCTGGATTCTGCTCTGAATTATACTCCTTAGACATCAGTGGGAGGTCAGCGAGGCTGAGTCTATGTGCTGGGGGGGGGAGGCAGGGGGCTAAGGGCCTGATCCAACACCCACTGAAGTCGATAGGAGTCCTTCCACTGACTCCAGCAGGCATTGAGCCATTCCCTGAGAGGTGCCGAGAGAAGGAAAGAAGTCCTTATGTACTACAGTGGCTCTAGCAGTCATACAAGAAGCTCTTACCTTTGATGGAGGTCTAGATTAGAGCCCTGCAAATCCGTGAATATCCACAGATCATTTTTGCGGATCACAGATTGGATGTGGATACAAATTTTGTATCTGCACAGCTCTCTGTGTTTGTGGGCCTCACCCACATGATATATATACTACTTGTGTGGCCCTGAGGATGTCACATGGGCCGCAGCTGTGTGCTGACTGGGCCGTGGGCTGAGAACTACTGCTCCAGAGATTCACGATAGGCAAGGAGAACCATGCTATGGCCATGCAGTATCTGACCTAGTTATCAACCAGTTCAGTTCCCCAACGAATGAACTGAACACATGTGCCCAAAACAGCACTAGCCCTGGCTGAGTCTGTGAGGGCATGGGCCTACGTGACCTAAAAGGCCTTCTCCATCTCTAGTAGCTATGATACCAATACACCTTCCCATCTCACCTCTGCTGTCTGCATCTCCCTCTCCAGCTGAGGCCGGTCACCCCCCTCAACTCCTGCCGCTGCCTCTCTAGTCCTTGCAAGATCTGCTTGGGGTCAGGCTGATCCCCAGACACCATCCTGGCAGTTGGGAAGTGCTCCCACTGCTTGCCAGGGCTCTCCAGACGGCAAGTATAGAGACACATCATCACCCCCACATGGTAGCTAGGCAGCCAGAAGCTAGGGATTATGGGGCACCCAGCCAGCAAGCAGTTGCTAGGAAACTCCAGGATTCCTTAGCGATCGCCTCAGTGATTCTGAGGCACCTGTGCCCTGCACTCAGTAGGGGACTGGCTGGCCTGGGAATGGTCCCCCACAGTTGAAGCAGCCAGGGGCATGGATTTATCCACCTACCCCAGAAGACACTGGGAGTTCAAGAAGCAGCAGTCATGCCAGCAGGAGGCAGAGAACCACCTGAGGCCCCAGGAAAGGTGCTAAAGGGCCTACCTAACCCCCAGGTAGAGCAGGAGGTCGCTCAGGCCCCTGCCAAAGACTTCCAGCAGCAGGTGGGAGGCTGCTGCGGTCTGAGGGAGGAAAGCACTGGAAGGGGGATGCTACTTTGTATTGCTGGCTGCTTGGGCATTCTTGCACAAGCTATCTGGGAACTTGGGCTGGTGTCTGCAAATGCAGACAAACCTGCCCTGGCCCTGCATTTGAATGGGGCCTGGGCTGTTTGCAAACATTTTGCATGGCCCTATGTATCCCTTTCCTGCAATGGGACATGGTGGCACCCACCCTTCACACCGGCTTTTCCTCTGCCACATCTTGCTACAAACACAGCACTAACATGCTGTCAGTGCAGTCCGGGGCTCCCTGCTTTCTTAGTTCATGTATTTATAAAAGGCCCATCCAGTGCCCTGGGAGCTTTATCCATGATCACTAACAGAGCTGGACAGTAGGTCAGGAGACCACCTCTGCCATCCCTAACCTGAGCTCCCAGCACACACACAATCCCCCTCACAAGTCCCCTTCCCAACCTACCTTCCTTTCCCCTCAAAAGAAAAGCCTGGGGAAACAGGTGGGTTTGCAGGCTGGCCACAGGCTGCGGGACTACGAAGGAAGTGAGCTCCCACATCAGGACTATTGGACTGATCACACCCTGCTGCCAGCCTCTTCCCATTTATACCTAGAAGGGCTGTTCACTCAAGCATTGAGCTGACCTAACCTGCCAGGGTGCCACATAGACAGCGAGGTGCCTTTCAAGTCACTGGGACTCAAATCATGCTGAGTACGAAAGGCCAAAACCAACCCTTTCCCCTTCCCCTAGAAATCCTGGGGTCAGCAGGCCTGAAGTGCTCCTAGGGAGGCGCGTTGCTTCCTAGGTGGGTGTTGCATTCTGTGCTAGCTGGGTTTTCTGATCACTTTGATGTGCGGATGGGTGGGGAGCACATTATGGCCATCCTGCCACTAGGTGGCATAGGCGGGGAGGGCTACATCTGAAAGAAGGTCTGTAATCTCCATAGCAAGCATGGCTGATAAGATGCACGTGAGACAATCACAGCCACCATCCGGCAAGACTGCCAGGTAAAGGGCAATGGCATAATCGCTGCCATCTCCTCCATTTCCTTCCCATCCTACAAGCTTTATCCCAATCTAGTCTCCATTGAGTCTCAGGGAGCTCACACTCACCTGAGCCCCAGGCTCAGTTTGACACCAGCTGAAACCCTCCATCACATACAAGCTGCAGGGCCAGTGCAACCACTAGGTGAACTAGGCGGCCACCTAGGGCGCCTAGTGGTTGAGGGCGCCTAAAAGCCCGCTCAGGCGAGGAGGTGGAGTGGAGCTGAGCTGGGGTGGAGGGGTGTGGGGAAGGCCACCCACAGTAACGGGGGGACGCACAGGGGAACCGCTCCCTGCCTCAGATCACCTCCACTCTGCCTCCTCCGCTGAGCACACAGCCCCAGCTCTAAGTCTCCTCCAATGGGCACCACAAGCCTGGGAGGGGAGGAGAATTAGAGCGGAGGAGGCAGAGCGGAGATGAGCTGGGGTGGGCTCCCCACGCGGGGTTAGCTGCCACGGGGGAGGGCTCCTCGGGCAGGGTTAGCTGCCATGGAGATGGGCTCCCCGGGCAGGGTTGGCTGCAGGGGGTGGGTAGCTGCTGCAGGCGTGGTGCCCCGGGTAGGGGGGTGGCGCGCTGGGTTAGCTGCCATGGGGGGGCTCCTCTGGTGGGAGGGGCAGGTGGGCGTGGTTAGCTGCCACAAGGGGGGTGATGGGTGGGGTTAGCTAGGTGGGGGGGTGGCGCAAGGTGGAAGTTTCGCCTGGGGCGCTAAACTTCCTTGCACCGGCCCTGACCAGCTGGGTTAGAAGAGAAGAAGATATAAAGCTGAGAGCTGCCCCCTCGTGTTATCATTAACCCGTGTAAAGGCCCCATCAGAAGGGGTGACAAAGTGAATCATAGAATCATAGACTTTAAGGTCAGAAGGGACCATTATGATCATCGAGTCTGACCTCCTGCACAATGCAGGCCACAGAATCTCACCCACCCACTCCTGTATCAAACCTGTGTCTGAGCCACTGAAGTCCTCAAATTATGGTTTAAAGACTTCAAGGGGCAGAGAACCTTCCAGCAAGTGACCCTTGCCCCATGGTGCAGAGAAAGGCAAAAAAAACCCCAGGGCTTCTGCCAATCTGCCCTGGAGGAAATTTCCTTCCTGACCCCAAATATGGTGATCAGCTAAAACCTGAGCATGTGGGCAAGACTCACCAGCCAGACACCCAGGAAAGAATTCTCTGTAGTAACTCAGATCCCACCCCATCTAACATCCCATCACAAGCCATTGGGCATATTTACCCGCTAATAGTCAAAGATCAATTAATTGCCAAAATTAGGCTATCCCATTATACCATCCCCTCCATAAACTTATCAAGCTTAGTCTTGAAGCCAGATATGTCTTTTGCCCCCACTACTCCCCTTGGAAGGCTGTTCCAGAACTTCACTCCTCTGATGGTTAGAAACCTTCATCTAATTTCAAGTCTAAACTTCCTGATGGCCAGTTTATATCCATTTGTTCTTGTGTCCACATTGGTACTGAGCTTAAATAATTCCTCTCCCTCCCTGGTATTTATTCCTCTGATATATTTATAGAGAGCAATCATATCTCCCCTCAGCCTTCTTTTGGTTAGGCTAAACAAGCCAAGCTCTTTGAGTCTCCTTTCATAAGACAGGTTTTCCATTCCTGGATCATCCTAGTAGCCCTTCTCTGAACCTGTTCCAGTTTGAATTCATCCTTCTTAAACATGGGAGACCAGAACTGCACACAGTATTCCAGATGAGGTCTCACCAGTGCCTTGTATAACGGTACTAACACCTCCTTATCTCTACTGGAAATACCTCGCCTGATGCATCCCAAGACCGCATTAGCTTTTTCATGGCCATATCACATTGGCGGCTCATAGTCATCCTGTGATCAACCAATACTCCGAGGTCCTTCTCCTCCTCTGTTACTTCCAACTGATGCCTCCCCAGCTTATAACAAAATTCTTGTTATTAATCCCTAAATGCATGACCTTGCACTTTTCACTATTAAATTTCATCCTATTACTATTACTCCAGTTTACAAGGTCATCCAGATCTTCCTGTATGTATCCTGGTCCTTCTCTGTATTGGCAATACCTCCCAGCTTTGTGTCATCCGCAAACTTTATTAGCATATTCCCACTTTTTGTGCCAAGGTCAGTAATAAAAAAAGATTAAATAAGATTGATCCCTAAACTGATCCCTGAGGAACTCCACTAGTAACCTCCCTCCAGCCTGACAATTCACTTTTCAGTAAGACCCGTTGTAGTCTCCCCTTTAACCACTTCCTTATCCACCTTTCAATTTTCATATTGATCCCCATCTTTTCCAATTTAGCTAATAATTCCCCATGTGGAATCCCTAGGCACCCCACAGGACAGTGCCCTTGGGGTCCATGAACAAATGCCCAGGACCACCCTTTGGATACTTTCAGAAAAAAGGGATGGAACCAGTCCAAAGAAGCCCCTGCTCAAACCCTCTGCTCAGCCAGGGTCCACAGACCAGTCAACCTTTGATACATCCACCACATGGTCAGCCTCTGCTAGGAGACGTATCAAAATCACCTTGTGGTCAATGGCATGAAAGGCAGGTGATAGTGATAGATCTAAAAGAGTGAATGTGGACCTCCAAACTTCATCCATCCCCAGGGGTGGGACCATCCACACACCCACCAGCTCAGCCTCAGTGGCATACTAGGTCTGAAGAGCCCCAAAGAATCTCAAGATTGCTGGTTGTTCAGCCACCACGTTCTCCATAACCTCCCACAAAGATGGGAGATTCCAGATGGGGTGATAGCTGGAGAAATTGCTTATGGCTAAGGTTACATTTGTCACAGAGGTCACAGAAGTCACGGAATCCAAGACCTCCATGACATTTTGTGCTTCAGTCCTAGGGGCCGAGGGACTGGAGCTGGCAGCCAGCAGGGCCCCAGCAGGGTTCCTGCGACAGGGAACTCTGTTCCATTGACAGCTTCGCTGGGGGTGGAGGTGGGAGAGGCTCGGGCAAGTAGCTGGGGGTATCCTGTTTTCATTTTGGGAAATATGGTCACCCTGCAGCTCTCAGCTGCCATGGGCAAAGGGGGGCACCCTCTGTAGCTTCCAGCTGCCGCAGGAAGAGAGAGAACCCCACAGCTCCCAGCCACCACAGTGGCAGTGGAAACTATGGAGCTGCAGCAGCAAAAGTCACAGACAGGTCACGGCTTCTGTGAATTATTTTTTTCTTGCCCGTGACCTGTCCATTACTTTCATTAAAAATAACAATGACAAAATCTTAGCCTTACTCATGGCACGTGATTGCTTTTGAAGCAGGAGTCTAACCATTGTTTCCTTTTGGGAAACCGACACTCTAGGTGACATAATTCTGCTGACGTCATAGGGACATAGACCTAAAGCAGTGGCAGCAAATGGCACATCCTACAGCACCACCAGAACTCCTGCAAATCTCTGGGGCTTCAACGCAAGCAGAGAGGACTCTGTGTGTGGCCCCCCAGGAGCCACTTCCACTGAGGCAGAACTCTCAGTCAAGCTTTTTAGTACAGCCGTTGGTTTGAAAGCCCCTCCCAATGAAAAGTTCTTGGTTTTGTCATTTGGTGCAAACAGCTCCAATTAACCAGATGACCCAGAACACATCCCCCGTCAGGCCCGTCACAGAGGCAGAGGCAAAGAAGCCTTCACTGCTTCCTGCATGGCCACAGCATAAGATTTCAAAACCCGATCATGCTGCAGTCCGTCAGTTTTGGTGTTGGAATGGCGCTTTGTCCATAAACAAGCCTCAGGATGAAACACTTGATGAGGATTGGATTTGAATTCACAGTGTTTGTTCATGGGCAGTTGTATGATGCACCGGGGCATAATCAGTCCCAGGTTGATAGTAGTGTGTTAGTGGCAAAACATCAGTCTCAGGGCGGTGCAGTGCCCTCGCAGTTTTCAAGCAGGGATGAGTGGTATGGCCTTGTAGTACGGACACCAGCTGCCTGCCAGCATGTCAGCATTTCCTGGGATGCTGAAATGACTACAGTCCGTTTTAAGCGTGCATTGAAAGTCCTCACCAGCATGACTGCAAGGCTAGAAATCTGCGGATTCATGGTAAGAGATGGATGATGAAGGTAAAAGTATCTATTTACTGAGTATGGGCTGTTCTCTGCAGCTAAATTAACACCACTAAACAATGGCACTGCATTAACAAGACCCCAGTATTGACAGCCAGCTGACAGTGCTGTTGGGAGCGTAATGGATTTGAACTTGACCAGTGCCACGCTGACCTGGCATCCCTTTCCTTCCCCATTCAAAGGGCAATAAGGACATTTACAGTACACAGGTCTCCTGCTGTAATAGCCCTGTGCATGCATTCCTTTGAGACCCCATGGGCCCAGTCACCAAGTCCCTTTGTTACATGGTCAGTCAGCGCAGAAAGGCTCTGGATCTCATGGAGAAACGCCTGCCCAATGCTGCCCTCTCCTGGTCGTCTTCAGCAGAACCAGGAACCAGCTGAGAAAAGCAGAGAGCTCTATTTGTGCTGTGATAGGAGATCTCCTGCCAGTGGTGCTGGAACTAGGGGTACTAGGGAGGTGCTGCCACAACCCCTGGCTTGAAGTGGTTTCCGTCATATGCAGGGTTTACAGTTTGGTTCAATGGCTCGTAGCACCCCCACTGTACAAATTGTTCCAGCCCACCTGTCATGCCCATACCCTCTCTCCATGACACCTGGAAAGCGGTGGGCTTATTTAAAGATTCTACCTGGTGGGTACGTACTGGGCATATATATTTTTAAAAAAACATCTAAAATTGCTGTCCTTGGGCTTTATTTGCTCATTAGCTCAGTTGGCCATAGTGTGATGCTGATGGAAAAATGTTAGCCCAGGTTCCTTTTTATCCAGCTCCACCTGTAGCTCATTAACATGTTCCCTGCTGGGGAGCAACACTTATTTATCACAGCTTATTTATTTAAGGCTCGACAACATACACTGATGCTAAATCACCTTCTTCTTGAGAAGAAGGGAAATATTAATCCTGGAGCAAACAGTACAGTACTATGCAGGGAGGAGCAGAGTGCAGGGCTGGCTGGGCATGGTCAGAGAGATTGGCACAGTAGGGGTTTGGGCACAGAACCAACCCTGAGAAGTTTGAGGTTGGGGGCATTCAGATCTGAATCCCTACATTTCACCTTGACGTCTGAATTTGGGGCTGTGCTCTTGTGAGAGTCCGTCCCAGCCTTGTAGAATAATGTCCTGGCATTTTCCACTGTGGGCGGGGTGGGGGGGGGTGTCTGTGCTATATACATTCTGGTTTGCTTGCTCCTGTATGTGGGAATACCTTTCCCAAAGTCAGCAACCAAGTTATCGCACAAGGATGCTGGGCCATCTTGCAATATTGGCTATTTCTGCACAAGAAGATGTTTATAGACGGTATACGTTCATTGTCCAGAACAGAGCTGGCAGTCAGGACTCCTGGAAAGTGCTGTGATCTCTCTTTCAGGTTTGGCTCTTAATGAGTTTGCAAAATCTGTGTCAGAACCACATTCTCTTGGGTCTCAGGACCTGAGGTTTGAAAAGGGTATGGTTCAAACAAACCTGGTTTTCCCTGTAGTAGAAAACTCATTCCAAATTCCTAAAGGCCATGCAAGGTTCAGGTACGATGCTCCTAGCATCTTCTAGCAGGGGTTGACCATATAGGAGATGCTATCAAAGGCTGACTGGTCTGTGGATCCTGGCTGAGCAGGGGGCTTAAGCAGGGATTGTATCTTCCTAGATGTCTGCCTTGAGGGTGTTACCAGAAATGTAATAATGATAGCTGGACTTGCACCCATTCATACAAGTTTTCTGGGTCACCAAAGTCAGCAGTATCTTTGGCTCTGATGCATCCACAGTACTCCTGTCATAAACAGATATGAAAAGTTAATAGCACAGAAGTACTTTATATCTCTTTGACTATAAAGGGTTAACAAGTTCAGTAAGCCTGGCTGTCACCTGACCAGAGGACCAATCAGGACAGGATACTTTCCAATTTGAGGGAGGGCATTTCTGTAGTGTGCTGGTTAGTTTTGGTTGTCTGTTCACCTGTGGGGCTCAGAGGGACCAGACGTGCAACCAGGTTTCCATCCAATCTCCTGAATTACAGGCTCTTATAAGTTCAAAATAGAGAGTACTAAGATAGATAAAGCGGAGTTAGGCTTATGTTTTGTTTCCTTTATCTTGCAAAATGTGCATTGGGATGGAAGGAGTTTCAAATTGTGTAATTTTTGCTGAAAGGATTTTATTGTGTACTTGAATACTTAGGCTGACGGGAGGTTATTCCGCAGTTGCCTCATAGCTAAAAACCCTGTACCTAACCATCTTAAATTTACAAAGATAATTTTTTATTGTTTTTTTCTCTCATTTAATTAAAAGTTTTCTTGTAATAAGAACCTGATTGTATTTTTTTTTTCCATGGTGGAGACCCCAGGGGGACAGGTCGTCTGGAAATTCACCCAGGGAATCTGGTGGGGAGGAGGAGGGAGGGGAAAGGGGAAGAAAGAGGCTAATTTTCTCGTCTGTGTCAGGAAGATTACTGTCCTCTCTCAGGTAGAAGTCTGTGAGGGGAGAGAGAAGGAAAGGAGAAGGTGCAGTTTGCCTCTCTGTTTGTGAATTCAAGGATGTTTGAGAAGTCACAGTAGAGTTTGCCAAGATAACCCAGGGAGGGGAGCCTGGAGAGGCAACGGTGGTTGGGAAAGGGTTTTACTTTCCTGTGGTAAGATCCAGAGGGGAGATCCAGAGGGTCTGGGTCTTGGGGGTCCTCGGGCAAGGTTTTGGGGGGACCAGAGTGTACCAGGCACTGGAATTCCTGGTTGGTGGCAGCGCTACAGGTTCTAAGCTGGTGATTAAGCTTAGGGGAATTCATGCTGGTATCCCATCTTTTGCACGCTAAGGTTCAGAGTGGGGAATTGTACCATGACAACTCCCATCTCAGGAAGGCATTTTCCCTCTGGAAAACTGGGCTGGAATTATTAGAATGTGAGCCAGATCTGGTATGATAATGAGACAGCGCCAAGAAACACAATAGGGAAAGAAAAAAATGCATTCATCACCCCCTGGCTTTTCCACCTGGATCATGGTGCTAAAAGGCAGCCCCACTCCAGCACACGTAAGTGTGAATGGCTTTTGCTGGAAGATGAGCTGGGAATCTCATGAGATTCCCAGGGTATTTCAGACAGGCCGGCAATACTGCAGGAGCAATATTTCAGCACTTTCATTTCTGCTCACTCTGTGCAAAAACTGACACTTTCCCCACTCAGGGGCTTCCAACACATAGCACTTTGCCCATTTGAGTTCCGCTGCACCTCTTGGGTATTGTGTTGAGTTTTGTACTTAAATGAACCCAAAGAATCAAAGCCAAACTTAGTCAGAATTGCCAGGTTTCCCCGACACTATTAGTGTTTGTCTTGATTTTGAGACAAAGGCATAAACTAGCCCAAGTTGGCTTGAAAATGAGACCATGATCATGTGAAGGCAGAGACAGGTCTGACCCACAGCGTTCTGATCTAGAGCTAGAGTTCGGAGCTCTTCAGAGCTGTGGTTTGAGGATTTTGAGTGTGCTGTTATGGAGACAGAGTCAGTAGGGAAGTTTAAATCTGAGCTTCACCAGAGTCCCGGGAGCCAGGGGTGCAGGTTAGCTTCAGTCCATTATGGAGCTGGGACCTGCCAGAAATTCTGATGCAAACTTCCCTGGTTCGGATCTGTGGGTTTGGCTCGGCCCATTATAAAGAGTGGGGTCAGCTGTGCAGCTGGACCTAGCATTCTCAAGTTCTGGATTGTGGAGCTCGGAATACTGGCTCTGAGCCCATAACTGCTCAAAATCTCACTCTCTCAAAGAGTCATTCAGGCCAGAGAGTGAGCACAAGCATGAGGATGGCTCTATAGCCTGGTGGGTAGAGCACTTGCCTAGCAGGTGAGCGATCCAGGCCCCCTGCTCCAATGACTCTTCAGGTATTTGTCCACAGAGCAATGGCTTCAGCGGGAGAGACGGAGGCAGCCCCACCTCAGAATATCCTATAGCCCAGTGGTTAGTGCACTCATCACAGAAGTGGCAGATCCTTTTGCAGGGGGGATTTGAACTTGGGATCTCCCACATCCCAGGTGAGTACCCTAACTCTGGGCTAAAAGCTAGGAGGGAGGTCCTTCTGCCTCCCTCTCCCCAACCCTTGCTCTTTTGTGTGAACTTGCCTGAGAGGCCTGATCTGGTACTGGCCTCTGAAGACATTTACCGGATAGGGCCCTGCAAATGCCTTAGGCGGCTGAGCGCCTGTCTTCCCCGGTTAGTGAATTGCTCTGGGGCTGAAGTGAAGGCAGGTGCCCAGGCACCTAGAGGGAGTCAGCAATGCATGTGCCCAGCGGCAGAAACACAGCCAGCAAGGGAATGTCTACTGCAAAAATGCAGGAACTGAGGGAGTTTAGGTATCTGCACAGGGATATTTGTGCATCACGGTGGTCCCAGAACAGGGACTTAGGCACCTCACTCCTTCTGTGCCCTCAGACCTGCCTGCAGTCACACAGGGGGTCTGGGACAGAGCAGGGAGCTGCACCTGGCTCCAAGGCTAGTCCTCAAGCCACTGTGCCCTCCTTCTTCTAGTCATGTACACCTTGAACCTGCAAGAGTAACCCAGGTATTTCTCACGTCTGCCCTTGTTTTCCAGGTTTGCAGCTGGAGAAGCCAAGCAAAGTTGCACAGAGGATGACAAGGAAGACTTGCAATTGAAAGATATCAGGGATGGATTCAGCTCTACCTTTGAAAAAATTGTGGAGTCTGACCTTATGAAGGGCACATACTACAGCAGCCTGGACTCCCTGGACGTGCTCTCCCTCACGGATGAGACAGACAGCTGTGTCAGTTTTGAGGCTCCGCTCACTCCGCTGATTCAGCAAAGGGTCAAGGAAACCCCTGAACTTTTAGAACAGAAACTGGTTGCCCAGCAGAAAGGAGCCCTGCAACACATGGCGGCAGAGAAGCAAGAGCAGGCAGCCGCGAAGCCAGTGGAGGAGGATTTGGGGAGCCCTCTGAGGCACTCAATTACCAGCAGCAGGTCAGAGAATGTGCTCAGCCGGTTATCCTTGAAAAATATACCTAATGGATTCCACATTGATGGAGCTGAGGAAGACGCCTTGAAGCTGATTAACTCCCTCAGGTAAGGCAGACTGTAAGTTCTGAGGCCAGGAGTGTCATTTTGTTCTGTGTTTGTACAGCACCTAGCACAGTGGGAGGCCCATAGACCTAACTGGAGCTCCTGGATACCACAGATTATTATTAGTAAGCCAGCATGCTTCTTTGTGCTTCCCTGTGTACTTGCCACAATGAACAATCAGTATTTATCAGGAGGTGACACCTGTCATCATTATCTCTTTTATAGTAGGACCCCAGCCCAGGATAAGGCTAGGCATATACAGGCTATTTTCCATATGACCACAGAGCCCTTGGTGAGCATGAAGGATGCTGCAATCCAAAGGGGAAAGTCACTTACAAGAGGAATAGCTGTAACACAAGGAAATGGGGTCAGTCTGAATTATAGATGCTGATGCTGTGTAATGCGGCCGACGTAGGAAACTAAGTCCTGCAAGTGTAGGGAGCTACATTATTCTTCCATTCACCAGGGGACAGGGTGGAGGAATCACACCCAGGCGCATGCTTTGGTGTGGTTCTGACCTTTCACCTTTGGAGACAGAGGCCTTGTCTACACTACCTGATTAAATCGAATTAGTTTAAATCGATTTTTTAAAACCGATTTTATAAAATCGATTTAGTGCGTCCACACTAGGATTCTAAAATTGATTTTGTGCGTCCATGGCCCACGTCTAGCGTCGATTTCAGGAGCAGTGCACTGTGGGTAGCTGTTCCACAGCTATCCCATAGTTCCCACTTCCTGGTTGACAGCCCAGTGCCTGCTGGGACCAAAAACATTGTCCCGGGTGGTGCTGGGTACAGCCTCACCTCTCCCTTTGTGAAAGCAGCAGCCAACCATTTCGCGCCTTTTTTCCTGAGTGAAGAGAGCAAACGCCATAGCACAGCAAGCATGGACCCTGCTGAGACCATGGACCCTGCTGAGACCAGTAACGCAATCGTGCAAGTTGTAAACAGCACGCGCACTCTCGTGCTGTCTATGCTGAGCCATGAACTGCAAATTCAGGAGGAGAGGGGTAGGAGGAGGAGGAGGAGGCGGCAGCTGTGGCAGCGCACCGACAAGAGCGATGATGATGATGACGACATGGAGACTGATTTCTCCCTAACCGTGGGACCCAGCATTTTGGAGCTACTGCTGGTAATGGGGCAGCTTCTACCCATTGACGCCTTTTGGCACGGAGACAAGCACAACTTGGTGGACACTGCATAGTTTTGCAGCGTGTGGGTCATCCCAGTGGCTGCAAAATTTCGCTATGCGTAAGAGCACTTTCTTTTAACTTTTGTGACTTTGCTTTCCTGCCCTTAACCCATGATTACTAACTGGTAGAGCAGGCCCATCACGTGCAGAAGCGGAGTGGCAATAGCCCTATGGAAGCTTGCAACTCCAGACAGCTACCAGTCAGTCGGGAATCAATTTGGAGTGGGAAAATCTTACCGTGCGGAGCATGCTGTATGCAATAAGCAAGCAATGTTCGCTTGTCTTGCTACGAAAGTTTGTGACTCGGGAAAACGTTTGAGGTGATAGTGTGATGGCTTTGTGCCATGGCGAGTTCCCTAACTGTGGAGGGGCATATGTGAAATCATATCTCCTATCTTGGGCCCCAGAGCACGCAGCTGCACCCAGTACATGATACCGCAAGTGGTACTTTCCATTGCTGCAAGCACTGGTGGATCACAAGGGATCTTCACCAGCATCCACGTGGAGATGTCCAGAGAATGGGTTCATGGACGTCGTGTCTTCAGAAACACTACTCTCTTTAAACGGCGCAGCAAGGAAATTACTTCACAACGAATATAACAGTTGGCATGTTGAGATGCTGTCGTTATCCTGTGTGACCCACTACCCTTTGATCCATTGGCTCACAGCATTACACAGGCAGCCTGGACAGTGGTCAGGGAGCTGTTCAACTACAGGCTGAGCGACAGTTGCAGGTTGGTAGGCTAGCGTGTGCATTTGGCGGTGTTTAAAGGGGCGCTTCGATCACTTATTACTCGCTCAGACCTCAGCCAAAGATAGTTCCATTGGTATTGCTGGCTTTGCTGTGTGCTCACAATCTCTGTGAGAGTAAAGGGACACTTTTCTGCGGGGTGGAGGCTGAGGCAAATCACTGGCCGCTCACTACGCAGCAGCCGAACCAGGGCGAATTAGAAGAGCACCCCAGGAGGCGTGCGCATCAGAGAAGCCTTGAAAAGTAGTTCAGCGCGGGCCAGGTATGGTGTGACTGCAGTGCTTGTTTCCCCTTGATGAAACCTGTCCTCCTCTCTGACTTCCCTGTAGCAACCACCCTCCCCCTTTACTTTACGCTTCGCTGAAGGACTTTTAAAGCAACCCACCCACCCCCCTTTGATTACATCTAGCTGAAGGAAATAAAGTCAGTTATTTGAAAAATCATTTATTCAGTATTAAAAGTCATTTGTTATTGCTTAAAATCATGAGTTCTTTCTTAAAAATCATTCCTGTAAGAAACCACCCCTCCCCCGTTTGGTGTATTCTTTATTAGAAAGTCAATTATATAAAGAGGCACTGAGTTATCTAGGTCTGTGATGATGTGTGCTTTTGAGAGGAGGATCGGATAGGTAAAGACCATGAAGCATTTCCCTTATGTCGCTTTTGGTTGGGCTGTCCATGGGGGTGGAGTTTTCTGGTGAAGAAAGCCGTTCCCCACGCATTCTTAACATGTCTGGGTGAGAGAGATATGGAACTTGGGGAGCTTCGAGGGTGGTTATAAACATGGGCTGCAGTGGCACTCTGTAACCCGCTGCTGTTCCTGACCATCCATGCGTCTGAGGATCTCAGTGTGTTCACGCAGTAGTCCAACGTTCCATTCGCCACCGCTGATCTTCCTGCCTACACCTCTGATCTTCCTGCGGTCTTCTTGCGCCACCTCTCTTCTACTTGCCGTCTCTTTCCCGCCACCTCTGTTCTTTCCCTTTATGCCGCCAAACTCTCATCTCAGTCTCTCTGTCTCCCGGATGCATCTTTTATGTATTTTGCTACCACTTCCTTCAATCATTATGATAGCTCTGTTACTGTGGCTTACTTCCATGATTTCTGAAAACATTTCATCTCGAGTTCTCTTTCTCCTCGCCTTTTGGCAGCCTTCAGATGGGCAGGGAGTACAGAACAGTGCACAGCTGTATGGGGAGGTAAGAGAGTACAGAGAAGTATTAAAGATACATTTTACAGACAATGATTGACAGTGAACCAAACTATCAGCATTACATAGCACCTGTGTCACTACAAAGGTCGAATTTTGCATCTTTAATACTGAGAGCCTCTGTCCCTGGCGTCAGTACAGACACTGCAGACACAGGTCCCGTCCTGTAATATAATACAGCTTCCACTTGCAGCCATGGTAGTCCAGCTCCTCACTCCTCCCTCTAACGCTACCTCCCTCCACCCTCACAGCGCGTGGCTGTAGCTGGGAAGAGTCCCGCTCGCCAACAGACAGAGAAGCCAGCACAAGCCTTCCTATGCTCTGTGAAGCAATGATTCCAAATTACGTCATGCATGCTGTGAGGGGAAAGTTTGTTCAATGGGGGACCGGACAAGGCTGCCTTGCCCGAATCTACTTGAAAAGGCTCTTTGTTCCTCCATATCAATTCATGGAAGATTTCTTGGAGGATTTTCACTCCATCCCAGACATGTTACGAAACTTTTCCTGTACTGTACTGGCTAAGAAGGAATGACAGCATGCTTCCAAATTTATAATTAAAAAACCTTGTTTGTAACCATGATTGATGAAACATTCATCACCAGAGGTCCCTTCCATGGCTTCACTGTCTGAGGTAGTGGCTTGGTTGGGCTGAGGGAATCAGGGTCAAACAGCTTCCTGGCTGCTGTATGGTAATTGAGAGCTGATGTGCTATCTGCAATCTCTTCCTCCTGCTCATTCTTCGTCATCTTGCCCTCTGCGAATCCTCAGGCACGGTTGATATTGCAACACTGATCCTCTGATCCACGGCGCCACGGTGGGGTACTTGTGCCAGCCCCTTAAAATTGCATCGAGCTCTGCATAGAACTGCATGTTTTCGGACCTGCTCCAGACCTTCGTTTGCTCTCTGGTTTTCTGGTATGCTGCCTCAGTTCTTTGACTTTTATCTACATTGCAACAAGTCCCTCTGGCCCTTTTTCAGTCATAGACTTGAATTCTTTCAAATGTTTTCTCATTTCGTTTTTAAGACGGAGTTCTGTAAGCACTGAATCCTCACCCAGATAGCAATGAGATCCACTAGCTCTTTTGTGGTCCATGCTGGAGCTCTTTTTCCTTATTCAGGAGACTGCATTTTTAAATGTGCTGCTGAGCTGTACGTGGTCACTGTTGTCTGCTCAGAGCCCACGCTGGCCAACAAGGAAACTGATTCAAAACTCCGCGGGCTTTTCCTGTTTACCTGGCCAGTGCATCGGTGTTTGACTGCTGTCCAGAGCGGTCAGTGGTGCTCTCTGGGATACCTTCTGGAGGCCAGTAACTTCGATTTCTGTCCACACTACACTAATTCGGAATTAGTAACATCGATTTTAGGGTTACTCCTGTGGTTTTGAAGGAGTACTAAAATCGATTTAAATAGCCCTTTAATTCGAATTAAAGGGCGTTGTAGTGTGGACGGGTGCACCATTAATTCGAATTAACGCTGTTAAATTCGAATTTAAGGCGCAGTGTAGACGGGGTCAGAGTGTAATGTGCCTATTCAGCTTCCGGACATCCATTGTCTCCAGTGGGAATGTGGCCTGCAGAGCAGCTGCAGAATGGGGGTGCTCAGTATAGGCCTACAGCTCGCATTGAAGTCAGTGTGACTGTGTACATGTACTATTGGGCACGATTTGGCCCTTCAGCCAAATCACAATGTCTTCACTCTGAACTGAGTCAGTCTCTACTCAGGTAAACCTGTCACTGACTTCATGAGGTTTGCTCATGTAATGACTGAGCATCCACTGCATAGGGACATGGTTTGCTCTTACGGTGGCATTCCCTGGTTGGCCAAGGAGCACATGTCCATGGGAGACATAGCTCACCTCTGTGTTACCCAGATTCTGCGGCCTCTAAGTGCCAGTCTGATCCCTGGCATACATTATGGCTCCACAGGGTCATGAAGGCACCCACAGATTATTCAGATGCCCTGAAGCAACCAGTATGAGAGTGTCATAGGAGCCACTACGGTGACTCTGTGCCACCTTGGATTCCCTTAGAAAGGGGAGCCTCAAGTGGCCAGATCTGCCAGCTTTAGGGCTGCTTTGCACTGCCAGCATGGTCAAAAGCAATTGTAGCACTTCTTGAAATCGGGGCCTTGGACTTTAAAGCTTCTCAGACTTCCAGTCCAGCTTAGTTAGGCAAATGAATTCAGGTAACCCCCCTCATCCCCATCTGAGCTGCTGTGTTTCATCAGTGCCTTATGATTGAGTTCACCTCTTCTTCCATTTGTGCTTCCTAAATGTGGCTGCTTTGGGAGCTCAGTCCTGCCAAGGGCTGAGCACAGCCTGGATCAGGACTTTCTGCACTTGCCTCCTCTTGTATGGACTCATTTACTAAGGGGCATTTGTTTGGCTTGTTTGACACCTGCTTTGCCAGCTCTCCTCTTTGTCTGCCAATTGTGTTCCTATTATGGATTTTGGGGGTGGTTTTATTATTGCAAAGGGCTATGGGCCATGGGATCAGACATCTATCCACTCAACACCCATTTATTTGTGTGGCTTATACAACCTCTGTCTTTGACTTCAGGCACATACACAACTAGTACTTAGAACACATTGTAAGTTGGCACACATAATGCCAACTAATAGGCTAAAACATTCTCCCACCCACTGAATGTAACCGCACCCTACTACCCCCCGCTACAGATAGCCTGACTCTGCAGCACACCCTAGTGGCCAGTGAGGCTGGACTTAGAGCGAGAATGGAATAATACTGACTCCTATTTGGGTCACGAGTGAAAATGAGTCTGAAGGTGTCCTCCCAGCCCCCATCTGTGTGCATTACAAACCTGTTAAATACTGGGCATGGTTCAGTCCCAAACAATCTTGCTAGGCATGACCACGGTGCGTCGACCGACCTTTATGGGGCCGGGATTGGAGAGGGAGTCTAGAGACTGACAGAGCTGGGAGAGGTGAGGGAAGCAGGACAAGAGTTTCAGACCAGTATTGAAATGCACGGGGGTGAGCAAGGCTCTCTAAAATGGTTTCAGGTGCCCATTACCCACTTGAGCGCCCTGGCCTTGCCCTTAGTCCATTGTCTTCTGCTGCCCTGGTGCCCTAGAGGGAGAGGTGGAGTCATTACAGTTTCTAGCTCTTTCTCCCTTTCCATTGCTGGGGCCAGCTCAGCACTATCAGCCCCTCACTCCCCTGAGTCCCAACTTCAGATGCAGTTAAAAAAATTTGCTTCCAGAACAAGGGCTAATCTGTGTAAACAGATTCACCAGGACAGCCGAGACAGTGAATGGCATTTGAAAAGCAGCAGAGATTAGTGAGCTAGCTTCAGACTGACGTGCTGAGTGAGTTGTGTCTGGATCAAAGCAGATCACTCGGTGCCATTAAGAAAGTGAATGAAAAAGCATCAGTGATGAAAATATCCCCAGAAGAAATGAAAAAGCATCAGTGATGAAAATATCCCCAGAAGAGCAAACACCCACCCTGCCGTGTAAGCACTTCAGGTTAGAGCTGAACTCCCGCCTGAGCAGAGAGGCAGAAAATACAAGACAAGACTCTCTGGCAAAGCCCTTGACCGCCAGCAAGTGATGCACATGCTGCACAAAACTTCCTTCGCTACATAAGAAGGCAACACAGGGTAGTTGTTGTTGGCTGGCGAGGTGAACATCTCAAAGGGAGATCTGGAGCAGGTTTGGATGTGCCATAAAATACGTTCAGTTAATTACAAGGCTCCCAGTGAAACAGGCTTTACCAACCCTGTGTAAACAGGCTGGCCCAGAAGGTGGATCGGGCAAAACTAAGAGAAGGCCACATAGTCCACATTTCCATGAGTCCAGTGACCCTGCCAGTGGGGGCAAGTGGTGTAAAATGATATGGTTACTGCTGAGGGGTGTATTAGCCACTGACTGGGGAAGAGGATGGTGCTGAGATCTAGTCCTGCACCTTGACTCTGGTTCGACAGGTGAAACTCATCTTCCCAACCTTCTCCCCACCCAACCCCTTCTGCCGCACAAAGCTCAGGGCCTAGGGCTTTATGCAGATGAGTTGGATTTCACCATTAGCAAAAAAAATTTGGACTTGAAGGTAATTTGGTTTTTGGAATGTTCAGGTTAAGGGAGTATTTGTACTGAGACTCGACTACAGGGCCTAGACATACAGAGATTATTCCCCAGCAGACCACACTCACCAGCCTATTACAGCTGGATTACTTCTGGGGATAAACTGCATAGTCAGTTACTTGACCCTACTTTGGTTCATTATGAAATACATTCAAAAGCCAAATAACTAATGTCAGTCAGGTTTATTGCTCTAAGACAATAACAATATAGTACAGGAGAAAGGTTCAATATGATACCAGTCTCTGGGAAGCCATCTTGTGCTGTGATGTTACATTCACCTTAGGCAGAAGGTGTGCTCCCAAAGTTACACATTTCAGATGGTAGCATTTATAGGATGAGTTTACAACTTACACATCTATTTATGTGTCACTGAAATCCAACTCACCCTTAACTTCTTTTCTGTTCCTGCCTTATCTTTGTTTCGGATAGCAGCACTGCAGGTATTGGTCTGTGAAGGTTCTTACCTAGCTTGTGCTAAGACATGGAATGAATGTATCTTGATTTTGACAAGGTTTGTATCTGCGTATGCCAAATCTTACTTCAGTGAATGCAAGGAATTATGGGATTTTTAGGATAAGGAGCAGGGTTATATAAAAAGCATAGGCCAATTTAGGCTATGCAGCTACTATGTATGTTTAATGATAGTTATGTTTAATTCATACTAATATATTTATGGTGCATATATTATATATTGGTAATGTGAGATAGATAGATAGATATGCTAGTCCAGCATATATTAATCACCTCCTTCCCAGCGCTTACAGTGGTAAGGGTCTTATGAGTACATAAAGGAAGAGAGCAGGGGCAGCTCAGGACCATTAGAATGGGACTGTTGATTAAAGCACCTCCCACAGTGAGGCTTAACATAGATGGTGCACAGTTGGTGGGGATTCATGAATGCAAGCGGCATGAACAATTACTGTTGTCACAGTCTACAATAGGGAAGAGATTTCTGATAGTAGATGGCTCTAATCTAGCAGAAAAATGCATAATGAGATCCAGTGATTAGAAAGAGAAGACAGACAAATTCAGACCAGAAATAAGGGTTAAATTTTTCATGTAATTAACCATTGGAATCACTTACCTAGTGATGGGTTCAGTGGTGAGCTGGATCCAGTTTGTAAGAACCGGTTGTTAAATTTAGAAGCCAGTGTAGAACTGGTTATTAAAGGGGCTGACAGGTGGGCAAACTCCGGTCCGCGGGCCACATCCGGCTTGCGGGACCATCCCGTTCGGCCCGCCTGAGCTCCCAGCTGGGGAGGCTCCCTTGACCCCTCCCCCACTCCTCCCACACATAGACACAGCCCCAGAGCACCAAGCCGCCAGCGCCAGCGCTCTGGGCAGCTCTGCAGCTCCTGCTGCTTTGAGTGGCATGGTAAGGGGGTGAGGCTGCGAGCTTCAGCGGGCCACGCGGCACCCATACATGCTGCCCTGAGCAACACGGTAAGGGGATCAGGCCAGGGCTGGGAGGCGGGGTTGGATAAGAGGCAGGGAGCGGTTGGTTGGGGCAGAGGTTCTGGGGGCGTGGTCAGGGGACGGGAAACAGTACATACACTTTGGAGAGATGTCCAAAGTATTTTTCCAAACAGGAGCTGAAAGAAGGTGAAGGGAATGGTGGCTGGGTGGTTGCATATGATATCTTAACCATTTCACCCAACCCAAGGCTAAACACTGATTAAGCTGCTTAGAAAACATCTGACGGCCATGAAGTACGGCACCTAGCCTGCAGCTTGAATGACATGGAATAGACCAATGGAGCTATGGGGTTGATTGGCTGGTTGGTCCCCAGATGGTGAGCTCAGAGGTTGTCCAACTTTCCAAATGCTGAGACTGATAAAGGAAACATCACACCCAGGTCTGATCAAACAGCCTTTGGATTTCTGACAAACAGCTTGTAGCCCGTTGAGATGAGGTGCTCATGTTTCTCTAAAAGCATGTTGGTAATAGAGTGGTTTGGGATTTGGTATAAGGCTTGTATTGTCCAAAACTCTAGGGTTTCCAGAAAATACCACGTTTGTTTCTTTACTTGTTTTCTGTTCACCATGCAGTGATGCCAGCTTAAAAGACACCCTTTCCGACTCGGACTCTGACATGGGCAGCACTGAACAGCTTGACCATGGCAGCACAGACACATTAGCAAATGGCTGCAAGGCAGATAGTGATGCTGCCAAGAGACTGGCCAAGCGCCTCTATCACCTTGAAGGATTCAAGCGCTGTGATGTGGCACGCCAGCTTGGGAAAAAGTAAGTGGCTCTTTACATCATGGCTAGGTCACAAGGCAAGTGTTAGAGGATCTGGATCTGGGGAGAAGTCTACTGCTATCGATCTGATTTGCAATGCTGAGCTCAAAGCCGGCATGAAAATGGCCCTACCATATGGGACAAAAGTGAACACTGGCTTCACTGGGGAGAATGGAACAGGACAAAAGCAGAAGTGACTTTTTAAGTGAAAGATCCACTGTTCCAGGGAACTCTTGGGCTTGCTTCAGAGTCAGGTTCAACTAAGAGCATTGGGATCTTTCTGGATAATAAGCGCTGCATGAAATTGACATGGGCCCAACCCACACACCTAGATCCAAACACTCCTGAACTTGGGGGATGTTCAGAGAGTGGACCAGGATCATGATCTGAATTTCACAGATGATCACAGATGAGCAAGTTCTTGCTCTGACTTTATAATAGGTCCAAACAAGACCCCTGAAACTAACACCCCCAAAGTCTAAGGGGTTTGAGATCCAAATCTAGGCTTTTTGATTAGGACCCATTTCTGACATAACATATACTGAAATCTTATGTAAGCCACCACTCCACGAACTTTGCTTAGAAGAGATGGTTGTTGGGGAGAACCCCAATAAAACTCTTATCACTGTTTTTTATTGAATGCCTCCACTGGGCTCAGTCATGTACAAAGCAGAGACTCAGTTGTCTCTCCAAGAAAGTGAACAGCAGGTGTCACTGCTAATGCTACAAAGGGATAACTTCTCCTGTCACTGCACAGTTCAACACCATGTTCGTTTCGATCTCCCTGGGTGATTCCAGTAAGGGTTAGTTCACAGGCTGTTTTCTCTTGTTGTTTTTTCAAGCCTGGATGATGTTCCCTTTCCTTGTTCTGTATATTTGTGAGGTTTGTGCCTGTTACCGGTAAGCCTGGATTGTCCAATGGGGGTTGCATACAGGTGGAAGAGAAGCAGAGGTGAAAGTAAGCCGGTACCCCCTGGTACAGTGTACGGTGCTGGACCGGCTTCCTCAGGTGGCAATTTAATGGACTTGGGACTCTCAGTAGCGGCTGGAGCCCCAGGCCCTTTAAATTGCTGCCAGAGCCCCACTGCCGGAGCCCCCGGGTAGCAGAGGTGACCGGGACCCCCTGGGCTCCAGCAATGATTTAAAGGGCCTGGGGCTTCACTGCGGTGGTGGTGGTTGGGAGCCCCAAGCCCTTTAAATCACCCTGGAGCCCTGCCACCGCTACCCCAGGGCTCTGGCAGCAGGGCTCAGGCGGTGATTTAAAGGCCCTGGGGCTCCACTGAAGTTAGCGGTGGCCGGAGCCCCAAGTCCTCTAAATGGTCCCTGAGACCCGGGGCTCCCAGCCACCTCTGCAGCTGGTTGTGGGCTCCCAGCCACCACTACCGCAGCCGGAGCCTGGGGCTCTAAAGTCCCACCTCTTCTGGTTGAGGCCCCGCCTTGCTCAGGACTCAAGCGTACCGGTAAGTCCTTTAAGTTACTTTCATCCCTGAAGAGGAGGATCCTGGCCCTGCGAGTAAGCCCCACATTGTCTTTTCCATCTGATATCTGACCCCAGTTTACGGGCAGCTTACATTAAAAGTGCCACAGTCACTCACAGGCTCCACTACAATTAGAATATTAGGCCTGCAGCCCTAATGTGTACAACTCCTGCTGAAATGAACAGGAGCACTGGACAGAGAAGAATCAGACCAGCTCGTATCATCTAATACCTGCAGCCCCTCTTCTGCCAATCACCTCCTGCATGAAAGGGCAAGAACAAACACCAAGGAAGCATAGGCTGCCCCATCGCAGGTGACAATCAGGGGACCTATAGGATGGCATTTCGGACAGTGATTCAGAATGCTGCTTGCATTACCTTCAATGAAATAAGAATACTGAGGCCCCAGAAGAGAGCGTGTTCACAAAGCCACTCAGGCAATAATGAAAATACACAGAGATGACAACTACTCTACTGCACCGTGAGCCATCAGCTGCCCTGTAGTGGACTGGAGAGCCCCCATGGCCACACCCTTCAAACCTGGACTGGATGTGGCAATGTGACCTTCTCCCCTGGCATGTAAGTAGTTTTACTGCACTTGGTTACTTACTCTTAAGAGGGAATCTCTTTGAATTCACAGTAGAGGGGCAAAGTTGAGCTTGGAGAATAACCCAATTCATTATACAGAATATTGTGGCTCGCGAATGGATCTTAAAACAGTGCAGTATGTATCTACCTCTAACACTGTGCTGATATTCAGGGGAGAAATATTTGAAAAGGTCAGAACTCCTGTGTTCTCCTCCTGGCTCTGGAATAAGAGTATTGGTAACTACAACGATCTAAGAACCTGTATTAGTCGCTACTCCTTTACAAGAGGAGCAATCTTTGGAGGGGAGAGAAAACACCAGGCACATGTTAGATATTGGCCCTATGGGATTTTCTGCTTGGCCTGGCCCACTAGCCCAGGGAACTCTCTAACCTCTGATTGGGAGTCTTATTGCTTTCCAGGCAATGGTTTCCCAATACTGTGTAAATTATACTATGAACTCATATAGGACCAGGCCTGGAGTCTCTCTACCCTGGTTGGTATCGATTTAGGACCTGATCCAGGCTCTATTCCCTCTGATCCAGTGCCCATGGAAAGCAATGGAAAGATTCCCATTGATTCCCAATGGGTCTGGAATCTGGTCTTTAATCTTCCCTGAGGGAGTCATGGCTGCCAGTGTAACCTGTTTGCTAATTAACATGTTTTTTGTTTCCTTGCAGGGCTAGGTGCCTTCGGCTGCCCCTTTTATGCATGGATGGAGATCCATTGCAATAGATCCTCCTACTCCAGCCAGGCGCAGAGGTGGCAAGCGATGCAAATGAACACAAGGGAGGAATGGGGACATTTTACTTGTGCGATGCCGTGGAAGCTGGGATCTTCCAAGGCACTGGAGCGAATAGTCTCTGGGTTTAATGAAGAAGGGCTGATGCAGGGCTTTCCCAGTGAGGGGTGTTCTGGGCTCTTGAATGTGTTTCCTGCCTTGATTTGTCCAAAGCCAGATCTGATGACCCAAATGGCACGCTGCATGACCTGCTTCCTCTCCCAGCAAAGGGAAAGGGAGTGGGACATGGAGGCCACGTCTCTGGCAGGAATGACTCTGCAGGAGTTGTGTTTTTCATTAAAAATCTCCCTGATCTATTTTGATGAGCTGTTTCTAATGCATGTAATGTGTGTATTGTGCCTGCAGCACGGGCTCCGCGACACTGTACGTTCAAAATAAATACAAATGTCAATAAAATCAAGCACCACTTCCTTTATAGTGGGACTCTGTCAGATCTCGTAAGCTAGGCAAGATCAAGCCACAGCAACATGTGGATGGGAGCAGTGCTTAATTTGTAATGAAAGAGGTGCTGGGGGCTCAAGCAATTTTTTACGTTCATAACTGATGCAGCAAGCCCAGAGGTGCCGAGCTCTGAACTGCCAAGGCCAGAGGTGCTACAGCTCAGCCCTGGCAAGCCTTGGCACACATTAAGCACTGGATGGGAGACCTCCACAGAAATCTCAGGCACTATAGGCAGTGGAGCTGGAGATGCATCTGGGTGGCTCTATTCCCTCTAACTTAACGCTGAGCCAGTTCCCCAGGGTGAGGCTCAGAAATGATGTTTCACTGACACGGCCTCCCTTTGGCTGACATGGAAAGCCAAGGTCCTAACCAGCAGTGGCTGCTAATGTCTCCACAGCTCTCGTTACAAAAAATAAAAATTCAAGTCCAATTCTGATTCCAAAGCCACCCAAACAAAAACACAGCATAGCCAGCAAGTTGCCCACATGGATAAACCAACAGTTCCATGACCCAGAGCTCAGATCCTGCAAAGGAACCATTAGCACAGCCCTGCTCACCTTCAGTTATTAAGTCCATGAGATTCCATGCAGGAGTAAAGCTTTGCACTTGGATCCATTTGCAGGATTGGGGCCTTAAGCATACCCTTTGTTCCCTGTTATATCCTTGGGGGCAGCCGGTTTAGGAAGAAATCACTTGAGGCCAGACAGCAGACAGCTAACAAAACTACCATTTATTTACACACACGCAGCTCACCTAACCGACCGAGCAGGCTAGGCTATCCCCTAATAATCTAATTCAGTTGCCATAGGAACAAAAACCATGATAACCAAATACACAACATTCCCCTTCTCTATCTTTTGTCTGTAGTTATCTCTGAAGTTTATGTCTTGTGATACAGCATGGCCAGAGGGCAGCAGGAGAGTGTTAGCAGGGAGCCTTATTCCCTGCAAGGGGAGGAAGGTTTGCTATAGATTAACTAGAGCATCTGAAGCCAGTTAGAGCACCAGCAGTCAGTCATGTGATAAAACCCCCCTGCTTCAGTCAGACAATGTGGGAGTTGGAGAAGAGAACAGTTTTGAAGAGAGACAAAAGGAAAGTTTGGAGGAGTGCTGCAGTGGGCTGAGAAATCCAAAAGAAACCCTAGGTAAGGGGCACCTGGCTTGTGTAGAAGGAGGGCAAGAAGCCCCTTCACAAGCTGAAGGGCAGGAGAGGGAAGTAGCCCAGGGGAAGGAACCACTAGTTCAAGTGGTTCACCACAAACCTCAGGGCCCCCTGGGTTGGGACCTGGAGAAGAAGGCGGGCCCAGGTCCCTCCCTCTCCACTCCCCTCCTTAAGGACACTAGTGGGGTAATTAAAATACCGGTTCAGAGGCAAGCAATGGCGCCCTGAACCTTCCCCAAAGAAGAGAAAGCGTGAGACCCAGGATAACGGTACTGGCAATTTGCCATAGTCTAAACTTGTAAGGGCTTTAAGGCAGTGATGTCCTCTGTTGTGTGAAATTCCTCACACACTTTGGACTTATAAAAATAATACTGTCATTCATTATTTGTATTAGGTAGCGCTACAAGGCCCCTTTCTGCTAATGCAGATGTTAGCCCAAAGTCCTGGACAAATTCCAACATAGATCATTACATTCTGCCTCCCTAAATTAACCCTGCAATTTTCACTGCAGGTATTCTTCTCTTCCTGACCTCAGTCGTTGTGTTATGTTGTTGAACACTGTCTCACTCCAGATGCAGCACCATGACAATGATGGATGAATGATCCTTGTGTGGCTGGCATATCAGTTGGTAAAATGCTTTGGGATCCTTTGAGATGAAAGGCGCTATATCAGTGTAGGATAATTAGCATTAAGCATCACATTTTTCATGAGCCTGAACAGGGCCATCGTTATATGAATTACCGGTGCTCCCAAGGGGATGTGCTGTTAAGCTGAGATAATTACCCATTTCTCGCAAACATCCATCAATTATTCGTACATTAATTTTTGGTGTTAATATCAAATATTAATGGAGGCATCACTAGCCTACAGCGCCACAGGCAAAGAGCAAACAAACCACATAGAGAGTTCTGCACAAGGGCTGGGTATCTCTGCAGCCACAGGAAATGCACTGACTTTTATACAAAATTCCTTTGCCAGGATTTTCAAAACTGGAGGCATGAAATTGGGCCCTTGAGCCCACAGGGGGCTGATTTTCAGAAGTCAACCAGCAGTTACCACTGAGCTCAGGGTCAGGGCCGAAGATCATGGCAACTGACCAGAACTTTGGAAAGATCAAGTCACTTATTTCGGTCCCTGAACACAGGGTGAGATTCTCTGCTGCCCCGAGGTGTGTGGGCAAAGGTGGCTTTCAGCTTATGACACCTTCCTACCTCCTGATTCGAGGCTGCTCCTTCTTCTTAGTGTATGCGCAACATGCCTCAGGTGGCACGTGACCAGGATTCAGCACTTAATTTGGTCTGCTGGTTGCATTGTTAGCTTCCCCGGCCCGGGCCAGGTACTGACGGGGAGTGTGATGTGAACGCTGATCCATGCCCCCCTTTGAGGCTGCAGAGAGACAGAATGGATTCAGTGGTGTGTGCTATGCCCCTCCCCCTCATATCTGCAACACCTGTCAGCTCCGCCCCAGAACACCACATACACTGTGGGCTACCTACAGCAGCCTAATGCATTGTCTAAATGGTGGAAATCTCCCCTGGCCCTTTTCAGCCGTTATGGCCCCCATACACCACTCACACAGGGAGGAAGGGTCTGTCTACACTGCAGCACAGTTTGAAATAGCCGAGCTAGCTTTGATCTAGCTAGATTCCATGAGAATAGCAGTGGAGCCATGGCAATGCAGGATGTCCAAGCCCACCTGAGATCCTGGATATGTTCTTGAATGGCTAACCCACGCTGCCACCACTTCATTGGTATTGTTATTGGAGCTAGGCTAGATCAAAGCTAGCTGGGGCGTGTCTATACATGCGGCAGTCAGACCTCTGAGTGCAGTGTAGACGGAGCATTAGGAGCCTGATTCTGGACAGCCCAAGTGCAAAATCAGACCCTGATGTTGTGCTGAGGATTCCGTAGCCTGCAGCTTGACATGGCTGTTTAGGAAATAGATTGTGGTCTGCACGTGCTGGCTACATTGTACATAATGGCTCTGCAGATCATTTTAAAATTCATATGAAATGCAATGACACCAGCAAACAGCGGATGAGTTAATCAAACATAAAAGGCATTTTCAAAATATGCCCTTCGCAACTGTGTTCCTTGTCCTCCTCCCTCCCTGACTGAAATGTCTTTCATGGGCAAGCCCTGGAGATGGAACACCATATTCAGCTGCAATTGCCACTTTGAGAGGCAACATCTTCTAGATGCTTTATAGTGCCATGATGCACATGCTTTAGTGTCAGAAGAAAATGGAGCCTGTAAACGAGACACAACAGGATCCTCTGGTTATTCTCACTCAGTGCCTCCCTTGTCAATTTGGCTTGATTGTCAAGTTAAAATACCTGGTTTCTGTCTGCCAGGGCTGCACACTGAACCTGGAAGTCAAGCCATGTCCTTCCCAGTCACACAGCATTAAGCCATGAAGAGAGTGCAGTAGCTGTGTCAGGGGGCATATCAGTGCCAGGAGTTTCAGGCGTCTGAAAAGTGCATTAATATTTTATAAACACAGTGGCTCACTGCAGTCAGAGTGTAGATGTCACAGCACATCTTGGCCAATACGAATCTTTAACAACAGCTTTGTGGGGGTCATTTGTACTGTCTCCTTCCACTCTGAAGTGTAGTTCCTATAAAAGGATGAGAGATGATAAAGAGCAGGTGACAGATGCTTTTCCTCTGTCATTTGGAGCAGAGAGGATTTGTGGCTTGATACCTATTCCAACCTGCTGTTTTTGATGGCTCCCAGGCTTTCATTTGAGTTCCTTCCCCTCAAACCCAACTTCAGAAGCTCTTTGGCCTGTCAGGAGCAATGTGTAGCCCAGCACTAGCAGCCAGAGCTAACAAAAGGAGTTCTATCTGTTCAGCTCACCAAAAAGAAGATCAAGCGGTGACTTGATGACAGCGTATAAGAACCTTTATTGGAAGAAAACACTGGGTACTAAAAGACTCCTTAATCTAGTGGAGAAAGGTACAAGGAAAACCAATGGCTGGAAGTTAAAGCCAGACAAATTAAACTGAGAAAGGTAGCTAATTTTAATAGTGGAGGTGATTAACCCCTGGAACACATGAGCAACTGAAGCGGTGGATTCTCCATCTCTTGACACCTTCAGATCCAGACTAGATGCTATTCTGGAAGAGATGCATTGCCTTCATGCAGACCAACACTGTCTCATTGTTTCCTGGTAGCCTCCATTGGCCCATCTGTATCCATCTATTGTTTCCTGTCTTATACTTAGATTGGACGCTCTTTGGAGTAAGGACTGTCTGTTTGCGCCAGCACAGTGGGGTTCTTGTCCATGATGACTAGTGTTCCTAGGCGTTATGGTCATACAGATAGCCTGTCGTTATTTGTATTATTTACTAACACAAGAGATTGGGTTCAGTACAGGAGTAACTAGGTGAAATTCTCTGGCCTGTGTTTTACAGGAGGTCAGTTTTATGGTCCCTTCTGGCCTTCAGATCTATAAATCTATGAACTTACCTTCTTCCATAAAGATTAAAATATGACATAGGGAATCGTTGCTGGTGAAAATTCCTGTGATCGCCAAGTGATGTTATAGATGGCCAGGTCCAGAAATGCAGCTGAGAGGGCCATTCCAAAACCCATGTTCTCATTCAGCCCCCTCCTCACTCTTCCCCTCTCCCAGCCTCTTTTCTCACACACTCCATCCCCACAAGGGGGCCTGGTTGTCTTTCTCTGCTCCCTGCCCACTGTTTCCTTCTATCCCTGTCACATAACAGGTGTAAGACCTTGTGTGTGTGTTTCAGTGAGCTGATCCCAGCTGTGTACTGGTGAGAGTTACTCCATCACTCTGACATCATCAAAACAGCTCAACAAGCCTAATCCACTGGCTTTGTCTAAGTCATTGTCTATTTCTCCCTCTAGTGGCTGGACCCAGCAAAGACTCTGCTTCTTACTGTACTTACCTGTAGCTCAGGGGTGGGCAAACTACGCCCACGGGCCGGCTCCGGCTCCTCAGGGCTTTGGATCCAGCCCGTGGGATTGCCCCCCGTGGCCGCCACGGGGCCCGTACCACTTTCAGCAGCAGCTGGCCCAACGTCCCTGCCATCCTCAGACCCTTCCCTCCAGACACTGCCCCCTGGGAACTGCGGCCAACGGGAGCTTTGGGGGAGGTACCTGGAGGCGCGGCAAGGGCAGTGCATATGGAGCCCTCCACTCTCCCTCCCCTAGGGGTCACAGCGCTTCCTGGAGCGGCACAGGGCCAGGGCCAGGGCAGACATGCAGGGAGCCTGCCCTGCCCCAGTGCGTGCTGCTGCCACTCCAGAGTCTGACCCCTCCTGCACCCTGCCCCCCAACTCCCTGCCCTAATGCCCCTGCCTGTACCGCGCACCCCTCCTTCACCCCAACTCCCATCTCTGAGCCCCCTCGTATGCCCTGCACCCTCCTGCACCTCAACCCCATTCCCTGAGCCCCCGCTGCACTCTTCACCCTGTGCAACCCTCACCCCTCCTGCACTCCGCACCCCTCCTGCACTCCTGCCCTGAGCCCCCTCCTGCACGCCTCAGTCCTCCTGCACCCCAACTCCCTTCCTTGATCCCCTTCGTACATCCCGCACCCCTCCTCTGCCCCAGTCCCTTGCCCTGAGCCCCTTCCTGCACACCGCACCCCCTCCCACACCTCGCACTCCCTCCCACACCCAAATCCTCTACCCCAGCCCTGCATACAATTTCCCAACTCAAATGTGGCCCTCGGCCCAAAAAGTTTGCCCACCCCTGCTGTAGCTGAATGACTCCTTCTTCTCAAATGGCAGGGACTTGTGCTGAGGGGTCTAGATTCAATGCTCACCATTGACTCTTTTGTCTCTGTGTAGGCAGCTAGGATTCACTGCACAGACAATAAAGGGGCGATTTTCAAAGGTAACTGGTGGACTTTGGCCCCCAACTCCGTTTTCACAGGTGCAAAGGGCTGTTAGGTGCTCAATGCTCATTAAACATCCTCAAGGGTCACCGAACTGCCCTTTATGCCTGTGAAAATCTCCCCCAAGGATTCAAGGTGGGGGATTTTAGAATCTCTGCAAGTACCTGCTGGAAGTTGGGTTGCCCAGGAGAGGAGACTCTGAGATTCCTGTTATAAAAAGGGTGTTCTTCCCTTATGGGTTAGCTGATTGCTCCCTCTTTAATTACAGCAATGAATTTAGCAAGTTGGTAGCAGAAGAATATCTCAGTTTCTTTGACTTCACTGGGCTCACCCTGGACAAAGCACTCAGGTGAGCCGCTCTGTTTTCATTAAAAACCTACCCCATGATGAATTGATCTAGAAGCCCAGTGTTTCCAATTTGCTGTGTAGTGCAGCCCTGCTCATGCAGTTAAGGTCTGACCACTGATTGTGTGTAATGACAGCTGGGGGTTGACAAATGTGTTGGGGTAATGGGGATCCCATCTGTGTTTAAATATTTACGGTGATATAATGATCGGCACATTGGAAATGGGGTCTGAGTTGCACGAGCCTCACTTGGCCTGAGCCTGAAGGGGGTTAGGTCTGGGGTTCTCTCTGTGGAAAACACCAAATTAAAGTAACGCCCAGTTGACCATGAGGCAAAGCCAGCCCCAGCTGTACAACCCCAGCTGGCACCATTCTCCCGTGTGAGGGACAGGGCTGGATTCAGGAATCTGAGCTGGCACAGAGCCCAGCATGCGGGATATTAGTGGGAACAGGCCATCGGGGGCAGGGTGAGAAGATGCTGCTCTCTGAGTGGGGTCACACAAAAGCACACAGGCCATGGGGTTGAGCTAGAGTCCACAGAGCAGCTCCACAGCTGCTCCGTAGTCTTGCAGAAAGGTTGTTACCCCTTTGCTCCCCGCACAGCTCAGGTGGGGCCCTGGGCTGTGGATTTCCATCTAGACCCGTAAGCTGAAATGTCCTTTTCTATTTGCAGAACGTTCTTGAAAGCGTTCCCTCTGATGGGAGAGACGCAGGAACGAGAGCGTGTGCTGATCCACTTCTCCCGGAGGTACTGCCAGTGCAACCCAGAAGAGAGCACGTCGGAAGGTACCTCCCCCCCTCCTGTCAGACACCTCACCCTCCCTAACAGTGCTGACAATGCACGCGCAGCAGCTGGTCTGCTGTACTGCCAAGAGCAGAGATCTCAAAGCGTAGCCTGGGGTCTGCTGGTGGCCTGGACGCTGCTTGCTGGTAATCTGCAAAGTGCTGGCTAGTGCTGACTCAGACAGCGTGAGCAATTCCTTCCTGAAGGACAAAACAAGGTTGCACTTCAGGGAGGGGGACATTTATAAATAGTGCATAGCTAACAATTGATGAATGGATGTGACATGCAGGGGTAATCTGTGATGTAGGTGGTTATAAACACAGCAGAACAAGGTGGTTCAAAACCATGCTTCTAAGCAACCTGTGGGCTCCTATAGCAGTCTCTGGTTATTAAAACCTCTATTAAATATCTATTAGCCTTTTATAAATGATTTAGAAATGGAACTTTAATATAAAGTGTGACCCAACAGGCTTATCTCACTAAGAGCCACTAAAATCCACAGATACATTATCCTGAGACTTCCCCATGGCAGACATTGTGGCAGATGCTACAAATCAGTGGCATGATCATGTGGGGGAGAGGAGGTGAGCCACGTGGTTGCAGATGGAAAGGGAGGGGCCCATAGGAGAATCTCTGCATTAGGATGTCATCCACACTAGGAAAAAGTTTGAGAACTCCAGTCTAGATTACTGGCGATGGTACCGCAGGTGATTTCCTTACCAGGATACAACTTCATATCCAGTGGTCTTGCCAGTATATTTGTAGTCCCATTTCATAGAGAAAACAGCTAAGCTTTTAATTTGAGCAATCTCCTATGACTATATTGCTGTTCCCATGATCTGTATTAATTGTTCCAACAAACCCTATAAAAACACAGTTGGGGGAGGGGGAGATTTTTTTATTTGAAATATGTATTCAAGCAATTTCCAGTACAAAGATATGAGAAAACAGAAGGTGTGTGGGTGATGCCTACGAGATCAAAGGGATTGCACCATGAAATTCCCTGGGCATACTTTGCAAGCAGAAGTCTAGATAGCCCATTATAGTGCAGTCCTGCAAACATGAGTTTGACAGCTTTGTCATTTGTGCTGAGCATTATTGTCTTCTGAGAGGAGCACAGGGGTCAGGAAAAGAGATCTCCTCAAGTGAAGTTACAGGTCAATGGCGGGAATGGAGGTGGGGCAGGCTTTGTGTGGTGGGCAGGGCCGGCTCCAGGCACTAGCTTATCAAACAGGTGCTTGGGGCGGCAACTCAGGAGCGGGGCGGCACTTTCAGAGATTTGGCTGCAATTTAGCAGAGGGTCCCTCACTCCCGCTCAGAGCGAAGGACTTCCAGCTGAATTGTCACAGATTGCGATTGCGATCGCGGCTTTTTTTTTTTTGGCTGCTCGGGGCGGCAAAACCCCTGGAGCTGGCCCTGGTGGTGGGAGAATAGCCAGCATTTCACGTCGTAGGACTCTTCATTGCAATCCCTGCGAGGGAATATTTAAATCCAAACTAACTGGCTGTTTCTAGTGGTTTCGCTTGTTGTTTGATTCTACAGAAATATTTCTGTTGATAAAAGATTTTGCAAAGCCGTATTTTTATAAAATCTGCAGCCCAAATCCTTTCAACTTCACATAGTGCTTTCAAATCTGTTTGTGTGAGTAAGTGCTACTCAATGTGAGTAAGACTGGCAGACTCTAAATGCTGG
The DNA here is from genome assembly GCF_003597395.2 of Chelonoidis abingdonii. Taxonomy (NCBI): domain Eukaryota; kingdom Metazoa; phylum Chordata; order Testudines; family Testudinidae; genus Chelonoidis; species Chelonoidis abingdonii. The sequence continues at coordinate 74,860,400 of NC_133775.1, read as the reverse complement.
GCCTAAATTGACCGTAGTATCTGTTTAACAATACTATAATAACATTATTAGAATCAGCAAAGAGTCCTGTGGCACCTTATAGACTAACAGACGTTTTGGAGCATGAGCTTTCGTGGGAGGCATGACATGCATCTGACGAAGTGGGTATTCACCCATGAAAGCTCATGCTCCAAAACGTCTGTTAGTCTATAAGGTGCCATAGGACTTTTTGCTGCTTTTACAGATCCAGACTAACACGGCTACCCCTTTGATTATTAGAAACAGTTCATGTGCACCTGCAGTTCCTGACTAGCTTTGGCAATCCAAAGGGAGAACATTCTTACATTACATTGTACATTTGCTAACTAAAATGGTAGCAAATCCAGTCTCCAATTCGGGATAGCTCCTTGCCAAATTTACCTTGCAAAAGATGAGTGGTCTTCAGACATTTGTGAGATGGCTGGAAGTCAAACATGGGTTGAACTGTATAGTTGGTGGAATATAACATATTGTTTGCAGTCAGCTGCCTAAAAGGGCAAACACCAGGTCAAGGCAAGATTACAGTTACATGATGACAAAGCTATGCTGTGCAGTGAGTTATAATCAGTTTGTGTAAGGTCACGTCCTGGATGAGTCTACCCCTTGTGGACAGTCACCAGTCTGCGGTAGTGAACCAACCTTTGGATCCCATCTGCTTCCAGCCTGCTGGGTTTGTATAGAGGCCAGGCACTGTCTCTGCTTCTTCCTCTTGGCACACTCCCAGGGTGCAGACTGCATGTCTGAACTCCTTCCTTGGGTTGGGAGACTCCACAGGCCAACTGCTCTAGACCCCAAGATCAGTGCTGAACCTCCCAAGGCTCTCCAGTTGCTTATGCATGCTCCCATGCAGCACTTCCCTCCTGCCTCTGCCCCATGGGATGTCTGGTTTATAATCTGATTCTTCAGGAACATGTGGTTACACACTTTACTCTTAGGGCTTATCTACAAAGGGACAGTCAGGAAAATTAATCCGAATTCAGATTAAGCTAAACCAAATTAAGGCCACTTTAATTCTTCATGAGAGTGTTCACACAGGGGTTTAATGCATTTTAACTAATCCACTTTAAATTTACATCTTTAGTTAATTCGGATTAATTTCCCGAGTGTCTCAGTGTAAACAAGCCCTTAGAGAGCACAGAACATTACCAATCTAGGCAAATCAGCAAACATTTTTAACACAAACCCACTCTTGAATCCTCACTGCTACTGAGTCCTTGGGATTTGGACCATGTCCTTGGATGAAGGCAAAGTCCCACTTCCCCAGGGGGGATCTGTTTGAGTGCTGGAATGGCTCCATTTCCTTACAGAGCATGTCATTTTTCAAAGCAGCCTGTGCCACCTTTATTTGTTTCTATACTTCTGCTGGGGAATTTTCCGTGCTCCAACCCCCTAAGAATTACCGGGGCAGAGTCATCAAAAGTCAATGATTCTATTGGTAGCAACTTCATTGTTCTACCAGGGCAGAGGAAGTGAATGTTAATGGACCTTGATAGCCCTGTCACACAGTCTCCAGACATAGCTGCCAACTTCCTGCTACAAGATGGATGATCATCTTCACAACGACTGTTACAAGTACCAGTATTGTTCTAAAACTACATGGAATTCATAACTGGACCCCAAACTATCCCATAAGGTATGACTGTACAATTAATGCCAATGGCTGTTGCAAAGACTGGGGTTTAATGTCCCTTCCATGAATGATCATGAGACACGTTATTGTATATATTTCAAAACAGCAAATAAGTTGATGCTGGACCGGAGTTAACATGGCCCCTGAGAGTTGTGTTCTTGAAGATAAAACAGATTTTGACAGCAAGATTTTCTCTGACAAATGTCATGTAGACAAGAAATTTGGGTTCTTGGAGGCTCCACTGAATGAAGAGTGGTAGGAACTATATGGCCCAGGGAACAACAGTCAATCCAGTCTGGTAAGTTCCTTTTATTACATTCTTTATGTGCTTCACTGACACATTTGTGATGAGACCATGTGTTTGACAGATTGTTTTCCTCAAGTCACCCACCTATTACCAGCTCTTCTATCATCATCAATATACCTAGCCCCTGAAATGCTGGCATTGCATCTGTGCAGTGCACCTTCCCGTATTGCAGCAGAGTATCTACCGTCTGGAGGATACTGTCTCCCTCCGTCTTCCATGCACGTTCCACATCGCTCACTTTCACTTGATTCCATTCATGGCATTCATTTTCCCAGTGGCTTGGAGCTCAGACCAGCGTTGTGTGCTCTTTGGCCCAGATCCTCAAAGGTTTTTTCGTGTCTAACTCCCAAAGGGGGTTAAGCACCTAAATATCAGGCTGTGGTGTCTCAGGAGATCATGTCCCCTATAGCCCAGAAGCCTGGATAGGGAAATATTACGTTCCCTCTGGATAAATACAAGTTGCATCAGAGTATTTCATCAGAGTATGAGTATTGCACTGGAGTATGAATTTCTACTCTTTATTTCTTCAGCCATGTAAAATGATGGAATGTTGTCTATTGGTTACAGAAGTGGGGGAGGGAATCAGGAATCCCAAATTAGGTTCTCTGCTCTTCCCCTAACTCACTGTGTGACCTTGAACAAGTCACTTAGCTTTCCTGTGCCTCAGCTGAATTCTCTGTAATACAGGGGCAATCACTTATGTCCCTCCCAGGACCCTTGTGTGGGTTAACTATAGACGGGCTGCAGTGAGAAGGTTTATCATCATCATCCTCACAGCTACATCAATGCCAGCCTTCCCTCCAGAACCTGCAACCAATCACCACCCTGCTATACTGGGATGTTCTGGCCCCATGAAGAGCAGTAGAGATGAGGGCTCAACCAACCCACCCCTTGGTGTGGCCCTTTAAGGGTTTGGGAGTTCACAAGGGCAGAGGAAGTGGCAGAGGCAGATACTGGCAGAGAGTAAGCAGTTCTGGGGAATAATGAGTGTTTGAGTGAAAAAACCCTTTACTGTTCCTTTAAGGGGCCTAGACCAGGAGTCTTTTAGTGCAGGGTGGGCAGCCTTTCACTCTCTACAGCCAGCCAGTCTGAGCCCAAGGGAGCAGGGCAGAACAGGTTGTCTCCTCCCACTTAACAGAGAGAAGCTTGCACAAGGCAGCTGTCTGCCTGCTGACCCCTCCCAGGCTAGTGGAGAAAGAGCTGCCTGGGAAAAAGGGCCGCTGGGGACAAGTTGGCTAAGGCCTGCCACTGGCCTGAATTACACCCCAGCTCCCAGAGGATGGCTGAAGCCCTGCTCCAGGGAGCGTGGGAATTATAACCCAGCTCCAGGAGACAGGGCTGGAGAGTCTGGAACTGGGGAGAGAGAGCCCATCTGAACCATATCCGTGGACCTTAGAGGCTAAAGATGAGAGTTTATTACTTTGTAGTTGAGTTAATAAATCAGAGCCCACACAAAGGGGGTGTCTGTTTGTAGTACTAGTGGCTGAGTAAATGACTGAAAGAAGGAAGAGGGAGTTGAAGGCAGTGCTCCTGTGAGCTACAAGGGGCTGCACTTGAGGGTTGTGCTCTGACACCTGCCCCGACACGGACCCCCCAGGAGCAGGAGGTAAGATCAATCTGCACAGTTCGTTGAGCTCTTGAAACTGCAGGCAAAGGCTTTTGGCATTGAACAGGGAACAGAGGTGGGCCATAGCTCATTCTCAGTGCATTGAGCTACTTGTTCCCCTGCCGCTCTTGCCTGGTGTGGGACATGCCATGCTGCTGAGCCCTTAGGTGATTCGCTGGTCGATACATGTACATGGAATAAGGCAAATGAAGTGTGAGGTTTTGTTCTGCTCTCTTTTGCAGAGCGTGCCCCTGTAGTGACCGAGGCCACAGACAGGAAAGAGAAGACAGTGTTGGGGCCGACGCTGCTACTTCTAACTGTGAAAGCAGCATTTTTTTCATCCGTGTTCTGTATGAAATGCAGCTGATACTGTTTTTAAAATCCTCCTGAGAACAATAAAAAGTTCCAAGCAGCAGCTGGTGACGAGACTCATTTGGAAACTGTCCCCTGTCCTTGCTTACTGGGCATTGGGCTGAGCTATGAAATCAGGTGCCACTGAGGGGACTGGTCACTGGGTAAGGCCCTGATCCAGCCAAGCACTTAAACACACGTGTTGCTTTAAGCACATGAGTTGACCCATTGACGGAGCTCATGCTTTGCTGGACTGGGGGGGCTGCCCAGTGCATCTGCTCCTGAACCATTCAGTCAGGGAGAGACTTTCCACTCACCTGAATGGCAGCAAGATCAAGCATTATGTGCGCAGGTCGGGGCGAAAGGTGCATGTAGCATTCATCTGTGTCCAGGCCAGGCACGGCTGTGGTACTTTGCTCAACTAGGCAGAGTGATTGCTCCTCATGGCAACCTCTAGGATGCTAGCTGTGTCCCACTCCCCCATCCTGCAATGGGCGTGCTTCCTCTGCATGTCAGGAAGCACTGGGGGTACCCAGATTTTTACAATATGGGTTAATAATTGAAGCTATCTGGTAGCAAAGCTGAGATGTACTTCCTACATTCCTCCTTCTCCTATGTGCTAATCGCTTTCCTCTGCAGCATGGGGCGTGGGGCACTTGCAGCTTTAAACCAGTGTATATGGTGGATTCTCTGTTACTTTAGGTCTTTAAACCATGGTGTGAGGACTTCAGTAACTCAGCCAGAGGTCAGGGTTCTATCACAGGAGGAGTGGGTGGGTGAGGTTCTGTGGTCTGCGATGTGCAGGAAGTCAGACTAGATGATCACGATGGTCCTTTCTGACCTTAAAGTCCATGAGGCAGTAAAGGTGACCTGGGACTCACACCGTGTGTGTGTATGTGTGTGTGTTTGAGCCCATTGTTATAGGTCTATGACATGAGGGCCATTTACATGGCAGCCATTAGGCCATCGTAAACACAGAATGACGACCTCACTGTACAGGATCAAGCAGAAGAACAGGCTGAGCATGGATGGGAAAAATCCCTTTTTTAAATACTCAGATCCTTAATAGCAGCAAAGGGCATTCAGGAAACTGCTTGCCAGCAATGGTTGTTCATATGTGAATGGTTTATTTATTCAGAGTCACTCTAGGGTGGGAGGCTCCCCAATAACATTGTAAAGCTGCCTTATTAAGGGGAACAGGCAGGATTCACCGCCAACTTGCTCATGGGGATGTAAATTACGTCTCCCATCACTCACCTGGGCCCTGTGCAGAAGGAGCATTGACCCAGGAATGAACCTGGGCCTATATACATATAAAAACCAGAGTCCTTCCTCATGTTACTGATAATGCCTGAAGAGTGACTTCCACTTACAACCTAGTTTCCTTCTCTCTCTTTAAAATATTTGATTCCTTTTTGCATTTTTCTCTATATGGGCAGTGAAAATAGGTTGGTCACTTTCACTTTTCTTTTAGACAGTTTTGTTTTCCGGCTCCCATCCGCTAGCAGGAGGCTGTAATGTTTGGCTCGAAGGAGCATATTTTATCTTAAGTTGAACAAATAATTAATTTTTTTCAGTTCAGTGGCTGAACTGAAATTTTTTGAAAATGTCAAAATGAATTATTTTCATTTTCCAAAAAAAATTTCCATTTTTTATTCAGCCAAAACAATTTGCCGATTCAACCCAAATATGTCACTAGTTTTCTTTGCTTGAAAAAATGCACAAATAAATAAATAAAATTGCCCAGATCTAGTTTTAAGATAGCTAAAAAGCATTTTTAATAATGAAACCATTTCTCTAAGGGTTTTATTATAACAAACTCCACCAGTGTCCATTCAAGCACTGACAGCATAAGGGCAGGTTGGAAATATTTTCCAAATCGGTAGTGTTGCCTAGCACACGCATGCCTGCACATCTGAATGTAACAAGCATATGCCCACTGAGCCCCACACAACTATATACACACACACCTACGCACTTTCCAGCAACACACCTGCATGCAGCACATACATACACACCTCCGATAGTTGCGCTGTCATAAATATAAAGGGAAGGGTAACCACCTTTCTGTATACAGTACTATAAAATCCCTCCTGTCCAGAGGCACAAAATCTTCTTATCTGTAAAGGGTTAAGAAGCTCAAGTAACCTGTCTGGCACCTGACCAAAAAGGACCAATAAGGGGACAAGATACTTTCAGATCCCCGGATATGAAAGTATTTTGTTCTGTCTGTTCCGCGTGGCTTTTGCTGGAGACAGATCAAGGAAGCAAGCAGTCCAACTCCTATAGAGTTAGTAAATATTTAGCAAGGAAATGTGTTAGATTATCTTTTGTTTTGGCCTGTGACTTTTCTCTGTGCTGGGGGCGGAATGTATATTCCTGTTTTTTTCTCATGTCAGGGTTCCCTCCCCACTTTGAACTTTAGGGTACAGATGAGGGGACCCGCATGAAAGACCCCTTAAGCTTATTTCTACCAGCTTAGGTTAAAACTTCCCCAAGGCACAAATTCTCCCTTGTACCTTGGATTAGGTAAACGCTGCCACCACCAAGTGATTCAAACAAAGAATCAGGGAAAGGACCACTTGGAGTCCTATTTCACCAAAATATCCCCCCAAACCCCAACACCCCCTTTCCTGGGGAGGCTTGAGAATAAACAAGATGAGCACAGACCAGCCTTGGTTGTTTGATTTTTTTTAGGATATTAAAAAAAAACCAATCAGATTCTTAAAAAAGACAGAACTTTGTTAGAAAGAAAAAGGGTAAAAGGAGTACCTCTGTAAGATCAGAATGGAAGATAATCTCACAGGCAATCAGATTCAAAACAAAGAGGATTTCCCTCTAGGCAAAACCTTAAAGATACAAAAAGGAAAAAACAGGAATACACATTCCCCCACCCAGCACAGAGAAATTCGCAAGCCAAAACAAAAGGTAATCTAATGTATTTCCTTGCTAAATACTTACCAACACTACAGAAGTTGGATTGCTTGGTTCCTTGATCTGTCTCCAGCAAAAGCCACATGGAACAGACAGAACAAAGCCTTTCCCTGACTCCCCTCCAGATTTGAAAGTATCTTGTGCCCTTATTGGTCCTTTTGGTCAGGTGCCTGCCAGGTTACTTGAGCATCTTATCCCTTTACAGGTAAGAGAATTTTGTGCCTCTGGTCAGGAGGGATTTTATAGTACTGTATATAGAAAGGAAGGTATCCTTCCCTTTATATTTATGACACGCACACACACGTATAGCCACCCAGACACAGGTTAGTGCACACATATCTGCATACGTGTGCAAACACACCTACCCATTGACAGAGCCCTGCATCACACACAAGAATGCACACGCACACGCCTGCACCCCCCTACACACACACAGGCTGCCAGGGTTAGAAATGAGGCCATTTGGTTGCTGTCAGCAGGCAGCTCAGAAATGCCAATTGTTCTTTTTCCCCTTTGGTTTTGAATATGCCAATTGCAGCTGAAAAGTTAATTTTCAAATCTGCCTCCAGCTTCCAGAACAGCAGAAGTGCTTAGTACCACATGGGCTTCCCCATTGCTCTGCTGAGCAGAATGGGCACAAGCTATTGTGAAGTCACAGCAATCTCATTGCTTTGATTGGTGCTGTTCCAATTTGGGTATTTTTATAATCCATTTCTTTGGATTCAGAGGGGGTGCGGGTGTTGATTTCTTCTGCTGGGCTTGGCAGAGGTTTTCCCTTGTGTTTGCACTTGGGAATGTTCCTGGAGCTCTCAAATCCAGGCCAAATCCAGAAGGCTCCACTCAGGTTTTCCCCAACCCCAGCTCAGACACAGTCACATTGCCTTCAGCAGGAGTCTGCCTGCATCTGGTGGGAATGCAAGCTGAGTAAAGAGCTCAGGATTTGGCTCCAGGATCCCAGCATTATGGAGACAGCAAATCCCTTCTCACTAATGGGGCAGTAAGGAGCTTGGCTGTGCACTGTGAGGCCTGGTCTACACTGGGGGGCAGGGTCGATGTAAGATACGCAACTTCAGCTATGGGAATCTTATTTCTACTTACCTCCCGTCCTCACGGCGTGGGATCAACCTCCGCAGCTCCCCCTGTTGACTCCACTACCGCCGCTCGCCCTGGTAGAGTACTGGAGTCAACGGGAGCGCGTTCGGGGATCAATATATCGCGTCTAGATGAGACGCGATATATCGATCCCCGATAAACCGATCGCTACCCACCAATCCAGCGGGTATGGTAGACATACCCTGATTTCATCACAATCAAAGAAATGATCGAAGGAGGAAGATCTCCCTCGCCAATGCCCTCTTCACAGGGAGGTTTATTCCAGCTCCTGGATGCTGGTGATGCTGTTTAACCACAAAGAACTGGACTGCAGCGGCCCAAGCAATCCCATCATACCACTACTCCATGCAAGGACTGGGCACAATGACACTCCCTTTACTTCCAAGGCAATGGGAGCCACTCCCTTCTCATGCCCATGGGGCACACTGAGCATCCTAAGAGATGCACCTCATCCCTCTGTTCAACAAGGAACTCCGGCAGGTACCATACCTACTCGAGCTCCCCATGAGGCCAGGCAGGTCTGGGCACCACCTCCCAGCGTGCAGCTGTTGGCAAACTCAGCCTGGCCTTAAGAGTTAACTCACATAGCTGGACATGAGGGGTGAATATACAAGGGACGTTCCCTGTTTGAGCCAGAAAACTCAGGGTTTGTTCAGGCAGATGGAGGAAGTGGTGGCCAAAGAAGCCAGAGAAGGCGGGGCTAAAGAAGAAATTCTGCCTCCCTTGCATGGGCCATGACTCCACCTCCTCTCCACACCTTTATGGCACATGAAGAGAACTGGCCACGTGGTCAGGGATGCGCTTAAACCCTGACACTGTGTAGTGCACAGTTGGGGGAGTTGCACTGGCCCCTGTGCAGGTGGCACTCTGCCTCTTAAATAGCAACAGGTCCCCAGGACCTGATGGTACCAGTCTAGTGATTGAGAAGGCTCTGGAGAAGATGCTGCTGACCGAAGTACACAATCTCGTTTGAAGCAGCCTCTCCAAAGGGGGCTGGAGGGACACCACCTATCTGTAAAAAGAATACGTAGGGCCAGCAAGGGAATCCCAGAGCAAGTACAAACAGTAGCAACAGAGTTACAAACACTGAGAGGGTCATGGTATAATGGGCCAAGCCAGCTTGGCTTCTGCAAAAGAATATTGTGACTGGCTCATACGCTCCTCAAACTCTTCGTTTGTTCTGACAAAATAGGGAGTGAGGAACAATAGGCGGATATAATTTATTTCAGTTTCAAAAAGCCTGTGACAAAGTCCCTCTGAAGAGATCACTAATGAAGTGAAGTCGCAGGGTTAGTGGTGATGTTTGGAAACAGTCCAAGGGACAGAAAACAGAGAGTGGGAATAAATAATCCATTTTCATACTGGAAGGAGTTAGCACCGGGGTCCCACGTGGCTCTATACCAGGATTTGGGTCCCATAATATACTTATTAATGATCTGGGAAACAGGGATGAGCAATGAGGCAGCAAAAATAGCAGCTGGCACCAAATGATTGAGGTTAGTCAAACCCAAAGAGGGACTTCTGAGGGACCTACCCTAGCAAGGTGAATGAGCAGCCGTGTGGCCATGGAAATTCACAGCTGACAAATGCAGAGTCATCCAGACTGGAAGAAAGATTCTGAATCATTCAGACCCCCATCCGGGTACTAATTTAACACTCAGGAGAAACTCCTGGGCACTGCTGTGACCAGCTTAGCGATGACTTCTGCCCAATATGCAGTGAGGATCCAAAAAGCAATCAAACATTAGGGGGTATAAAAAATGAGAGATACACAGTGATGCTGGGGGTATTACAGTGCTGTTACAGAAGGGTTACCTGACCCTAGAGCCAGATAACATTAGCAAGCTGGACTTTATGCTAAGACCACTGAAATTATTAATGTTAGAGATAAAGTTTCTTGACACCTTAAATGACTGCTTCTTGGAGCAGCTGGTCATGGAACCTACAAGGGGAGAGGCAATTCTTGATTTAGTCCTAAGTGGAGCACAGGATCTAGTCCAAGAAGTGAATATAGCTGATAATAATAGTGACCATAATATAATTTAATTTAACATCCCTGTGGCAAGGAAAACACCACAGCAGCCCAACACTGTAGCATTTAATTTCAGAAAGGGGAGCCACACAGAAATGAGGAAGTTAGTTAAACAGAAATTAAAAGGTACAGTGCCAAAAGTGAAATCCCTACAAGATGCGTGGAAACTTTTTAGAGACATCATAACAGAGACTCAACTTAAATGTATATCCTAAATTAAAAAACACAGTAAGAGAACCAAAAAAGTGCCACCGTGGCTAAACAACAAAGTAAACGAAGCAGTGAGAGACAAAAAGGCATCCTGTAAAAAGTGGAAGTTAAATCCTAATGAGGAAAATAGAAAGGAGCATAAACTTTGGCAAGTGAAGTGTAAAAATATAATTATGAAGGCCCAAAAAGAATTTGAAGAACAGCTAGCCAAAAACTCAAAAAGTAATAGCAAAAAAATGTACATCAGAAGCAGGAAGCCTGCTACATAACCAGTGGGACCACTGAACGATCGAGATGCTAAAGGAGCACTCAAGGACGATAAGGCCATTGTAGAGCAACTAAATGAATGCTTAGCCTCAGTCTTCATGGCTGAGGATGTGAGGGAGATTCCAAAGCCTGAGGCATTCTTTTTAGGTGACAAATCTGAGGAACTGTCCAAGATTGAGGTGTCATTAGAGGAGGTTTTGGAACAAGTTGATAAATTAAACAGTAATAAGTCACCAGGACCAGATGGTATTCACCCAAGAATTCTGAAGGAACTCAGATATGAAATTGCAGAACTACTAACTGTGGTATGTAACCTATCATTTAAATCTTCTTTTGTGCCAAATGACTGGAGGATAGCTAATGTGATGCCAATTCTTAAAAAGGGCTCCAGAGATGATCCTGACAATTACAGGCAAGTAAGCCTGATTTCAGTACCAGGCAAACTGGTCGAAACTATAGTAAAGAACAATTGTCAGATATATAGTTGAACATAATTTGTTGGGGAAGAGTCAACATGGTTTTTGTAAAGGGAAATCATGCCTCACCAATCTACTAGAATTCTTTGAGAGGGTCAACAAGCAAGTGGACAAAGTGGATCCAGTGGATATAGCGTACTTTGATTTTTAGAAAGCCTTTGACAAGGTCGCTCACCAAAGGCTCTTAAGCAAAGTAAACTGTCATGGTAAGCTGTCAACTCTCATGGATTGGTAACTGGTTAAAAGATAGGAAACAAAGGGTAGGAATAAATGGTCAGTTTTCAGAATGGAGAGAGGTAAATAGTGTCTGTACTAGCACCAGTGCTGTTCAACATATTCATAAGTTATCTGTAAAAAGGGATAAACGGTGAGGTGGCAAAATTTGCAGATAATACAAAACTACTCAAGATACTTAAGTCCCAAGCAGACCACAAAAAGCTACAAAGGGTTCGCACAAAACTGGGTGACTGGGCAACAAAACGGCAGATGAAATTCAATGTTGATAAATGCAAAGTAATGCACATTGGAAAACATGATCCCAACTATATATATAAAATGATCTGGTCTAAATTAGCTGTTATGGGGTTGGACTAGATGACCTCCTGAGGTCCCTTCCAACCCTGATATTCTATGATTCTAAGAGAGAGATCTTGGAATAATTGTGGATAGTTGTCTGAAAACATCTACTTAATGTTCAGCAGCAGTTTAAAAAGCTAACAATCTTTGGAATCATTAAGAAAGGGATAGATGATAAGACAAAAATATCACATTGTCACTATATCTATCTATGGTACACACACATCTTGAATAGTGCATGCAGATGTGGTCCTGTGGCCATCTCAAAAAAAGATATATTGGAATTGGAAAAGGTTCAGAAAATGGCAACAAAAATGATTGGGGGTATGAAACGGCTTCTATATGAGGAGAGATTAATGATTGGGACTTCTCAGTTTGGAAAAGGGACAACTAAGGGGGGATATGATACAGGTCTATAAAATCATGACTGATGTGGAGAAAGTAAATAGGAAAGTGTTATTTACTCCTTATCATAACACAAGCACTAGGGGTCACCAAATGAAATTAATAGTCAAAAGGAAGTATTTCTTCACCTGTGGAGTCAACCTGTGGAACCCCTTGTCAGATGATTTTGTGAAGGCCAAAAGCATAACAGGATTCAAAAAACAACTAGATAAGTTCGTGGAGAATAGGTTCATCAATGGCTGTTAGTCAGAATGGGCAGGGATGGTGTCCCTAGCCTCGGGTTTTGTCAGAAGCTGGGAATGGCTGACAGGGGATGGATCACTGGATGATTACCTGTTCTATTCATTCCCCTTGGGGCACCTGGCATTGGCCACTATTGCAAGACAGGATACTGGGCTAGATGGACCTTTGGTCTGATCTAGTACGGCTGTTCTTATGTTCTTATGTAACAAGCCCACTATATACCCTCTCACTGGACCCAGCAGCACTGCTGCGTGTATTGTTAAATCCAACAGCATGAAAACTTTTACAAAAAGCCACAGTTTGTCTCCCCTTCGCACTGGGGGAGCTGAGGTGATAGAGGGGTTGAGGTGCTCTGAGGACAACGGTCTGGAGAGCGCTAATTAAGAGCCATTTGCTTTTGTTGTGTGTTTCAGATGGGATTCATACACTGACCTGTGCCCTGATGTTGCTAAACACAGATCTTCATGGCCATGTAAGTAGAGCTTATCAAGGTCTCCTTCCTTTTTTCCTTCCTTCCCAAGTTTCTGCTGTTCATTGGGCCATGCTGCCGGAGTTCCTGAGAAGCAGGGTGCGTCGGAAGAGATCACTCTGGCGTTTCCAAGGTGAGACTCTAGAGACCAGGCCAAGTGAATGCCCAGCAGTGCCTGAAAGACAGCCCTGGAGACAGATCCTCTGTTTGTGTCAAGCCCCACTTAAGCCAATGGCAAACTTCCCATTGGCTTCACTGGGGCCCTTTTGGAATAGTACAGGTCCAGGCCAGACAGTGTCAGTGCACCTTTGTTCCCAGTCTTCCCCGCCGGGGAAGGATCCTCTGGAGCCGGGGGCAGTGGGACATTGGCTCCCCTTGACCATTCACTCCTGGGGTTGAGCTGAGATTGCCATTGATTGGGGGATGGTTGTTACGATGGAGGCACCTGAGGCTAAATTCACCCCAGCTGGTTCTCTATTGACCTCAGCAGAGTTCCCTCCATGCACGAGTCTGATCTCTGCTCTCCAGGACCTGGACTGAGACCCTTCCCCCAGCTCATGTCACACAGCACCATGCACTGAGCACTGTGAAATGCATTGGGTCACCTCCCACAGCAAAGCATGCTGCAGCAGGATGGCAGGGTATAGGGGACCCAGGCCGTTGGAGGCAAGGCTGGTCTGACAACGGCAAGATGGTATTTAGGGTGATTTCACCCAGTGCCAAATGATTCCTAGTGCTGCACAAGGTCAGAAATGAGCATCTTCACAGCCAGGCCATCTATGAGAGGGGAAACCTAACTGACTGTAGGGGAGTAGCATTTAAAAACAGGGAGCCCAGGAAATACACAGAAAAATGACTGGCATCCCAATCCTACCCCATTAAGGGAACGGTCCTGTTACCTTTGACTCCAGCAGGAGCACGATCCTGGGACACAGGGTGTTGTCAGCATTATTAGTCTACCCCTTAGCTGCTCTCCTCATGGCATTGCTGATCTGACCCCAAGCCTGTATGTCACACAGGGGCACAGCGTGAAGAAATGCCTGTGGGCAATGAGTCTCAAATCAGGCTTCATTCAGCTCTCCTAGGAGGAGAGAGTTGTAGGCTCTGGATTCCCTTTGACACGCATGAATCTCCGGACATCCTGTAGGGGCTGTTCACATGCAGGTCTGTGCTCTGCACAGCTGTTACAGTTGAAACCACATTGCCAATTGCTCGTTTGGCTGCCACTGGCCCTGGCCCCTCCCACCATGGGTCAGGATTCCCCACCTTCCTTTATTCATAGGTAGGGGGACGGATAGCAAGTCTGAGAAATCGGCACACAGGCAATAGGTGCCGATATAAGACAAAGCCTTGAAGCCTTGAATATCAGGACTATCCCTATAAAATCAGGATGTTTAGTCACCCTACCCATGTGTTTTAATCACGAGGGGGGGAGGGCGGGCTGATTGCCCTAGTCCCTAGAGTGAGCCCAGAGAGCCTGCACACCCCACATGCATAGACTGGCAGAGGCCAAGCACAGCTTCACCCCTGTGCAGCCCCATGGATGGCAGTCATGCCCAAGGGGCCAGGCAGGGGGCTGGAGAGATGTATCCATGAGCCAGCTCCTCCCACACACTAGCTCGCAGCAATAGCAAGGCTTGCCAGGAAAGGGATGGTGCCTCTGAAGGCACCCCCGAAGGGAGGCATCTCCTTAGTACTCAAAGTGCACAGTCTGGCCCTTAGATCTTTAATTAGCTTTCTACATGCAAATCTCCATGTCCTGCTCCCGTGTGAACCTCTCCTCAGTGGGGCGAATCCAGCTGGGAGCTAAGCTGCCCTCCCTTGCAGAGCTTGTAGGTGCAGTGCTGTGTGTCTCAGCGGACCATGCAGGTGCTGGGGGTGAGGGCTGTGACCAAGGCATTACCAGGAGCGGGCCAGGCTCGCCTGGAGTGCAGTCACCAGCCTGGTGCTCTGGCCTTTCAGCTGGGTGGTGAGTTCTCGCACCCATGTTCTCAGCATGCGGTGGTGAGGACCAGGCATTTGCACCACCACTGCCCCTACAATGAGCCATCTGGCTACAAACGCTCATTGATGGCAGGATCACAGCCGCCCTCTGCCACTGAGCCTGGGGGGAGAGGAGTGAGCGCTACCCCCAATGGCATCCATAGGGCCTCACAGACCACAGCCCGAGCAGCCCATTCCGATGGATGCTGTTCTGTTGCACCCGCCGCTCCCTCCTTCACACACATGCTGCTCGCGGGATGATTATTAGTTTGAATGTGTGCGTTTTTAGGGCCAGATCAGATTTGGCTGCAATTCTGACAGAGACACTCCTGTGGCCAGCCTCACCCATGTGCTGAGAGGAGGTTTCTTCCTGCCCCTCAAGCTGGGAGGACAAGGAAATAATGTCCTTCAGATGGAGTGAGGCTGGAGAAGTCTAGACTGAGCTAGCAGCCCAATGGATTTTCAGCTTCAATCACAGACCAGCATAAGGTTGAGAGAGAGGTTTAAGGCTGTCAGGCTCCTGGGTGCCATGGGGGGTCATGGATTAAAATTGAGTGGCGCTATGACCCCATTTACCTGGGTAGGACACCCCACCTTTGCATCCCTTCTGGCACCCAGGGGCCTCGGGCATCCCCAGCCCCCGAGGAGAAGTGGAGACAGGGGCTCCAGACACTCCCAGTCTGCAGGAGGGTGGGAGGACTGGATCATTTTGGTGCTTCCTGGGGAAGCGGAGATGCAGAAGAAGGATGGGGGCTGGGGCTCCCAGAACTGCCTGGCCCCTGGTGGAGGTGGTGCTCTTCAGCATGACTGCCAGGGGCGGCTCCAGGCCCCAGCATGCCAAGTGCGTGCTTGGGGTGCAAGCCACGGGGGGCGCTCTGCTGGTGCCACGAGGGCGGCAGACAGGCTGCCTCCTGTGGCTTGCTGCGGAGGGTCCTTTGGTCCCGTGGCTTCGGTGGACCTCCCGCAGGCACGCCTGCGGGAGGTCCGCCAAAGCCGTGGGACCAGCAGACCCTCTGCAGGCAAATTGCTGGAGGCAGCCTGCCTGCCGTGCTTGGGGCGGCAAAATCCCTAGAACAGCTCCTGATGACCGCATCGCTGTGGAGGATCTTGCGCCTGGGTGTGAGGCAGGGAGAGCTCAGAGCTGGATGCAGATAACATGGGGGGAAGAGCGCAGGGCTGGGTGTTGAGCAGCTGGAGTGAGGGGTGTGCGGAGCTGGAGGGAGGGGGAGTAGATGTGGCTGAGGGCAGTGGGAACTGTGGGGGAGACAGCACGGGGCAGGGCAGGGAAGGAAGAGCTCTGGGCCCTCGCCTTAGGAAAATTCTGGCTGCAGCCCTTTCTGGGATGGAGGTGCATCCGGCAGCATAGGGCAGGTGAAAGGCCTGAGAAGCAATTGACGTACCACAGGGCTTCAGCCTGCCATGAAACAGATAAGCCAGGCAGGAGGGTATTTAAACAGGGTCACAGGACACAGGTAAAAAATAATGGGCAAGATCCTGCTTAGCCCTGCGTCCCCAGCAGCACAAGGGCAGCTGGCATGTTGCATGGCCACCCTCAACCTCCCATCCACCAGGGCAATTGCAGGTGCCATTTTCTCTGCTCCATGCTCAGCTGTATTCCGTGGGGGGCTGCTATGCCCAACTTTATGGTACCCCACTGTCATGAGGACACTGAAATGTGTGAGCAACCTGAACAATTTTCTCGGAATCCAATCCAAGCCATCAGCTAGAGCCCCGCTTGGCTTAGCAATGACACGGCCAAGCTTCCAGCAGCACAATGACTAGATGCTAGAGAAAGAGAGAGGCTTTGAAGCCCTGATGTCAAAGCTATGTCTAAAATAAACTACAGAGAAAAAAGAAATTGCAGTGCAACAGAGACACAAGCAGCACAAACAGCAAATGTCTCATTGCCCTCCTTTAGCAAGAGTCCCTAACAGAATGTGTGTAGCGCCCTGCATTACAAGGCTACCATAAATAACATTCTGGGATCTCCCAAGGCTGGCAGGACTGACCTACTGGTCTCCAAGAGTAGAGTATGTGTTGTACATCATGGATACCATTACATTAGTCATCGGCTAGATTTCCAGATGTCCCATCAGGAAAATAAATATGCACTGAGCATGGGGTTTCATGCTCTTTAATCTGGGTTTGGAACAGGATTGTGCAAGAACAGCACATCTCACAAATTCTTTGTCTGAACTGAGTACAACTGGTCAACTTTCTTTTTCATCAAAGCATTCTTTCCCCCCAACCAAAACTGGCTTTCCAGCCAAAACATAAAATTCCCTTTCAGTCAAAATATTTCTGTTTTTTGATGAAAAACCAATCCCTCTAAAATTTTACAGAAAATGGGAAGTTTTTCAAAGAGCCAAAACACTTGCATTTGTGGCTTTTCACAGGGAAAATGTTCATCATAAATTTCAAAAGCAACATTTTTTTCTAACTGTCCAGGGACAACAACTGATATTTTGTGATCGGCTGTAAAAATGAGGATCAATGTGAGTTTCCTGGGCTAAGGAGGTTTCCCTTCGCTGTGGAAGTTCTTTTCTATATTTTTTTGCATGTGTGACATTAATTTCTTCTTCTCCTTCTTCTCCTCCTTTTTTCCTCCTTCTGCTCCTGGATCCTCTCTTTCTGCTCTTTAACCCTTTGCCAGGTGGTAAGTGCAGTGATTGTAGTGCTTTGCTTAAAGTATTGGCATTTGATTTGGTTTTTTCCTGTGTAAGAAGTCCTTTTGTGTGTGTGGATACGTATGTGATTGTGCATTACAACAATGTAGTTTAAAAAATATCTGAATTACATGTATTTCTGGAGGGGGTGTGTGATTCCCTGCTACATTCCAGAGGCCCAGTCCTGCTTCTGTTGAATGAAATCAGTGGCAGAACTCCCATAGACTTCAACAGCAACAAGATTCCTCAAACTAAAATGCTATTGATCACGCATCAGCATCTGGGTTCCTCTCACTGATATTCACAGCAGCCACTCTGACACCCCATCACAGCAGACCCTAAAAACACGTTGAATGTTTCTCACAGTCTACATTCCTTTCAGTGAGTCAAAAATCTTCTTTTGACGAAGAACCACTCAGTACAACAGTTTTCTAGGGGCAGGGACGTTTCTAAATACATTAATAACAAACCAAAGATTCATAGACATTTCTCATTTTAAAATAAATGCTAAGGGAGGCAGAATATGTGATTTGATCTGCCTCCTTCTTTCTAACTGTTTGGTTACAGGTGCTGTAACACCACCACTGGAGACGTGTTGCAACATATTACTGCACATTGCTGAGAGGTGGGAGAGATTGTGAAATCCCACTTGCTTGGAAAGGGTTAACCCCAGCTGGTTGCTGGAGCAGGTGCAGTGTAGTGAGCCTGAATTGATAAGTGCTGGACACACTTGGGTCATGTTTTCAAGCTTTTCTCTGTAACCGAAACATATTTTTGTAACAACACCTGAGTTTTTCAGATAATCACATGACTTTTGTAGCTGGGGCTTTAAGAGAAATACCAAATAATGGGAGCCTTATGATAAAATGAGAATTGGCAACACCGCAATATGACTTTGCTGTTGGCTACTTCAGTTCCTGAGATCTTCTGGAAAGGAGCTAGCTACAGGATGCAGGAGACCTCTTGGGTTCTGTCTGCAATGGCGTCACAACCTTCTCATGCATGACTGCTAGTTATTATTACACCTGGGTCAAGGCTTTTAGCCAAAACATAAAAATAATGAATAAGTATCACAGTGTTGCTGCATCTTGCAGTTTTATTAAAACCTTCATAATATTTCATGTGTTTTTTTCTTAAAGCCCCAGCTCCTGGAGTCATATAATGACAGGATAATCTCAGCTTTCATGGATAAAAGTGGTTGCAGAGCAAAGCTTGAAAACGTGACCCCTAAAAGCTCAAAAATTATCCCCTCCCCCACATTAGTGTTCTTTTAAAATCTCGTGATTGTTAAACCAATCTCATGATTTGGGGTGTCTGATTCATGACTTTTGAACTGGGATTGGCAGTTCTGCAGTGTCAAAACAATAGGAAATCTGCACCCCTTTGAGATTGGACCTTGCATTCCTACATCATCCAGGGTCTGAGCTTAGGCTTGATGAAGCCAGAGCCTGATCTTGCAAGCTTAATGCAGGCCAATCCCCTAATGAAAGCAACGAAAGTTTTGCCTGCATGAAGCCTGCAGGATTGGACCCTCTGTCCAAATGGTTTGGTTTCTCCAGTCTAGCTTGTGAGCAGTTTGGGGCAGGAACTTTACCTTCTTCAGGTTGGTTTTGTGTGGCATTGTGGCACACCAATGGCACTGAGCAACTAATGAATCATAAAATAATGGGGCTGTTTTTTTCAAAATGTTAGGCATGCAAATGCATGTGCAAAATACACAGCTATTTTGCACCGGCAGCCGCCACTGTTGTGCATGCAAACTGGGTGATTGAATGTGCCTAATTCACCTAATCAGTCATTTGCATGCACAATGATCTGATTTGGAGAGGAGTCATCATTCAGTATCTGGGTGTCATTTAGTTTTTCCATAGATAGATGTAAATCTAGAGTAACTCCATCACCTCAGTGGAGTCACACTGATGTCATACTGGTGTAAACAAAGTAGGAGGCGATTCAGGCACTTTGTTTATTGCAGTCCTTGTGAGTGAACGCTGACTAGTCCTTGGGCCAAATCCTGACTCCTGCACAAAGCCCATGTAAATGGACCATGCACAGAAGTTCTCCAAGGAGTGGAATCCCTATGCACCCAGGCCACACAACAGCAGAGCCACTTTGTCAGGACTACCACAGCCTTCGGGCTGAAATAACGTCCATGGTCCCTGCATTCCCCATTAGCAAGGGGGTTTGGACAGTGGATCCATATAGCTCCACACCCATCCATCCTTGGCTCCCAACCTTTCAGCCTCTTATGAGGTGGCACAGGGAGTGCTGCTGCCTCTGTGGCTGGAGCCTCAGTCTCATGGCCTTTGAGGCCATCTGTGGGTCTGTATTTCCCAGGCTGCTCCTGAACTCTTCCTTAGAGATGCTAATCTTGGTGAAGACCTCACTAATTTCCCCATCATCCCTTACAATACAGGCAGAAGCAGGTACCGTAATTACACATCCGAGCCTCACTGCCCTGTTCCATCTTTCTCTCCTTCCCTGTGTGCAGTAGAACACTGCACAGAACACAGGTTTTTTGCTGCTAGTGCTTTTGCTGAGGAGGCAGCAGGGTCCAGTGCAGAGATCTGAGTCCTAGTCCCAATTTGCCCATCACCTTTCCATGGGACCTCCAGCAAGTCACTTCCCAGTTCTATGCCTCTGTTTCCTCACCTATAAAATGGGGATGAAGACCCTGACCTGCTGTAGTGTCATGCTTTCAGAGCGCCTGCTGAGAAAAGCTATAGAAGCCAGATATTCGGCTGGAGTAAATCAGCATAACTCCACCGCTTTCCATGAGCATTTTGGGAAAAGCCAAGACAGCCATTTAAACCCATCCCTTCTAACTCAACATCAGCATTGAACCCAATCTGCCATGTGCAGCTGCTCTAAAAGAATTGCTGTGAAGAGGAAATGGCACATTACAGATGGTGCAATGCCAGCTAGAACAGAGGGCTACTGGGTACCAACCACAGGGCAGACTGTTCAAACCCAGGGCACAAACCCTAAGTTGGCTGTGAGTTCTAAACTTAGATTTCTCCAAGCAGCATTTTAAAAGCCTGACCATGGAGTCACAGACAGCAATCCCCTGGGGTTTGCCACCCGGTGAGCTTATCTCTGTAATCAATGGCCACTTACACCAAGAATCACAGCAATATTCAGGTTACTCCTGATCCCAAAGGACCAGTCACTTACCCTAGGTCAATTGTGCATTAGGTCTCATACCAAAGACAAAGCATGTAGCCAATCTTATAGTAAACTAAATGATTTATTAACTAGGAAAGGGAGATTAGTTATTTACAAGGTTAAAGCCAGCAAACAGACACACAAATGAGTTACAGTCTAAAGTTTCAAAAGGTAAAAGTGGCTTCTATCATCAGCAAGCTTCACTTAACCTAGGCTAGGCAGCTGGGATCTCTTGCTCATGCCTAGAAACACTGTCTCTCCCCCACCCCTCCCCCCACACACACCCTGAGTCCAAGCAGCAGAGAGATCCTTAGTTCCTTTGGTTTGGGGTTTTTTATCCCCCTCCTGCCATGGACTCTGAGCTGCAATCTGGTCTGATGGGAGAAATCCACTTGCAGGACTCATCTTCATGGGAAGGAGAGCAGAAAACAATCAGATTCTCTCGTCCTTTTGTTGATGGTTTCTCAGTCCAGATGTGGGGAGTTTCCAGTTGTAAGATCCAACCCGAGCCCATCTGGTATTGAGGGGTCTCCTCTTTCATTTGGAGGGAGCTAATAATTTCTGTAGAAGGGCAACTCTTCACACTAATTAAATTCCCTCTCCCATCTGGCGATTCAGACAGTCAGAGAGGCTCACAATACAGCCACTCCAACATTACATTACCCTATGGAACGCAGACATTACAAGTGAAATGAATGCAGGCAACAGCTCATGAGCATTCAATAAAGTCCAAACACTTGCTTATGATTCTGATACCTATTCTACCCACGGGTGAGCCAGACAGATTCCAGCTGTGCATCTCTTAGTGTCCAGTGGAGACATGGGGACCTTGGTATGAGCTGGCAACTGGTCTGCCAGCATCACAACCACATAGTGCCACTTGGTGACTATCATTGATCTGCAAGGGGTTGTGGTGTCACTACCATAGTGACATCCTACTTTACAAACTTTCCTGACAGCCATCTCATGCTAGGTTTCATGAGCATACCACTCTCATCCAATAGTTACTGTCCCAGAGCTCCCTGGCCCCAGGCAACATGTGTGAGCACTGAGAAATCAATCTGTGTAAACTAAGCCACATCCCGCTGTGAAGCCACAGAGAGAAGAGTTTTCAGAGGCCAGGAATGTAATAGGATGCTGCGCTTTCTGGATGATGTGTTCACCATGCCAGGCATCACTTTAAAGCTATCAAATGCGCTCAGACTTCCCAGAGACAAGCGAGGAGGGCAGTGCTCTTAGACAGCTGCAGTGTCTTCAGCTCCCTGCTGTGTTGCAGTGCCTCATTTTCCTTCTGAGTCAGGAGCCTTTCGAATCTGGAGGCTGCACTGCACCTTTGCTTTCCCCTCCTCACCTAAACCTCTGGGCTAACCCTCCTGCTCAGAGCTCTGTCACCTGCTGAGCCACCTAATGAGGACACCTAGCCAGCCTTTCAACAAGGGATATTACCAGGTCTGCAGGAGAAGCAGGGAGGAGTCACTGATGCTTGACTGCATCAGATGCTGGAGACACACATCTTGGATGGATTGACATTTAATTACCCAAGGTGTGCAAGCTGAGCAGCCTAGGCCTCATTCTACTCTCACAACCATGTGTCTAAAGCTCCAGTGGAGGTACACCAGGGTAAAACTACGTGAGAGCAGAATCAGAATCTCTCTCTCTCTCTCTCTCTCTATCTATCTATCATCTCAAACACATCAGGGAAGTAACTATATGAATGAGCTCTAAATGAATACTCTATATGAGTGAGCTACACAGAGACCTGATTTTTCACTTCTCATCCCGTGTCCAGGATCATGTAGTGTTGGGTAAAAGTTCATTCTCCAAGCAGAACATAGCAGTAATCACTGCTCAGATTCCTCCTTCTGCCTTTGGCCAATGCCTGAGACTTCATAGAAAGGCAAGCTGACCTTGTGCAGGTGGCTAGTCAGTTGCTCAGGGAAATCTCTCTTTCCAAGGTCTGCAGGCAACCCCTTATGCAATGAGATCATGATTCAGCAAGGTACATAAGAAGGTGCTTATCTGTAGGCATGTGAGAGCTCACATTCAATGGAACTTCTTCCACGCATCACGTTAAGCTGTGTGCATTAAGTACCTTGCTGAACTGGGTCTCGTGGCACAAGAATGTCTCCTTTGGTTTCATTTTGAATGATGTTTTTGTCTAGTGTAGCTGCAGCCAATTGGTGCATCTGTGTTCACTATCTGACCCCTTTGGAGTGGTTTCCATGAGAGCATTCAGCCCCTGAAGATGCTTCCGGCAACAACATGTATTTACTCCTGTGAATGTGGAACAACTTCTGTGAAGTAGTGATGGTTTCCAGCTGCAAAACTCTTCCATAGTTGAGGGTCTTTGGGGTCTGGGTGGTTTTTTACAACCCATTCTACACACAGGTGATGTGCGTGACAATTAAACCTGGGTTTGGATGTCAGGCACCTCCAGAGCTTTGGAATTCAGATTCAGGATTTTGGTCATGACTTACCGCTAAAGGAAACAAACCACAAGTGGTGTCAGCATCCATCTGACCTCAGCTCAGGGACCCTAAAGAGGCAGGGATCTCACACTGCTATGAGCATACACTGGTCAGTGGCAGGAGAACCCACTGACACCAGGGATAATGCTGGCCCATTATGCTGGAGAGATTTATTGAGCTGGTCCGTACTAGTTAATGTTGATGGGAGCCTGGCCTAGGGGACATAGCAGTGGTATGTGTTCATCCCTTTGCCTAGCTCGGAGAATGACTGCTTTCCTCAGCACTGCTCCCTACTGGAGCCGGGCTATGGGGCATTTGTGCGTACAAGCAGGAACAGACGGAAACTCCACTAGCTGATTCAAGGATACTTGGTACCTGCACCAGTGAGCGAAGACATTCGTCCCGTACCTGGGTGAGGGTATTCCAAACCTCAGGGTCACCAGCACCAGGTCCCTCTCTTGGAGGTCCATTGTTGGTCTGTTATGCTTCTCCCCCAAGCTTCATCCACACCATTCTGTTAAGGTGGCAGCTTGAAACACTGCCATACCCTGGTTAGCAAGTGGACATGAGTCCCACTGCCCTCTGCTGGAGAGAAACAGCACTGCTTCACTTTGCATTCTAGCTCCTAGGCTGCTCAGTTAACTCATTAGCAGGGATATGGCCAAGACTTTATAATATGTGTGTCTACAGTTAGGCTTCTAAATAAGATCCCTGATTTTCAGTATTAGCTCAGACTTCAATAGAGGCTTCTGAGTGGTCGGCTGTTTGGATAAATCAGGCCCTATTAAGTTCTATGAATATGTACTGAGGAGGCCTGAATGCAGGCCCCCATCTTTGCAAAGTTTGGCATGTCGTTTTGGAAGAGTGAGCTGTGTTTCTGTGCCTTCCGGGGAGTTCTGCATAGCCACTGTGTTGACTGCAAAGCCCTAGGAGGCTTCAGATTTGTTACAGCGCTTTATTGCTCTCCTCCCTGACCTCCCCTGGGTGCTGACTAATCCAAACCCTGCTAGTGATAGTATGCATAATTGGGAATATCAGCAGTCATTCAGATGTGGCACCAACAACCAGAGCCACTCAGAGAGAAACGTGTCCGCAATTCAACTGCAGTTAATGGGGCAGCAGGGAGCAAAGCCAGCGGTGTTAATCTCAAAGCCTGCCCACATGGTGTTAGTTAGTGATATGGGACAAAGCGGCATCAGAGCTGCAAGCAACCAGTGCTGTGGAGCGGTGAAGGCTGTGCACAGCGATGAACACTGCCGAGGAGTCAGCATATTCCCAGTTGGCCTCCTCCCTTGCTATTTGATGGGTTTTCACGCCAATCGAGGGTTCATTTCTAGTGCATGGCAAGCATTTGTTGGGTTGGGGACGGGTGCTTGTTTCATTTGTTTTTAGAGTTTCTTTTCCATCCTGTCGACCTCCAGAACCCACCTCATTTTGCACTGATTCAGCCTGGTCACTGTAAGCAGGGTCCCCCAGATCACACACAACAAGCTACCATTGCTGTCCTTCTGGATGACAGCACCTGAGCTCTCCTCTTGCACCGTGGTGAATAAAGGAGTTCCTCACCCCCGAGTCACCCCCTCACTCCATCCCAGGATGGGTGCTGTCTTTAACTACTTTGATAGTATAGCAAAGTCCTATTAAGGCTTGTGGTTTTAGGTGTTAACTGAAAAACACCCCCAGTACAAAACAAATGAAAGCAGTGTTTATCCAAGAAATACTGGAGAGACACCAGAACTGGGTACTTGTGTCTAAGGGCTTGTTTACATGGAATAGTAATGTGGACTAGGGGAATATGATTTCGCACGAATGTGTTGCTCATTAATTGGTCTGTGTTGACCCTGCTGGTGTGCACTAAAGGTTCCCTAGTGCACTTTAATGTAGGATTGTTTGAAACCGTCTGACATGAAAGCATCCTTGGGCACGTTACAAACAGATCACTCTTTACAGTGCATACCATATATACATTACAGTACTCACTACAGAGTATACCAAGAGAACCCCCATGATTTTTGGACAGCTACATAAAAATTGCTAAAAATAACCCACCCAACTAAAAATAACCCGCCCAACCCCCCATTCAGACACTTCACAGCACTTCACAGCCACTCTGTGCTACTTTGGCTCCAGGGAATCAAGGCCAGTGTTATTTACTACAGTAGGAGTATATCTGGGCTTGGGTTTTGTGACTCGACTGTTGTGTCGGACTCTCAATTTGGATTCAGTAATGTGTGTTTGCCAGAGGTAAGCCCATGTTAGAAGGCTGGCTCCAGATTTGGATTGGGAACACTGCCCAATTGGTGCAGGGAGGGGGTTAGATTTGAAAAATGTGGAGCCAGGTTCAGATTGCAAACATCAGGTACCACAGTGATGAGCCTGACAGAAGAACCTCTATGGAAGAGAGGAGCTACAACATTCACGGGTGTTCAGTGTTAGGCTCACACTCAGTTGCTCAAAGCAGTTTGATTAAACTGGGAGCTATCCAGGGGCTTAAGGCTCTGTTTCTTTGCATTGCAGAATATTGGAAAGAAGATGTCATGCCAACAATTTATAGCAAACCTGGATGGCTTAAATGATGGGAAGGACTTTGCAAAGGATCTGCTGAAGGTAATGTAATATCAATGTTAGCGTTATTAGGGTGGCACTTAAAGGCACCATCTCCAAGGCAGGCCCGCTGTGCTAGGCACTGAACATACATGTAGTGAGAGACAGTCGCTGCCCTGAAGAGCTGATAATTTGAATAGCCCATAGATATGAGGGGACCCAAACAGAAAGGCAAAGAGTCTCATACAAAGCAAAGCCAGGAATAGAACATGGCTAACTTGATTCGTTCACCTTGGGCCCTTGCCACTGAGTTATTTCTGGTGGTCCCGACCATCAGAGTCCAAATGTACCTTCCGTTTTCCTTCTAGGGTAGTGTCGAAGCTTTGCAGCAGTCTTAGCTAAACTAAAAAAGCAAAAGAATTTTGTGATAACTTGACATGTCGGAACAGGTCCGTTTTCTGGTGCCATCTTTTGCTTGTACTCTGTGATTTCTCACTGCCCTCGTAGTGTACCAAAGTGTAGCTGTCTGTCTCAGTAGTTATGTAGCCCGCAGTGCCACTGCATCTGAACACAGAGCAATGCAACCAAAAGAATAGGGGGCTTCAGTTCCTCTTATTACATTCCCTGCCAGTGAGCCCAACCCTGTATTCGGAGCTCCCTGCCAGTGAGCCCAGGGAAGAGAGCCAGGAATTCCTTAGGTTTCACCCAGCTGCTGGCACAGCTCTGCCTTAGAACTACTTTGGCCTTTACAAGTGCTAGCTAGTCCTGTCACCCAGCAGCCCAGCGAGGCTGTTACACATCACTGCGCATTTCACAAATGGGGAGAGTGAAGCATAGAGAGACTTACCAGGAGGAGAATGCAGGTCGCCTGTGTTTAAGGCACTAGCCTAGTGACTACCCCTGCAGTAGGAAATTACAGACAAACCTCCCATCCATGGCTAAGCTAGTAGTGATAGCAATGGGAATTCTGGTCTAAAATTCCCTACTGCAGACACCGACTTCCCCTCTGAAGTCTCATCTATGGTAGGATCTTTCAAACCTGTAAGTCCCAATAGGTGCAGCTCTACCAGTGGGAATTGAGGTGTAACCACGGCTCAGACAGGCTGTGTTATCTCACCCCTGAGGTGGGGATTCCCCTCTTGGACGTGGGTCATTCCAAACGCCCACTGCTCGCCTTGGGCAGGGAGCCTTCCAACAGCCTCTGAGAAGGCAGGAGTTAATGCAGGAATTGCTCCAGTTCAGAGATGTAGCCCAGTGCTTTAGGAACAAAGGTCACAGCTTGGGACACAGGACCCTAAGGCAGGGCTGGCCTTCCCGGCTCTGCTGCTGACATTTGCAGCAGGGAATTCACAATCACCAAGAGTCTGTCCCTGCCCAGAGAAACCTTGACACCTCCCTTCCAAATGCCAGCGCCCCAGTCGTGCTTTCACCCTTTGGGGGAGGCAGGGAGGTATTAAACTCCTTCAGCCGCTATGGGGACAATAACACTGCATAATATGCCCTGTAATAAGCCTGAAGTCCAGTGAAAACTGCTCCCCTTTGAGCAGAACTGCAGTTACCCCTTGCCAACACCAGCGTCACCACATGCCTGAAAGAGAGGCACCGTCACTATGGTCATAAGCCCTGACTCAATGGGTGCTCCAGCGCTCAAGTACCCATGGAAAAAAAATACAGAGTGCTCAGCATCCACCAGCCCCGCACCCGTGGTGGACCAGCTGTTTGGCAGCTGTCAGGAGGCATTCGGCGGAGGGTTGAGAGCAGTGACCAATAGGTGGGCGAGGTGCCTTGCAGGAGGAGGTGGGGCAGGAAGAGGCAGAGTGAGGGTAGGACCTCAGGGTGGGGGATGGGGCAGAGCAGGGTTGGGAAGAGGTGGGGTGAGGGCGGGGCCTCAAGGGAAGGGGCAGCGTCTCGGGGTGGAGTAGGGGTGGAGCACCCACCAGGAAAAATAAAAGTCAGTGCCTGTGAAAATGGTGACTGCCTCTGTTCCAAACAGCTGTCCTGTAACAGGGCAGTAAGCAAGCATCTCTCTGAGAGCACTTTTTAGCACAGGTCATATAAAGGGCATTCGCCTGGGAGGTGTCCACGTATGGGGCCCATTGCCTGGAGTTAATATTGTGCTCTTGTTTCAGGCACTGTATAACTCAATCAAAAATGAGAAGCTGGAGTGGGCCATGTAAGTATCATTTTTCAGTGCCCTCTAACCCGAACGGTCTCTTTCAAAGCAGCTGACGGCTCTTGGATCATTAGCTCAAGAAGCTTCAGGGAAGTGCCGTATTAACATATGCAGAGACTGGTAATGCTCCAGAAAGGACGTATGCCTCTGAACAGGTGAAATTCAACCCCATTTAGGGCCAGCGCAAGGCATAGGCACCAGGTAAGGCATAGCATTGGCCCTCTGCATGGGGGGGATTTTACCCCTTTAGAGGTACACTGCCTTGCTGGAGTATCTGACATATCTGCATGTGGAGGGGTGACTGTCACGCCAAGGAAACAAGATGTGAGCTCCCTAGTACGATAAACATTCACTGCTCAGTTCAGAAGCTGAGCTTTGACCAGTCCGCCTGTCCCTGTTGGTGGGTGGGTTTATTTATGTTTCACACGTGCAGAAGGCACCCATGAGCATCCCATGCGGGCCAGTGACGTGTCTCAGAGCAATTAATACCATAATTACCCTGGTCAGCAATGTCACCCTTATCATCTCTAATAATAATAATAATAATAATAATTTTGCAAAACCTTAACTCCAGCCCCAGTCCCTTCACCTGTTTTAAACTCCATTTACAACATTAGGTCCGCCTCCTGCAATGAGTTGCAGGTGGTTGGATCCCCAAGGCCCACTGACCTCAGGGAGGTTCCATGGAGGTGCATGGTTCTGCTCATAGAAGGCCCATTACAAATCTCGTCACTTTTTCCAGACTTCCTGTCTCATCCTCTGCTAAGCACTAGCTCATCCCCATCCCATTGCTCTTGGCCTTCTGACCCCTCCCATTCCTGGTGCCTCTTGTATTGATGCAGTTGTAGCCTGATTTTTCAGAAGTCCTTAGCATGTGCAGCTCCAGTGGGCTTTGATGGGCATTGATAGCCCACGGCACCACTGAAAATCAGGCCATTAATGCCAGGAAGTGGTGGGTGGTGTGTACAGCGCTCACTCCCAGTGCAGTTGTCCCCAGGGATTAACTAGCAGAAACAAGCTCAGGATGACATCCCATCAAGAGCCACCATGCAGCCAGGTGGAAAACCTGTGCACAGCTGCTGAAACCAGAACTTATCTACCTCCCTTCCACCAAGATTAATTACTGCTGCAACTCCCCGAGCACAATGTCATCCAGTCCATTACATTGCACACAGTCAGTTGATTATGGAAATTTACTGTACAAGCTACTCAAACAATGCAATTGAAAAAAAGAAGAGAACCATATATTGCTCAGTAAGCCAAGCCTTGGTTGATTTCCCATTAGAAACCCGCACGCCTGAAGGGGATGTGGGTATCAGGTAAAAAATCACCAAGATAGAAACAGGGAAGATCCTTTGCATATAAATATTAGCTGTCCAAGCTGGAGGTGGGATGGAACAGCTGTCCTAGAAATACACTCTTCAGGCCACACTGGCCTCGCCTTGAAACTTCATGTGTCGGTTGATGGGCCTGAATCAAGTGAGCCGTGAAGTGGGTCTTGCCCTGACTTCACACTGGTTGAACATCCTTTTTAAAAAAAAAAACGTGTGCTTAGGGCTCTTCTTACCCTATCAGCAACCCCTTTATTTACTCACAGATCTGCTACGTTCTGGGCAGCCCCCCGTGCTTTGTCCTTCGGGAGAGACCTTTTTTTCATCCTGGCCCATTCAGTGCCTGGTCTCTTTAAGGGACCAGTTTATTACCAACTGTGGTAGTCAGTGGCAGATTAGCCACTGGGCCGACAGGGCCCATGCTCAGGGGCTCTCACCAATTGGGGACCCCTGGAAAAATGGGCCCCACCATGCTCCAACCCGCTCTGCCCACCCCAGTGATCCTGCTGGGGAGCAGAGTCTGGGCACAGAATGCTGGGTGGGAGAGGGGGTGGGGCAACCCCATTTCCCTAGCAGGAACACCAGGAGAAGCGGGGAGGACTACAGGTGGCAGGGGTGGGGAAGAGCCCCCACTTGTGCTGGCCCAGGGGCCCCACCATCTCCTAATTCACCTCTGGTGGTGGTGGTGTATGTATCAGGAACCTATGTATCAGGAACTGGACTGAGACCCACTATGTCATTTCACAAAGGGGCCATTAGATGGTCACTAGCACCTGGAGCCAGATGCGCACAAGTGACTTGTGGCTGAGAGGTTCCATTTCCCAGCGCCAGTTGCAGGTGCCTTGCAGTTGCCTGGTTACACTGGAAATGTTTCGTCTGGTTTTATTTTTCCTGAAAAGCAATGGGGTGATGAGTAGAGCTGGGTGAATAATGGATTTTTCAGTTTATTGGCAATTTCGGAAAGTTGGGTAAGGGGAAATCATTTTACCTCAGACAGGAAATACTTATTTTTTTTAAAAAATGGTTCATTGAAAAGTCATGGGGGCAAATTGGGTGAAACAAGACATTTTGTTTGGATTTTGACCATTTTTTTTATATTTCTGAATTTTTCAAAAATAAAATTTAAGGAAATGTTGACACAGAAGTCATTTCAAACCAGAAAAAAAAGTTTTTCCTAAATGAACAATTTGGAGAAACCAAGATGAATTCACAAAATGTTGTAGTGCTGTCGAATCTTAGTCTTTCTCCCCAAAAAAAAGTTTGATGAGAAAAATGTTGCCCTGTTCTGCTAATGAGACTGTTCGAAGTGCATAAGGAAGGATTTCTCCACACAATGCACAGTCAGCTGTGGAACTCATTGCCAGGTGATGTTGTGATGGCCAAAAGTATGTCTGGAATTTAAAATGAATTAGATAAATTCATGGCTATTAGCCAAGATGGTCAGGGAGGCAACCCCATGCTTGGGTCTTCCTAAACCTCTGTCTGCCAGTCGTAAATCTGGAACCAAATGGCAGGGGATGTATCACTTGATAATTGCCCTATTCTATTCACTCCTCTGAAGCATCTAGCGTGGGCTACTGTTGGAAGACAGGACACTGGGCTAGATGGACCTTTGGTCTGACCCAGTATGGCTGTTCTTATGTAACTGGTCCTATCCCACAAAGTATTCAATGATTATCAATGGAAATTATGCTCTGAACTCTATTAGGTGCTTTTGAGAATCCCATCCTAAATAAACAAGAGAGAGAGAAATCCCACCAGGCCAGAGCAACCTGATCAATTTCATTGCAGGCAATGGTCAGCAAAGAAGCCAGAGTATTGTTGTAAATCAGCCACTGGAGGGAGCCCTCTAGCTCCACTAAGGCTGCTCTACTGCGCTGGCATCTGGCAGAAAATTTTATATAAGAGTTCAGAGAAAGTGCAGCTAGTTCAGCTGAAAACAGGGAAGCGATTATCATGTTATTGCAAAACGCTGGATTACCATGCGCACAGCCTCTCCTGCACGCCGTGAGTAGGGAGAACAGAGCCCCCAGGCAGCAGCCTTCCAAAGTCTGGGGCAGTTCTGTTCCCGCCCGATTTAGTTGGTACTTCATAGATCTCTTCCTCCCACACCTTCACCCCTCATTTCCATGAACTTTTTTCCTTCCTCTCTCTGTATCAGCCTGAGACCCTGGAGGAAGGGGAGGCAGATCCTGCCTGACTGTAGGGCTCCTTGCTTTATTGCAGACAAGCTGGTTGCAACATGAGAGACCTCTAGCTTCCTTAGCACCATACAAGTCCTGCCTGGAGCAGGGATCGCCAGGTACCATCACACAGCCACAGTGCTGAGCACAGACACTCGCATGAGTGACATAGACTCCCTGTGCCAGGACACCTGCTGCATCCTCAGAGATACTGATGAGTCAGATACCACACCAGATCACTCCCTAGCACTCCGGGCACCTGACCCCCTCTGCCCAGGCTAGCTACCCCCCTCTCCAAGAGTGTTAGTGCAATACACATCATCACATCCAAGTAGATCCACCCAGCCCCTGGAAGGGGAGACGTGAGGTCCATGTGAGAAATGTAGTGGGCAGAAATGCCATGCCCCCACCCTGATCCCAAACCTCAGTGCCCCCATGACACCCCTTGGTGCAATGACAATGAGGCATTGTCCATTCGCTAGAGGAGCCCAGACTTCTGGCCCTTAGCAGGTCAGCCAGTGGAGGAGGCAGATACTTCACTCGATGATCACCTGTTCTGTTCATGCCTTCTGAAACACTTGGCACTGGCCACTATTGGAAGATAGGACACTGGGCTAGATGGACCTTTGCTCTGACCCAGTGTGGTTATTCTTAGGTTCTGATGTTCTTATACATTGATGCCCTGGTGACATACCTGCTAGCTGAAGTCTCTTTGCCCATTATTGCATAGCTTACATCTGAACTCTTATATGGCCCAAGCCCAAACAGCTACATCACAATTTTATAGTTCCATAGCACAAGCTCCGAGTCAGCTGACCCAGTGCAGCTGTAGGTCTTTAATTTGCAGTGTAGACCCTGCAATCACTTCCCTGGTTAGTCAAAACTTTTCCCATGTCTCCCTGCGTGGAGAGCTTTTCCCAGTCCCTGCTTCCATCAGGGTCTGTCCCAGGGCCTCCTGCCTGGAGAGCTTTCCTTCCTCTAAGTGTCCTGTTCGACTCCCACAGCCCTTTCCTCTGCTGGGCTCCATCACCACGTGAGCTTGGCTTTCATTCCTCTTGCTCCAGTCGCCTTCTGCTCTCCGGTGGGCCCCATTCCATAATCAGGTGGGCCTAGTCCCATGTTCTCCAGCCCACTCTACACCAGCCTGGACTTCTGTCTAGTCTAGTACCCAGATGCTTCCACAGAAGATGTAAGAACCCCACAGTAGCTGATTCAGGGTAATTTGCCTCTCATATTAGATCTCACCCAGGTCTCTAATAGCGGGCCTAAGCCCTGAAGCATAAGGCTGAATCTCCCTGCCACATATGCTTTGTTAGCATTAACCATGATGTCTCTGGGGATGTTTGATACCCACATGAATGGCCAGTCTCCTGTTTAACTAAGGGTATGTCTACACTACCCAACGGATCGGCGGGTAGTGATCGATCTATTGGGGATCAATGTATCGTGTCTCGTCTAGACGCAATACACTGATCCCCGAATGCGCTCCCCATCGACTCCGGATTTCCACCAGGCGAGAGGCGGAAGCGGAGTCAATGGGGGAGCAGAGGCTGTCAATCCCGCACCATGAGGACGTGAAGTAAGTCAATCTAAGTTGATCTAAGATACATCGATTTCAGCTACGCTATTCTCATAGCTGAATTTGCGTATCTTAGATCAATCCCTCCTCCCTCCCAGTGTAGACCAGGCCTAAGTAATGTCACAAAGCTGCAATGAGAACAATCACGGGCTGTCAAATGATTCTTGCTGTTATGCCCTGTTCAATGCCATTCAAGTCAATAGGGCTGCAGCAGTGCTCAGGAGAGGAGAATTGGACCCCACATATTACAATATGTGGCACACCATGATTTTCAATATATAACAACCTGGTTCACTATTCCACTGCTACTGTAATGAGTGACTTGCTCGAACCAAAGCCTGGTCCCTCCAGCAGGTAAAACATAGTGTCAAAGACTAATGTTCTTTGTTCAAGGTTTTCTCTGGGTTTCTTTCCAAGTGACGAGGATGAGCTGAGAAAATCACTATCGGAACTCGTGGACGACAAACTAGGAGCCAGTGCAAAGAAAGTGACACGGATCGTAGATGGCAGCAATCCTTTCCTGGACATTCCCCAGGCCCTGAATGCAATTACCTATAAGCACGGTGTCCTCACCCGGAAAACCCATGCTGATACAGATGGGAAGAGAAGTACGTGTTAGAAAAGAAGTGCAGCATGTAGCATGACATGCCAGTAAGGGACACCTAGGGCAGAGAGAAGCAGTAAGAGTTGGGTCTAGCATCAGGACCAGAGCTGGGTGAATGCCACAAACAAGTATGCAGAGAGAGAAACCTAACTGGTTTGCATGGCTAGTAGCCGGGACCCCATATACGGACTTCTGGGTGTCCCAGGGCAAAGGGCCAAGTCAAGGCCAATGCACCACTTCAGTCCTATTTTGAGGATTTCAGTGGTGCATAGGGCTATGCTGTGATATATTTCCCCTGGTGCAAGGGGGTGAACTCTGCCATCCAGCCCAGAACTTTCCCCACCTCATTTCAGTGCTTTTCACTCCCCTTTTCTGGTTTTGCTTTTTCTTTGGTGTGGTAAAATCGCAAACAAAGGGAGATGTGATGGTTGTCCCTATACAGGCCGGGGGCTCTCCCCTGGTGGTCCCACATTCAGGGAAGGCCACAGCTACAGCCCCTGCACTCTTCTGTCTCCCTGGGATACTAACCAGCCTGGGGGTGGGGCACACAGACCTGGCTGGTCACAGAATGGTGCAAATGCTTTGCATGCTCAGGGGTATAGCAATGAGCACATGTCCTCATATCTTGGGGCTCGCAGTGGGGCTGTGTATCTCCATCCCACTTCACGCTTGGCCCCATGATTACAGCCCCAACCACTCC
Organism: Chelonoidis abingdonii; assembly: GCF_003597395.2. Lineage (NCBI taxonomy): Eukaryota > Metazoa > Chordata > Testudines > Testudinidae > Chelonoidis > Chelonoidis abingdonii. The sequence continues at coordinate 74,826,367 of NC_133775.1, read as the reverse complement.
TCTAAAAGGGGTGGGTCAAAACCAGATCACTGCCACCAGCTGCTCCCAGGCATCAGGAATGGCCGACCTTTGCAGCTGGCCCCATCCTTGTACTGTGCTTTATCCAAACTCTGGATCCCAGCACCCTGAGCTATAGGGAAGGTCCAGACCCAGATCCGTTCTCTAGCATGAGCCCAGCCGAAATCCCAGACCCCAGAAGCCCCTGAACCTGGGGAGAGTCTGAATACAGGGTCTCAACTGTGCGGCATTGGCCCGTGTGCATTCTGCCATCGCACTGTACATCCTTGAGCTCCATCAGCAACTAGATGCGAAGTAACACTGCAGTGAAATGGGAGTGCAGGAGAGATATGGGGAAATGTGTTTGGAATCTGTTGGTTAATTACTGGCAATTAGTAAAACCACTGAGGATTATTTCTGTTAATAGAGATTGATGGCCCAGTCGCTGAGACCCATTAAAACCCCAGGAATACCTAAGGTTATGGCCCAAGGTCTCCCCTCTCTCAGCAGCCCACACCAGGGCACATTTGTCACCCTCATCCATCATCGCAGAGTCCCCCGCCCTTCTCAGCCTGCCCAGGCTGGACGGGCTCCTCTGTAGTGCCAGGCATTGCCATGGAGCTACTTTGTCCAGGCCCCCAGCTCCGCCCCCACGGAACATGTGGTGGGACAGCTTCCCTTCGGCATTACCAGTGAGGAAGAGGAAGCTGTAGTTAACAGGCACATGTAACGAGCTGCTTTTCTTTATTTTAGCCCCAAGAGGAAGAAGAGGATGGAAGAAATTTTATGCTGTGCTTAAAGGGACCATTCTTTATTTGCAGAAGGTAAAAATGGCCAACTCTGTCCCATGCTGATATTTATTCTTTCAAGCTGTGCAAAATTCTTTCAGGCTGTTTTAGACTCCTAGAAAATGATGCAAATATTGGAGAAGGAGGCAGCGATTCTGAGCCCAGGCTCATGATGCAGGTGCCGACTTCCAAAGTGTTTTGTGCATAGGAGCAGGAGGCACCCGTAAGGAGAGCTGGAGGGAATTAACTGTATTTAATCAATTGACTCGGGGTGGAGGACTTGATCGTCTTCCATATCCTCAGGGGAATGCTGGAGTGAAGGCTTCCCAGCCTTAGAAGATGTCAATACAAGGAGCAGTGTTCTGAGGTTAAAGAAGGAGAAATGAGGCTAGGCCTTAGGGGGATGGTCCTCACAAGGATGGTGGCTGAAGTTCTTTCACTGTGGATATTCCCAGCTGAGTCAGAAAGGATATTGGTGGAGTCTGATGCAGCGGGTAGCCCTTCATAGCTGAGGTCGGTGGAGGGTCAGGGTGGTCTTTTCCTGTCCTTTCCTTATCTATAGTCGGTCCCTGATTCAGGGAGGTATTCACATGGGCCTAATTGCACATGCAAATAGTCCTGTTGACCTCAATGGGAAACTCATGTGCTTAAAGTAAGGCACAGGCTTCAGTGCTTCAGTGAGTTGGGTCCTTAGTAGGGATCGATGCTGGAGTGTCTCTGCCTCTTTCCTGGCAGACGGTACACGTGTATGTATTTCCTAAGGGGGCCAGCACACAACTCTGCTCGCTGTGTCTCCCCATGGATGAGGTAAAGCACCAAGCCCAGCTCAAGAGAACAGCTGCAGAATCCCACTCCTGGTGCCCTTTGGTATTGTCACCGGTGGCATCCTCCTATCTGCCTCTAGGGCACTTCCTGTGGGTAGGCAAGCATGTGCATCACATTAACATCTCCAACACAACAGAAGTAAACAAATAGTGAATTATATAAGAGAGGCACGAGGGCCCCTTGGGGCAGCACCAAGTTGTGACTCAGCCCCGTGATCACACCCTGATGATCTCTGTGTGGTGCTGGTGGTGATCCTGGAGTGTGTGTGCCGGGGCTCTCAGAGATCTGGCAGGGGCTGATGGTAATTGATTGGTGCCTGTTGCTCTCAGCCACTTTGGATTTTTACATCCATGCTGTCATCAGCTGGGACTGCAGCAGATTTCCAGCTTAGCAGAGTCCAGCTAGGGCAGTGCTTGGGGATGGAGATTGTGGCATCTGCAGGAAGAGGTGATGTTAGCTACTTCCTTCTCAGTGAGTACTCAGCCAGTCCCCCACGTGGGACTAAGGGAAAGGTCACCATGCTGGGGAAGATGCTCTCTTTTGTTAAGGATGGAAAAGCTGAGGTCAGGGCCCCTTGTAGTCTTCCATGATCCCATGGCAGTTCATAGGCGATATTAACCCCAAAGTCCTGGGCAGATACCAAGAGGGATAAATGGAATCTGCTTATATATGATTCTCTGCTGCAGCTGGCATTCTTATTCACATTCACTCTAAATGGTTGCAGATTGTTGCTGTGTGCTGCTAAGTAGCTGCCACATTTCACCCCAGAGGTAGCTGCATTTCACAGAGTGCGAAGTGATCTCCATGGATAATTTATAAATCAGTTATATTTGTAAAGAGCCATTTGGTGTTTTTTTGAGATGCAACATATTATTAAAAGCAGCAGCCCCACAGTTACCTGACCCTGAACCACTGTGCTGCTGTACTTGAACAATCTATGCTTATTAATACCATGAAGGTATTGCCTAGTGATTAAAGCAATGGAACTGGGAGTCAGGAGATTCCCAGTTCTTCTACAGAAGCCCAGTGTGATCTTGAGGCAAGTCACTGAACTGTCACATTGGGTATTTCTAGAAGATTTGGGATCTCTTGATGCCCAGTTCTGTGCTTTACCTTCTAGGCAATGTTGCCAAGGTATTAATAAGTATACATTGCAGCAAGATGGCTGTAGATAACAATGGGGTAGGATCTGTTTGGCTATAAAGCCCTGGGAAATGGCAGTGAAGAGGGTATAGCCCGCCTCCAGACCATGATGACAGATTCTGCCCTCAGCAACATCAGACTAGCTGTCAGCAGAGGCAGTGGGGAGCTGTGCATGCACAGTCAGGGACACAATTGGACCTTTAGCGCCACATCTAGCCAAGCTACACTCAGTGCAGGACCAAGCAGTAGAGATGGCAACAGGTTTAGAGCATTCTCCACTCTCATCTGATCTTGGGACATAAGTTAGAAAAGCCTGAGGATAGCTCTAACTTACACCAGCTGCAATGGAAACCAAAGGGCCTTTCCACTGGTCCTGGATCACTGGAGTGTCAGGTGCTCCTGCCATGCCCCTATCATACCACCAGCCAAAAAGAGGTGGGACAAAGCCAGTGTAGCTGACTCTACATCATCGGGGAATTTCCTTATACAGTGACAAGCCCAGCTGCTCTCTCCACTCTCGCAGCACAAAGGGGCTGGGCCAGGGAGCAGGAATCTGGTCCTGTGTATGAGGTACTAAGAACAGAGAGTCCCATTGGACCCTAGTGTGCAGTTACTACAGTAATGAGAGAGAGAGACCCTCCCTTGTTGTTTTCAAAGTTGCTGTCGCCAAGTTGGTCACAGTTAGGAGAAAGCCAAGGTTGAGGAGGTAATCTCTTTTATTGGACCAGCTTCTGTGGATAGAAGAGACATGTTTTCGAGCTACCCCACACCTGAAGAACTATATGTCGCTCAAAAGCTTGCCTCTTTCACCACCACCAGAACTTGGTCCAACCGAAGAGATTACATCCCTCACCTTGTCAAAGATAGATAGATAGATAGATAGATAGATAGATAGATAGAAGCAATACACTAATGGTGCAGTGATGGAACATGTTGTTGACTCCCTCTTGTTAACTGCTGGATTGGCGCGTCTGAGCATAGTTTGGAGAAGCAATTTCTGGATCCCTTGGTGGGTCTTGAGGAACAAGTGGGGAGTTCCTGAGCTCTAATCCCTGCCGTGCTGCTGATTCACTGTATGGCCTTTGGCAAGTAATTTCACCACTGTAAATGGGGATAATAAGCCATAATTACCTCACTCACAGGGGTGTTGAGAGGATTAATGGCTGTGTGTGAAGAGCTCAGTGTTATTATGTAGGACTGCTTTGAAGAGCTGCTTGTTTGGGGATTGTCCAAAGGGCCTTATCCTGCAGCCCTTCCTCCTGAGAGTGGATCTGGTAATCTGGCCTAGGCCAGAGACGGGGCACTCCCTCGGTAACTGACCGATGCCTGTACGGGTAGGCAGTCAGGTTACAGAGGCGTTCCCTCGCGCTAATACGGTTCTGAGCATATTTAAAAGGGCGAGTTTTCAAACTCCTTGTGAAAGGGTAAGAGCAGGCTGGGGGTTAAGTAAAACTCCTCTAAGCCCCGGAATCAGCAAGCTGGGCGTTACTTCAGGAAACCTAGCCCAGGAGGCATGAATCCTGTTCCCAGCATGGGAGAGCCAGGGCAGAGAGGAGCTGCTGGGTATGTCTACACAGCGAAAACAGAGCCACGGCAGTGAGTCTCAGCTCCTTGGACAACTGACTCGGGCTTGTGTGGAGAAATGAGAGAGTCCAGGCTCTGAGACCTGGGCGAGCAGGGAGGGTCCCGCAGGCTCAGCCCAAGCCCAAATGTCTATAGTGCTATTTTTAGCCCCGCAGTGTGAGCCCAAGTTAGTTGACCTGGACTCTGAGACTGGCTGCTGCGGGAGTGGAGTTGCTGTACAGACGTACTGTCAGAGCCTTAGCCAGTGGGAAGCCTATCCACACCCCATCAGCAGATTGGATCATGAGAAGCCCTTGTCCCTTTTCTCTCTGAGCTACATCTCCATAGTAACCCCACCTGATTCTGGCCTCACACTGGAGTTATTCCTGACTTTCATCACAGTGTGAGAGAGCAAAATCAGGCTCAACAGGCCTGATTCTCTCCTCCTATCCAGCTCCTCAGATGGAGCAAAGAGGCCAAAAAGCTGGCAGGATCTTCCAAATGAGGGATTCCCATGTGGGAGTCCCAGCAGATGTGGAGTTGCTGTAGGGAGTGTACCAGGACAAAAGGGGAATGGCCAGCTGATTCCCTGATGGTCCTAGGCTCCCAGCACCATCCTCAGCTATGCCCAGCAGAAACTGGCAGAGTGGCGAATGTGAGCCAGTGAGTTGTTGTAGCTGTGTTGTTCCCAGGATATTAACGGGACAAGGTGGGTGAGAGAATAGCTTTTATTGGATCACCTTCTGTTAGTGAGAGAGAGACAAGTTTTTGAGCTTACGCAGACCTGAAGAAGAATTCTGGGTGAGCCTGAATCTTTCACCAACAGAATTTGGTCCAATTACAGGTATTACCTCATCCACCTTGTCTTTCTAAGGCATTTTAATAGATTCTGAATAGAATAGGGAAAGGGAAAGTGGATGAGATAAACTACGAGATACCCTGAAGTTCATTCCCACAAAATAAACGCCCGTAAAATATTTAGAATAAAATGAAATAAACTCCTCATCATTCAAGCGTTTGGGGACATTTCAAACTTGAAAGTGACCCCATTCTAACAGAAAAGGTTGCTGAAGTTCAGAGATATTCTCACCAACACTTGGCCTGTTTTTCATTGAGGAAAAAGCTAGTTTCCAAACAAAAACTAGGTCATTTTGGAAGTGAAAAATACTGGCATTTCAGCTTGTTTTCAGTGTGAGATTTGCTGTATGGCTGGAAATTGTAACTAAAGCACAACTGCAAAAAGGGAGGTATGAAATTGCAAGAAGAAGGTGCTACCACAGCTACAAAAACAACGCTGATGATGATGCACTAACCAACACCGATGTTTGTGTGAAACTCCTACAAATGCTGCAAGGAATAGTTTGATTTGAATATCAATTAGTTTTCACTGAAATTTAAATAAAAACACTGATTGAAAACATTTTGATTGCTACTAAGTTTTTGGACTTACAGGTCTTGGTTCAGCCAAACGATTAAGCACATGCTTAATCTTAAATCCAAGTTCAAAATGTGATTCAGGGCCTGACTTCACTGACGTCAATGAGAGTCTTTCCATTGATTTCAGTGGGCTTTGGATCAGGGCTTAAGTGCTTTGTTGAACTGGGATGGGATTGCATTTGTGTTTAAGGTAAAACAGAAGTATAAGGGTTTGATGAATCAGAATTATTGTGTGGCCCAACTGTAGACAGTGTCTGTGTGAACATGGCATCTTACAAACCTTGTCCAATTTATGTTGAGTCAGAGTTGCTCTCCATAAATAAACCTGTATTGCACATTACTCCTCTTTGTTGTATAGAGCCAACAGAGCTATGGAAGACAGAGCTGCATTCTATTCTCACTTAGCCAGTCCTACAAAGACATATGACTATGTGTATATTTAGGGTTACATGGAGACCCTGTGACTTCAGTGGGACTCCATTATTATCAGTTTTTATGATTGTTGTGATAGTATCTATAGACTCCAGTCAGGGATCAGGGCCCTCTTATGCTAGCTGCTTTACACACGTAACAAATTGTGGTCCCAAAGAGCTAATACATGCAAGTAATTTGGCAGGATCTGGCCCTAACTTTCGAATGCAGAACCTACTGTCAATGATGATGCACAAGCCAGAAATGACCTAGCTTGACACTCAGACTCTAGAGCCAGCAGTCGCAAATAAGCACATCTGATGCTGAAATTAGTGAGGGACAATAAATGTGGAAGCCAATGACATTCGTGCTATGGTCCGTTTTCAGAACAGAGTCGCACTTTCGTTTTAAGATTATCCCTTTGATTCTCTGTCCCCTCCTTCCCCCGCCCACACACACACAATATTTCATTGTCACTTGTCTCTGCCGGGCCTGGAAGCAAAGGTGTCAATATACTACCAAAGAAGTTATTCTTGCCATATTTCCAGCCCTACTGGAAATCTCACTACAGATCCTGCTCTTGTGAGATCCCCAGCCCAGTTTTACAGACCCAAAAGATTTGAACACTTGGATAGTTCCTGGGACCTTTTGGAGTTCATGGAAACGTATATATAATACATTGGCCTTGTGTGTGTGGTCATGTCTCACCTGGTTGTCTGCTTGGCAGACTGAGCAGTTGGGTCCACTTTGCATTGCGAGAGCTGGAATCTTCCCAGCAGCCTTGCTCATCAGAGACAATGGAGGCCCAAATGCCAACTCCACTCAAGCAATGCACTAGAGAAATGCAGTTTAATTTTTTTAACTCATTTCTGTTCTATGTAGGTTCTTACACCATGCTTATCACCATAGTACGTGAAAGTTGTAGTATCTAATTTGAAAGGAAGCATTTATGGTTAAATTAATTTAAAGATATTCCAATTCAGGTCAAACTGACCCTAAAGAAAATATTTCATTTAGATTTTCCTGACAGAAAATTGAAATTTTTCAGCAAAATTTCCCATGGAATTCAGCAAAATTTTCCACAAAAAAATTTCAATTTTGGAGACATTGCATTTTTCATTGGAAAATCATAGTGACAGAAAGTTCCTGATCCACTGTACCCCTTCCTAAAACAAACTACAATGTACTTATGAGCAAACCTGTGCTCTTTTAGCTCAGACCAAAGACACTGGCCTTTTTGGTGCTGTGGGTCCTGGATTCAATTCCGATCGTCAACCATAGCTTTGTAAATATGTGGCCATGGTTTGTTACATGAGATTTCAGCATCCCCAGGGTGGAAAAACTGCCATCATTTTAGACCAGCCTCATGATGTGCTGTGATGTTAGAATTCCTTAGGAAAATCAAAATGCCACAAACTAAGTCACCGCTGTAGGGAAAAGCCCCTCAAAATTGCATCCCATTCAGCAGTATGTAGCCAGGTCCCCGCCTCCTTCCACCCAAGGTGATGCAATACTGAGATTTTCTTTGCAGTTCACCTTTAAGGAGTCAGCCACCTCAAGGTAAGAATTTGCTGCCAGACTTTTCTTGGCATGGTTCCTTTTAGCATCATATCACACGAGTCCTGGTGGTGTATGTGCTCATACACGTAGCAGCATTTCAAACCAGATATTTTTGCGCTGACTGCTTCAGAAAAGCAGCTTTCAGGCACTTTTACAGTCAGAAACACAGCTCTGTATTAATGGACCCTGCTTACTCAACATCTGGCATCTGCTCACTGTCTGCTACTTCCAGGCTCTGCTGCTACTTCCAGGCACAAAGATCCTGGTACTCCTGTTAGCCCTGCAAAGCCAGTGCAGGTATAGGAGAGCAGCTGGGTTCTGAACACAGAACAGCAATGATTCAGTGGCAGAGAGAACACAAAACGATTTCCGCATCCCGTGTTGAATGGGTAGCACTGGGAGGTAGGGAAAAATATATTTTGGCCTCTAACGTGATGTGTTGTGAGAGTCACCTTGAGACACTAGAGATGGGGCCTCTGGATCACTTGCTGGGATCATATAGATTATATCTCACCTAATCAATTCCCTGCTATCGCAGGGAGTCTCACACATTGGTGCACCTTGGTCCCTCCTGTTCTCTGCCTGTGGTGCACAATAGTTTAGTCTCCTGAGAGCGGTGATACTGTACTCTCAATCTGATTGTTAGCTCAGTCTAGGGGTGGTGTTTAGAGCCCTGTGACCTACAGGAGGTCAGACTAGCTGATCCAGGGATCCCTTCTGGCTTTAAAGATGGAACTCACCAGTGGAGCCTTGGCAGCCCCTTTTCCAGCTAAGGCCCTGAGCCTGGCCATGCATACATCTGCCCCCAACTCTCAGCACAGGAGCAGTGCACCTGACATCAGGGGCACTTAATGGTAAGCATGTGTGGAAAGCGTTTTCAGGCTCGCTGCCCAAAACCAAGTTTTTAATAATGCCTTTACTGAGCTATGTCCGTTTACAGCAATTGCGTGATGGCAAAACCAGCAGGTGCTAGTGCTTTTACTCAAAGGCATTGCTATGGGAGGAGCAGAGAGGATATGCAGGCGCCTAAAGTAGAGGGCATATGGCCCACCAAGCCAGCTGTATGCACATCATCCTTCCTTCGCACCATCCCCTGCTTCAGTAACTAATCTCAGTGCTTCACTAGACTTCCTGAGCGCATAGGCCTGGCTCCTCAAAGGCACATAGCTCCTGCTGAAATCAATGGGAGTGCTTCTTGTGTGGCATCTCCGTTACTAGCAGGTCACAACCATGGCAGCCCATTCTGTGCAATCCTCTGCTAATTTCCTTGTGGGTGAATGGTCCTTTTGATCCACCCAGGATACCACATTGTCCATCCAAGATCTTTTTCTGCCCCGTTCTTCTGCCACCAGTACTCCTTCATCACACATTGCCCACTGAACCCCTTAAAATGCACCCCGCGCACTGAACTTCTCTTTTCACAAGATCTCTGACAAGCATTTGCTGAGTTCCAGTCATCTCCAATTCTTTTCCCTCGGTGACACGGTCTATCCACGGTCTATAACACCACAACTGGGTGGATTGTAGTTTCATTATTATTAATTGTTTGAATGTCCATGTTTCACAGCTGTAGTTTAACACGGACCAAAAATGAGTTTTTAAGTGTCGGAAATTACCCGTCAGCTTTATGTCCCCATGCAGCAGATGTTTATTCTTCAGAAATCAATGGGAGAAAGGCATCTAAATGCTTTTGAGGATCTGGGCCTTTGTTTCTTTATGTTGCCTTTTGCCTGTCTGTGTTTCTTGTTTGCTCCCAGGGTAAGTCTACACTGTAATTAAAAACCCGCAGCTGGCCCATGCCAGCTGACAGGCTTGGGCTGTGGGGCTGTTTAATTGCAGTTTAGATGTAGGTTTGGGCTGGAGCCTGGGCTCTAGGATCCTCGAGATGGGAGGGTCCCAAAGTTGGGGCTGCAGCCCGAGCCTGAACATCTACACTGCAATTAAACAGCCCCTTAGCCCGAGGCCAGCGAGCCCAAGTCAGCTGGCACAGGCCAGCAGCGGGTGTCTAACTGCAGCGTAGACATCCCTTTAGCTTCCCTGTAACCACAGCCTGGTGTGTGATTCCATGAGCACTCACAAGCTAAGTGGATTTGATCTATACTTAGATAGAAGACCTCTAAAGAGCACATCATACTGTAGGTCAGTGGGCCCCATCTGTCGTGCGTGCCCCCCAGGAGGAACAAAGGAACATTCGAGGGGGAACACGGCAGGGCCCAGGCCAGCCCTAGGGCATAGCAAGGGAGCACCACACACCTCCACTCCACCACCCAGCTCTGCTCCAGGCCCAGCTGCAGCTCCACTGCACCCTCAGCCCACCTCTGGCCCCAGCCACAGCGCCACTCCACCATCATCCCACCTCTGGCCTCAACCGCAGTGCCTCTCCACCCCCTGCTCCACCTCCAGCCCAGCTCTGCTCTCCTTCCCTCTCAACCCCGAGGCCAGCTCCACCTCTAGCCCCAGATCCTCCCCATTCCCAGTTCTGCCCCAGCAACACCTTCTGAGCCAACTGTGCAGTAATGGGGATGTGTGGACAGATTCCATTACTGGTAAGGTGGAGGGGTGACAGGGAAAGTTTGGGCACCACTGCTGTGGGTGCTGCTGACTCATTTGGTGGCTCCTTTCTTTCTTATTCAGTATCCGAGCAAAGTGCTGGAGACTCGGTGCTGCTGGAGGTGTCATCTCTTGTCGAGTCATAAAACCGAGATCTCTTTTCTCTGTCGTCCAAGATCTCCTGGCTGTTCTTATAAAAACAGTGGGGTTTCCACACTCCAGCTGGGGTAACTGCATTCTTTCTTCTGAACACTCCCTGCAGTTTCAGTTGGATACCATTTACTACCTCACTTCCTGTCCTGAACAGCTGTGCAGTGTTGCCTTGCAGAGCTGTGGTCTAAAGGGGCTGCACTGTGAGTGGGACTTAATGCATTGAAGGGTGAAATTTATCCCTGTGCAGAGGGCAAGCAGCACTGCATAAGGTCCATATAAGCCTTATTTTGAGGACTGGAGGGAAATTTAAATGCACATAGGTTAATCTCTCATCTTTGTAAGGCACTATGTGATCTGAGGACAGAAGTGGCAACAGCAACGCAGAGTTATTAATTATTTATTATGATTGTTTTCATTAGTTTTGAAATCACCTGCATTTGGGAAAACTCTCTGAGTCCCACGTGAGTGCAATGACCTTCTTGCAATTTGCCAGGGCTCCTTTATAGGATTACACAGGAACATGCCAAGTAAAGTGGCAGGAACATCTCAGGGCTAATATTTAGAGAGACACAGAGAGTAGGGTAAGCAATTCAAACCTGACCTCCTGTCAGCTTTCTTGGGTTGTGTTTGAACTTAGTGCAGGGACTCTCAGTGCACATCTGAATGGAGACATCCCTTTAGCTCCAAATGGTTATTACTGTACTTCTTCCTATTGCGAGGGAAAGCGTAAGCCATTGGGCCAGATCGTCTCTGTTGATGTAAATCAGTGGAGCTCCAGAAACCCCTGGGCTGAAGCCAGTTTACAGCAGCTGAAAATCAGTTCCGTTCACTTTCAAGGGGCTTTACGCTTGTGAATAAAGATTTCAGGACATAACACCGTATTGTCCATTCTCTGGTAGGCTGTGGGTATGTGGCACCTGACATTTTCCTGGTGAATGTAATGATGGAAGAAGGTGCCAGAATGTCATTAATTATCACCCAGCACTTACTGTAGAGAGGAGTCTTTTCCTGGTCTCAGTACTCTATCATTATGGTACAGGATAAAGAAAAGGGTAGATTTGTTAAGGAAACCCACAGATGCCGGTGTTGTCATTATCCTATGAATGCTCCTTTGTGACAGGATGAATATAAACCCGACAAAGATCTCTCTGAAGTGGATCTGAAAAACGCCATCCGAGTTCACCATGCCTTAGCCACCAAAGCCTCTGACTACAGCAAAAAATCCAACGTGCTCAAGCTGAAGACAGCCGATTGGAGAGTTTTTCTCTTCCAAGCTCCGTGAGTACCATAGAGCAGCCCAGGTGACTCCCGTTTGGCTGATTTTATTCCTCGTGAACAATACCAAGCTGGGGCTCTAGGCTCGTTTCTGGGCACCGGCAGTTTTTGGGGGTGTAATAAGGGATCAAATTGAATGGTCGTGTTTTAAATCACCTTCCACAGAGGCAAATGACAGTGGACAATCCTTGATGTGTAGGAGTCAGATCCTGAGCTCCTTACTCAGCTGTTCCTCAGCCCTGACTTTAGGACCATTCCACTGACTTCAGATGGGGTTTAGCCACCTCAGGACTGAGCAGACGCAGAGTAAGGAGCTCAGGAAGGATCTAGACCTGCAGTTGTAGGATGTGATTCCCCTTCTCCAGTCAATGGGCTTGTCAGTTCCCAGATCTGATAAGGCCTGTGCTGAGCCCCCAGTCACTTGCAGGGCTATTGACTAGGCCCCAACTCCTTGTCAGTTCATTATTCTGGTATTGTTTCCATTTGTGTAGGGGGGCCATTTTCTCCAGCCTCCACACTTGCTAGTTCCTTTCAGGATCAAAAGACGAAGGGCCACAATGCTGTATGCCTGATTCTGGGTTCACTTACCTGGTTCTACACTGAGGTAACTCCACTGATTTCCATGGTATTATTCTGATTTACACTGCTACGAGGGGGATCAGAATCAAGGCCTGGGAGAATCAGGCTGTCTACAATGTATTTCTAGTCAGAACAGAAGCCAGAGGTTCCGACCCATCGCACGGACTCAGGAGCGTGGTTCCAATCTCTGTTAAACTAGTGCAAATCACGTGTAACTCCCATTGCAGTTACGGCAGCATAAAACCAGTACAAGTGAGATCAGAATCAGGCCTTGGGGAACTGCAGCATCGGGATAAGGGTCTGGGATGCGGCGCCCTTCTCTGCCCCCTTGTGCTTCGCCCCCGGCTACATGGACAGCACACAGTTGCCAGGATGCATGTCCACCTGGCAGGAGACAGGGTCCACCGCAGAGCTCATTGTTAGGTTTGCACTTTTGGATGACTTGGCAGGACATTCCCATGCTTAAGGCCCAATTTAGATACAAATGTGTCTTGCTTCCATGACCTCATTTGAAGAAAAATGGAATGTGTTTCTCACTGGACTGGCCCAGATGAGGGTGATCAGGTAAGCCAGAGCTCATGCTCAGCTGTGCTTATTTGTTTCTAACTCTTACAGTAGATGCTCAAATCCTGTGGCGATTTTGACTCTCCTAGGCTCTATGTGACTAAAGCCTGTGGCAATTGCTAATAGGAAAATGGAGTCTGTCACCTCTAGGCCATCTGTCTTGATCTAACCCAGGTTGGTAGTGATCACCAGGGCTGAAACCAACAGATCTTCTTGTCTGCTAGGTCTGAGTGAGTCCCTAGTGAACAGGATTCCACAGCATCAAAATCCCCACCACAAATCCGCAATGATCCACGCCTTTGTTGGCTGTCTCATCAGAAAAGCCAGGAACTGAATGGACCATAGACTCAATTCCCCTCTCAGCCCAGGAGACAGGCTGTGCAGAACCAGGGCAGAACCCATAGATGGGAAGCTGGCATTGCTGCATGGCCTGGGGATAAAACCGAATGGGATAGGTCAGTTTGTGTGGACAAAGTGGAGGCAGAGAGCTGGAGTCTTAGTGGCTTTCACTGGGACAATTTACAGGGGGAAAAGGCAATGTAACTGACAATCCTGTAGACAATAAGGAACCAGTTCCAATTCCCTGGTAACTTGCTCGGTTCCAAATCTGACAAATCCAAGGTGCACAGAAAGACAGGGCTTCAAAGCAAAGCTGAATCCTTAGAACCAACCCTAATGCATGCAGGGCTGAGAGCAGTGACAGAAACAAACTCTCTCTCCCCGTCACAGAAGCAAAGAAGAAATGCTGTCCTGGATACTGAGAATAAACCTAGTGGCTGCCATTTTCTCTGCCCCCGCCTTCCCGGCTGCCATATGCTCCATGAAGAAATTCTGCCGTCCCCTCTTGCCATCTTCAAAAACTAAGCTGTGCCAGGTAATACATGCGTGGGGGGGAGGGGCTGGAAAGCAGGTCAGTGCTGAGCATGAGATTTTGGGAGCTGCCGGGCATGCTTTTCAATGTGACCAGGATAGATCTGCTGCTTGTTTCAAGTTCATTCCCAGACTTCATGCGATTAACAGATAAACGTGTGAGTCACACCCACCTATCTGCAAGGCTGGGACTGAGGGCCAGTCACTCACCATGGCAAATCACAGGGTCTGATCCTGGCTCCTAATGTGTGCACCTGTATGCCACTGCTGGATCAACCTGCACACGCTGAAAGGTGCCTGCCTAAGACTATAGAGGCTGGAAGGGCAATGGACATGGTTAGAATGGGCACGGTCTTGTGAAAACCTGGTTATGCTTATGTGCTCAGCCAATCATGCACTGCACACTTCGTTACACCCAGAGCAGGACTAAGATACCCAGAGGGCATGCGTTCTGGTAGCGGAGTATCCTGTTGTTACTAAATGGTGGCCCATTAACCCACTGGCACACATGGCCATATTCAAGGAGAACACTCAACCTTCCGGCTGGTTCTTCGGGCCCCCAAATCCTTCCTTCTTCTCAGAGAGTGTGTCTCCCATTGCTCAGTGCGTTTCCCAATTTCCCACCACTTCCAGAGGCAAAGGGCACAACCCTATTCCCATTGACCTCCATGGCGAAACTCCCGTGGATTTCAGTGGAGCCAGATTGGGCCCTTAATGGCTAGGTAATTGGTTACTTTTTTTTGTAAAGTGCAGCCAGGAGTGGTTATCTGGTTACTTTTCAGGCATCTTTCTTGGCAATCTGTGCAGCAAGCAGAAGTGATCTCTGCCTCTTGTGGGAATGGCATCTGAAGAAAGACCCATTTAATTTTCAAGTCAGTAGCTTATAGAGCCAATTATAGGGGGGAGGGATAGCTCAGTGGTTTGAGCATGGGCCTGCTAAACCCAGGGTGGTGAGTCCTATTCTGGAGGGGGCTACTTAGGTGTCTGGGGCCGAAATCAGTACTTGGTCCTGCTAGTGAAGGCAGGGGGCTGGACTCACTGACCTTTCAGGGTCCCTTCCAGTTCTAGGAGATTGGTATATTTCCAGTTATTATCAGAATACATTATTATTACCAGCACTTAAAGGTGCCAGCTGAGAACTGGTTTAGTAATCAGATGCTGTATTTTGTTCTCAGGTGGAGCCAGTCATCACTGATACAGCAGGGCTTTCCCATCTATAATGTCTAGGATCCATTTCACAGTCATTCTTGTTGCCCTTATTCAGGGCACTCACCTGCAATAGGAGAGACCCAGCTTCAAGTCCATCAGCTGTCTGATCTGGAGCAGGGACCTGAAGTACATTCCAGCTGGTTCCCTTACCATTGGGCTATGGTCCTAGTCTCTGCTGTCCTAATGAATATTTATTAGCTGTTCAAAGTGGAACAAGTCCCAGAGGAGAGACAGGAAGAGATGGGCCTGACTCTAGCCAGTGGTTAGAACATAGGAGATGAAGGTTCAAGTCCCTGTTTGAGATCAGGCAGGACAGGCCCTTCAAAGTGGGTTGCCCAGCTCCCTGAGGAATGTCAGAACCAGCTGACCATTCTGGGGCCTCTCTCGTGTCTTTACATGAGAAACTCCAAAAGGCCTCAGTTTGGTTCTAGTGCAGAACAAAAACAAAATGCCAAAGCTCTCCATTCCTTTGTGAACCTGAAACGGTGTTCCAGCCAGCCCTAGCCGAGAGTGACACAGACCCTTTTAGCAGCCTGGTCTTGTCTGCAGCCACCACTCCTCCTCCATTCCCATCATCCACCTTTCTGCTCTGTGAAACCATCCCAGGGGTTCCTGGGCCTTTGCTCCTGGTACGGTGCCAATCAGAGTAACTAAACTCTCGCAGACTTTACCAGTGATCTTCCTCCATGAACTGAATCCAGCACATTACTGCTGCCTGCATCCTGTTCAGCGCTGCAAGCACTAGCCCACAAAGGAGCTGGGGCGGCTCCCTGCTCCCATGTCATCAGAGCCCCAGGGAGAAAGTGGAGCAACTGATCTGGGTAAACTGGTGCAGTGGTCTGGCAATGCCAGGAGGCAGTGCTGCTGGAGAATGCTCAGCTACTCCCGGGTCAGGTATCTGCTCTCTGAAATAGGCTTTTATAAGAGGCAGCTATCATGTAGCTGGCACTGCTGTACAGAGAATACCAAGCACGCTGTAGCATTGTACAGGGCTCTCCAGTGAGCAGCGAATACAACACAAACACACCTCAACAGCAAGGAGAGAAAGCAATAACCTAGCGCTCTACAGGAGTGAGCCCCGTGGAGGGGGATACCACCTTTAGCCAATGGGATACCATGTCACAAGGGCAGATATCCTGCAGGTCAGAGGGGGATGCCTAGTTCTGCTGAAGGAGCAAGACACTGAGGCAGCTCCTCGATGGATGCCAGGAGCCTAAATCCCATTGAGGAGTTGGACCTCAGTTCAGGAAATGCAGTCAGTTCTGGGTGGGTGTTAAATGACATGGCCCAGTTCATATTTGCATTACAGAGGTATCATAATGATTGATGGGTTTTGATCCTCCTCAGGGACCCATATTTTGGCTGCTACTTCTCAGGTAAGTTTGGGAATTGAATGCATTCATTTGGCTCCAGCACAGAGCACAAGCCCAGCTCCAGCTGGACGTTACATGGCCTTGAAAAGAAGAATCCCACGTTTGCAGTCTGGCATTGCCCTTGTTTTTGCATATTAGTACATCTGAACAGTTGACTTGCTTCTCTCCACAGGAGGAACAGCTGAGGTCCCATGAAAATAAGATGAGGCAGATTGCAGACGAATTAACAGAGCATAAATTACATCCTGTAGAGAAAAGCCTCAAGTCAAAAGAGGCTGAAGAATATAGGCTGAAAGAGCATTACCTAATATTCGAGGTAAGGGAGCTTTCATCTTTCTTGTGATAAATGAGTCCTTGGACAAATCTGATGGGAGTTGATAAGCCTGGAATAGCTACTGTGCATGTGGGTGTGTCTGTGTGTGTGGGTGTGTCTGTGCATGAGTGCATTTGTGTCTGTGTGCATGTGTGTCTATGCGTGTGTGTGTGTGTGTGTGTGTCCGTGTGTGTGTGTGTGTGTGTGTATGTATGTGCACACAGCGAGGCCTGTGGAGATGGGCAGGGCAGTATGTACTGATGGCAATGTTCTTTTTTGTGCACTGAAATTTAAATAAAATGATTTTCTGTATTAATTTCCAAAACCAACAACAAAGAGAGAAATCAAATCCCACCTTACTGTCCTGGCTCCTGAACTGTCCCTCTGTCCTGCAGAAAGGAGGTGGTCAGACCCTCTGTCTGGACCAGAGTGGCAGCTAAGGTTGGCTTTAAGAGACCTGTGCACTCCCCCAGTCCTGGGTCTAACTGGTCTCACTTACACTAACTGCCAGCAGTTCCAGGGGACCAGTCAACAGTTGGGTATCAGAAAACCATGGTCAGACTCCACTCCCCCAGCCAGCCACCCTGCATCTGACAGGAGAAGTGGCATAAGAGCTGCCACAAGGATTCCAGGCTACCTACAAATTCTGCAACCTTGGAAGAGCCCACAGAGGGCCAGAGCTTCCAGCTTTGCTGAGTGTGACCCAAAGGTTACCCAGGAAGCCAGTGTCAGAAACAGGACTAGAACCCAGGTCCCTAAGCCCTGTGTACAATCTACTAGACCCACACTCGCAAACAGAATGTCAGTTGGCTCAATGGAAAAGGACACACTTCCTTGTTGGCAAAAAATGGCTTAAACCAGTGGCTCTCAACCTTTCCAGATGACTGTACCCCCTTCGGGAGTCTGATTTCTCTTGTGTATCCCCAAGTTTCACCTCACTGAAAAACTACTTGCTTACAAAATCGGATTTAAAAATACAATAGTGTCACAGCTCACTATTACTGAAACATTGCTGGCTTTCTCATTTTACCATGTAATTATACAATAAATCCATTGAAATGTAAATATCGTACTTACATTTCAGTGTATAGTATATAAAGCAGTATAAACAAGTCATTGTCTGCATCTGAAGAAGTGGGGAATTTTACCCACGAGAGCTTACAAAATCTGTTAGTCTTTAAGGTGCCACCAGACTCCTCATTGTTTTTGTGGATACAGACTAGAACAGCTACCCCTTTGATAATTGTCTGTATGAAATTTTAGTTTGTACTGACTTCACTAGTGCTTTTTTATGTAGCTGGTAGTAAAATGAGATAAATACATCTCTACCTCGATATAACACAACCTGATATAACATGAATTCAGCTATAACGCGGTAAACCAGTGCTCGGGGGGGAGGGGCTGCGCACTCCGGTGGATCAAAGCAAATTCGATATAACACAGTTTCACCTATAACTCGGTAAGATTTTTTGGCTCCCGAGGTCAGCGTTATATCGAGGTAGAGGTGTATCTAGATGAGTTGATGTACCCCCTAGAAGATCTATTCATATCCCATGGTTGAGAACTACTGACTTACACCTGTCAGCTAGGCTGATGCATTCTGAAACGCAGGGTTCTCAAGAAAAAGTACCTGGCCATAGGTTCAGTAGGAAAACCCTGATGGATGGAGCCACATGGGACAGTAGCTAAAGATGCCCAAAGGGGCTTGGGGTAGAAAATACTGAGCACTTGAGAGTGACATTAGGGTGAAGAATGGCCCATCTTCATCTGAACTTCACCCCTATGCAGAGAGCCAGTGCTATATATCAGTTAACTCATCAAACAAGGGAATGTCAGCCTGGGAGCATGGTGCCCCAGTCTGGGCAGCTCGCAGAGGTTATGAAGGTCAGCAAAGGCAGTGAAGATGGTCCAAGGTGCAGCAGGACTTACACATTAGGAGGGACCGCAAAAACTGACCTTATCTAGCCTTAAAATTAAATATGAAGCGCAAAAGGAAAATGCAGCAGTCCCTTCTTTATTTAAGGGTAATCATGAACCAGTTAATGGCACACTGCTAAATCTAAAATCATATTAGAACTAATGCTTGCTCCTACAGATTGTAGTTACCGTCAAAGGAAGTCAGAGAGTCAAACACTGTTATGGTTACTGGATAATTTTTCACCAGTGTTGGTGTATTTACCTATGGGTAGGTGAAAGCTTATCGCTCATTGGGCATAGAATAAACATATTGCTATTAGCAACGATCCCACTCTTTGCTTTGATTCCCACTATGCTTATATACCACAAGCAGGAGTCAATCCATGTCCGACTGAACCTTGCTTGAAAGCAAAAGGGTTCGCCTGGTGCATTGTTGTATGCAGGTGATAGATGATTGCCCCAACTCGTTCTTGGAAACCTTCAGCATTCTCAGCACATCTTTGCCCCACTCCTTCCCTATTACCAAGCTGTTTGTCCTGTTCTGTTTCCTTCTGCAGAAGAGTCGCTATGAGACGTACATTAACCTGCTGTGCGTGAAGATAAAAGTCGGGACGGATGATCTGGAGAAAATTGAAGCCAGTCTTTTCATGGTGGAAGCTGATGATATCTCCTTGCGGAAGACACATTCAAGCCCTTCCTTGAGCCAAGGACACTTGTCTGTACACTGCAAGGTGGAAAAGGACATTATAGAGCAGAACACTTAACAGATAATGCTATTGCGGGCGAAACCAATCGTGAGGCTTAGTACTCCATGACTACATCGATGAGCACAATTATACTTAGGAAACCATATGAACAAAACCGGTAGATGTACAAGACATGGATTCTGATCCAGCGAAAGAAATCAAAGAAGCTTTACACTTTCCTAATTTTTCCCCAGTGTCCTGACATTTCAGTGTCATTGACTCTCTACTTTTTCTTCACATCTGTACCCCCTTCAGTATTTCATTTACTACTGCTCCCTGTGTGCATACAATAAAGGGACACATTCTTTGTACAAGGGCTGGGCTGCTCATTCTCCAGCAGCTCTCCTCTGTGTCACTGGAATTTCCAGACTCCTGCAGTTTCTGGCAATATGGAGACATGACCAGTTCTTGGAGTCTAGAATCTGTTTCTTTTTAACAACCAGCAGCAGGTCTGCAGCACCAGCAGCACTTACAACAAAACAGCAGGAAGCAACACAACATCGAGAAGCAAAATTCTCCATATTGCAATAATACAGGTTTGGCGGGATATTTACTGAGAATCAAAAAGTGTTATTACCAAGTGCGTGCAAAAAGTGATCTGTGCATGGCAATAGTGGTATCCTGGGCACTATTGCTTGACTTTTATACATATAAATATATATAAATAAATATATATAAGGAAACTTTTAAATTGTTTTGAAACTGGATGTCAAGGTCCAGCACTGCGAAGGCAAGATGGCTGGGAAGCATCATCAGGAAGGTGATTAGAAAATACAGGGGCTTCATAACGTAGCAAAATGTTTTTAAAAAGGCAGTCGCCTCTGTTTCTTTTTTGTTTTGCAATGAAGTCCCATATGGCTTTGCTGTGACACATTGCTCTACTGTTGCTGCTTATTAAAGTATATAGCTGAACCACTGCTTCTTTTGTGTCCATTACTTCGGCCGCTTTGGATGGAGGCCCCATCTGAGCAGCAGTCCTGCAGATACAAGCTTCGCTACGTGACTGGAGCAGGTGGGAAACCCAACTCCTGTCCATCTGTATTGTACTTAACTCCATTTTGCTGAGCATACTATACGCTTTCAGCGGGATCTCATGTTTCTGTTTCATTCTGTTGTCTGTGGTCCAATTATTTGCTGTTGTAATAGAAATGATTCCACTGTATTTCAAAGGCCCACGGCACTTTATTTATTTATTTTCATTTCGTTTTCTAGGCATGTTCACAGTAACCAAGTTCCGGTTTTAAAGGATCTTGTAGCTGCTAATTACAGTAATTTACACTTTATATTTTTGCAGCTTTTTTTTTAAGGAAAAAAAGAGATTTGTTTGGACTCTGGTCAACTGTTGAGAGTTTATAGACTATTGGGTTTCCATAATGTTTCTTACCACTTTAAACGCCTCCGCCCAATTTTACCTCTTCTTTTACTTCACCTCTTCTTTTGAGCTCTTTGTTCCTTTGGACAGTTTGATAGTTTCTTTGAAAGGATGCACTAAGGGTCGTGTCAAACAAAGAAATAACAATAAAGCTGAATCTGTTGAGAAAGAGACTTGGTCTGAAGTAACATTCTCACTGAGGCTCCTACTGTGTAATGATTTCCAGTGTCTTCTCTGGCACCAAATCCTTGACTTTAGACATAATTACATGGTCACACGCAGATTTTCTGCCTAGGTGTTTCCTCCTGGGTGAACAATGGGATCTCTAGCCTGTCTCCTGAACAGTGCTAGGCGTGTGGGGAGGAAGGGTGTCCATTTAATATGATCAAGCTGTGCTTTAGTCACTTAGCAAGTCCAGTTCCCTCTGCATACATGTAGCTATGTCTGGGGGTCAGAGAGACACGAACAGCTACATTCTCAGTGGACTCAGAACTGGCCGCACGTTTGATGGGAGCTCTGTGGCTCCAGCCCATGCCTCTCCCTGTGGGAATCAAGTGGCTGCATTATTATTTATTATTGGCGCCTAGAGATCCTAACCAAGATCAGGGCCGTGAGTGGCCCGAGCTATTTATCCAGCCAGAGTGGAAAATGTTCTCAGCACCCCCACAAAAGCCAAACCAATCAGTGAAGCAAAACCAGCCAGTGAAGCAAAACCAGAGTGGAGGGGGAAACCCCCAAACCCTGGCAGAAGGCACCCAAGGTGCCTGCCCTGCTCACCCTGCCCTAGAACTGGCCGTTTTAGGGCTGCTATGTGATAGCCACCATGCAATCACATAGAGAGAGACAGCCCTTGCACTGAAGAGCCTGTGTCTAAAATGACAGACAGTTTCAGGATGTTTCATCGCCCTCATTCTAAGGATGGAGGCACAGAGAGATTGCCTGACCTGTCCAGTGTCACAGGAAATCTGTGGGGATCCAGGAACTGAAGCCAGAGCTTCTGATTCCCAGTGCAATGCCTCTCAAGAGTGGTAGCCTGTGCATCTCCCAGCAGGAGGCATGTGGCTGCATCCCATGAATGGCCTAGTAAGAGTCACACATGGTAACTAAATTGCATGCATTTCCAGGGAGTCGTGTGCCATAGCTAAATTCCGTGCATTGGCCAGTCGGAGGCTTGTGCAAAAGCCCTTGCAACAGTGAAGATACAGGGGCAATGTGTCCATACAATCTGCTCAGCTGCCTTTACCTTTTTGTGGGGGAAGTGATGGGGGAAGTTTTGTTGATGAAACCAAAAACCGTCACAGAATAAAACAGCCCTGCAGGCTGCCTGCAGTGGCCTGGAATCTCATTGCTTTTCAAGTGCTCTCAGCACCAGGCAGGAGCCCAGAGGTGCTCTAGCTGGTGATGGGCAAACATACTCCACCTCAGTTCAGCTCCATCCTTGTCCCAGTTACCTATAAGGAGGGAGCTGTCACAAGGCAAATGTTGCTATCTAGCTAGCTGAGGGCCCCCACATCTGGCTCAGGTGTCCGCTCATCCTACAAGACGTAGCAAAGTTTATAAGAACTGGGAAGGGAGCTCAGCTGGGTTCGAAGAAGCTGATGCCTTAATGCATCCTCAGCCTGGGAGTGATGACAGGTGTGAACAGTATCAGAGGGGTAGCTGTGTTAGTCTGGATCTGTAAAAGCAGCAAAGAATCCTGTGGCACCTTATAGACTAACAGATGTTTTGGAGCATGAGCTTTCGTGAGTGAATACCCACTTCGTCAGATGCATGTAGTGGAAATGTCCAGGGGCAGGTATATATAATGCAAGCAAGTCGAGATAATGAGGTTAGTTCAATCAGGGAGGATGAGGCCTGTTCTAGCAGTTGAGGTGTGAAAACCAAGGGAGAGAAACTGGTTCTGTAGTTGGCAAGCCATTCGCAGTCTTTGTTTAGTCCTGAGCTGATGTGTCAAATTTGCAGATGAACTGAAGCTCAGCAGTTTTCTTTGGAAGTCTGGTACTGAAGTTTTTTTGCTGCCGGATGGCACCTTAAGGTCTGCTATAGTGTGGCCAGGGAGGTTGAAGTGTTCTCTACTACAGGTTTTTGTATATTGCCAGTCCTAATATCTGATTTGTGTCCATTTATCCTTTTCCGTAGCGACTGTCCAGTTTGGCCGATGTACTAGCAGAGAGGATTGTGGCATATGAATGGCATATCATTACTTTTGGTGGACGTGCAGGTGAATGAACCGGTGATGGTATGGCTGATCTGGTTAGGTCCTGTGATGGTGTCGCTGGTGTAGATATGTGGGCAGAGTTGGCATCGAGGTTTGTTGCATGGATTGGTTCCTGAGCTAGAGTTACTATGGTGTGGTGTGCAGTTACTGGTGAGAATATGTTTCAGGTTGTCTGTGGGCGAGGACTGGCCTGCCACCCAAGGCCTGTGAAAGTGTGGGATCATTGTCCAGGATGGGTTGTAGATCCCCGATGATGCATTGGAGGGATTTTAGCTGGGGACTGTATGTGATGGCCAGTGGAGTCCTGTTGGTTTCTGTCTTGGATTTGTCTTGCAGTAGGAGACTTCTGGGTACACGTCTGGCTCTGTTGATCTGTTTCTTTATTTCCTTGTGCGGGTATTGTAGTTAATTGTAGTTATTGTAGTAGGTGTGAACAGGGTTTTCGGGCGGAGGGTGATAATCACCCTGTCTTACCCTTCCATTGGAAAAAAGTGTTTCTAGGCCCTATGCTTGTGTCAATAACTCTGAAAGCATGAACTAAGCAGAGACTAATGCAATGCTGCCTGCCTGGCTGCAGCCAGCCTGAAACAACAGCTCAGAAGTCCTCATCATGTGGATTGTGGTTCCCAGTGGGGTGACAAGCAGGTGTCAGGGGGTCATGACAGCCTCACTGCAATTACATCTCCCTCTAGTGACTGGCGCCAGGGAGGATAAAAACCTGCTTGTTTCTGATAACTACCAGAGTTAATCCTTTTGTTGGAGCACTTGAGGCTAGTGCTGCAGGTCTTGGGTTCATGCCCCACTGGAGATTTTATATATACACACACACATATGCACACAGCCATGGTTTAGTTTCTAGCCCACCTGGAGGCAGCCCCAGGTGATACTTGGAGATGTTACTGCCTGCCTCAGAATGTCCGTATCTCGTAAACGCTGTTGTTTCGGAATGACCCTTGTCATCCTCCCCTATTCCTGTATACTATTGCCTGGAGGCATTAACCCCTCCCCACCACACACACACACCCTGTATCTTGGTTGCCTGTCTCCTATCTGCCCTGGCTGTGCCCTTTCTGTCCTGGGCATATTCCTCCAAGATGCTCGTCAGTTGCAGTGTTTTTCCTGGGCTGTTGCTTTGCCTCTGCACACCTTCCCAGGGCCTCTGGAGCTGAAGCTACTGTTTCTCTCTCTCTCTCTTTTTCTCTCTCTTTCTCTCTCAACTCATCCCTCTTGTTTTTTTTCTTTTTCTTGGCCTTCCTCAGGCTTCCCAGATAATACAGCCCCTGTTCTCTGATCTGGTTCCCAGCAAGCATTGCCAGGGACCCACTTTGCCAGGCTCTGAACTGCTTCCTTCTCCAACTCGTTTCTTCTGCTTCTCCCCCCACTCCTGGATAAATGGGCACACACTCTGCCTCAGCTGCAGGGCCCTGGAATGCAGGCTGCCTTTCCGAGGGCTGCTGTTCCCAGACTCGCTGGCACCAAGGAACCACCATCTCCCTACACACTCATGTTTTCACACACACCAGCCCTGGCTTTCCAAGGTAGCCTGGCCAAGTGAGCAAGCCAATTCTCTTTGCAATGAACACCAGGCCATGTCTTTAAGTAACTTAGTATGAGCAGTCACGGTGCCACACTGCTGGAATGCCAGCACTTCTAAGTGCAGCTCTTTGCCTTGCTCATGTGCTGAATCACATGTGACCTGCCGCCTCACTTCAGTGCTCCCACAGGCCCCTGCGTCACTATTGCACCTTGACGGCACCTCTTGTGCAGAGCTGTCCCTGGCACAGCAGGACCTTTCACTGATCCCATCTCACTGGCGCTTTCCCGTGAGTCTCCTTCTGCCTCCAAAACTGCAGTGAGCCCAATGTGGGTAGTCAGTAGGACTGATGGGCATAGATGCCGACTTCCCCTGTGCCTGGTGGGTGCTCAACTCCCACCCTGGCCGTGTCCCTGCCCCACCTTGGCCCCACCACTGCCCCACCTCTTCCTGCCCCTGCACTGCCCTCGCCCCACCCCTATTCCACTCCTTCCCCACCCCACCCTGCCTTTTCCCACCCTAGCCCTGCCCCTGACCGCCCACATTCCACCCTTTTCCTCCAAGTCCCCGCCCCTGCCCTGCCTCTTATCCACCTCCTTCCCCTCCCTCCCAGAAAGTCCTAAGTGCTGCCAAACAGCGATGCAGCGTGCTGGGGGGCAGTAGGAGAAGAATGGGGGGAAGTTTGGCTGCTGGTAGGTGTGAAGCACCTGCTAATTTTTCCCATGGGTGCTCCAGTCCCAGAGCACCCACGGAGCCAGCGCCTATGCTGATGGGGCTCAGCCCAGCCTGGCCTGGCCCAGCTGGGCAGTATGGCAGGGTGCAGTATTCACTGCAGCCACTGGAGGGCCTCCTGGTGGGGCTGGGGCTGCTCCTGCTCTTAGGCCCAGATTTTTAAAGCAATTTAACCATTGCTGTGCTTATTAGCGGAACACCTAACGGCATTAGGAGCCAGAGGGCAGGGCTATGTTTGAAATGCTGCAGCAACGCTGTTGTAACGCGTTAGCGACACCCCCGTTGGTGTAGAAGCAGCTTCACTTAAGCCACAGCTCCCACCGCCCCCATGGTGCTGTCTACACAGGGGGATAGCTCGGTACAACTACATCACGCGGAGGGAGGGAGAGATTTTTTTCATCTTCTGTCCCAGTGCACTAGCCAAAGCAACTGAAGCCGTGTGTGTGTGTGTGTGTGTGTGTGTGTGTGTGTGTGTGTGTGTGTGTGTGTGTGTGTGTGTGTGTGTGTGTGTGTGTGTGTGTGTGTGTGTGTGCGCGCGTGCGCGTGGCAGGGCGTAGTATAGTTTACTGTTCATAAACTAGATTGTGGCTTTGTCACAGGCCATTGCTGTATTGCCCCAGATGCTTGTCAGGAAAAGACTTGGGCTCCTGAAAAGGACGTATCTTCTCCCTGCTTCCACTGGGTCCAGGAGGGCAGAAGCTAGTGCTGGCTTTAAACCTTTGCACATTGGCAAAGAGCAGGGGGCATAAGAACAGCCATACTGTGTCAGACCAATGGTCCATCTAGTCCAGTGTCCTGTCTTCAGCCAGTGGCCAATGCCAGGTGCTTCAGAGGGAATGAAACTGGGAATGGGCGACAGGGGATGGATCACTTGATGATACCTGTTCTGTTCATTCACTCTGGGATACCTGGCACTGGCCACAGTCAGTAGACAGGACACTGGGCTAGATGGACCACTTGTCTGACTCAGTATGGCCATTCTTATGTTCTTCTGTTATGCCCCCTGCTCCTTGCCAACATGCAGTGATGTAAAGCCAGCACTAGCTGCTGCTTTCCTGGACCCAGTGGGAAGCAGGGAGAAGACTTACCCTTTGCCAGTATGACTGTTCTTATGTTCTAATGAACAGAACAGCATAATTTTCAGGCGATTCATCCCTAGTCATCTAATCACAGCTTCCAGCAGGCCATGAGTTAGGGACATGGGGTTGCATCCCTGACCACCTTGCTTCCCTGGCCACCTATCCTCTATGAACTTACCTATTTCTTTTTTGAACCCAATTATAGTTTTGGCCGTCACAATGTTCTTTGGCAATGAGTTCCACAGGATGACTGTGCGTTGTGTGAAGAAATACTTCCTTATGTTTATTTTTATGTCACTGGGTGCCCCTGCTTTGTGCTTTATGCGAAGGGGTAAATAACAGCGCGCTCGGGTACTTTGGTTTTATGCCAGCTGGAGAAAGCCCTCCCCAAGGCTTCTCAAGCTGGCATACCATCCCCTTTGTGCTGCCGGACAGCTGGGAGGGAGTAGGCCCAAGGGCCCAGCCCAAATCATCAACCTTCTTAGGGGAAAGCAATTTAGGCCAAGATTTTCCAGAGTAACTAGTGAATTGGCTTCTGCAATTTTGGGGGTGTCCAACTTGGGACACCTTAAAGGGGCTTGACGGGCAGAGAGTGCTGAGCAGCTGCCCTCTCAGAACCAGGCCACTTTAAGATGCCTCAAGCAAGCATTCAAACTGACTTTGGAGACTCTTGCCCATAGAGGAGAAGAAGGGGCAGGGCTCTTCATGGTTGTTTGCAGCATGTAGCCATCCTAGCTGGTCAGGTCTGTAATGGGGAGATCTATAGGAAGAAAGCAGAACCCCTGTGAATTGCTATTACATCCAGATATGGTGAGGCGGGGGGCACCAAAAAACCTCATGGGAGGGGAGCTCTGGAGAGTGATATCCAGGAGAGAAAAGGGATCTGGGGACAAAGAGAAGCTTTGAGTGGGGAGGGTGAAGAGGAGGGGAGGGATCATTGGCTCTGAACTGACTGGAAAAGAGCACTAGTGTCCAGGAGAGAGATGGATCCTGTGGAGAGGACCGTCACAACATGAGTCTGGTGAGGAACCACATCACAGATCCCCTGTTCAAGATGGCAAAAAAATACCCAGCTGCAGCCCAGAGCAGTCCTCCCCTGGTGGCAGGTGAGCAGGGAAATAGCAGCATGTCTCTCTTAGTGCCCCCATCGATTCTGATACAGGACAGGGTCTCTTGTGCTGAGTGCCATCAGGGAGGCAGCACATAGCAGAGTGCGGAAGGGG
Organism: Chelonoidis abingdonii; assembly: GCF_003597395.2. Lineage (NCBI taxonomy): Eukaryota > Metazoa > Chordata > Testudines > Testudinidae > Chelonoidis > Chelonoidis abingdonii. The sequence goes on along the minus strand of NC_133775.1, from coordinate 74,798,936 downwards.
CATCGTGACTATAGCTCTGGCTCTGTATTCTTGTTGATAAGTTAAAGAAGTATGGGCTAGATGAATGGACTATAAGGTGGATAGAAAGCTGGGTAGATCGTCAGGCTCAACGGGTCGTGATCAATGGCTCCATGTCTAGTTGGCGGTATCAAGCAGAGTGCCCCAAGAGTCTGTCCTGGGGCCGATTTTCTTCAATATCTTCATTAATGATCTGGAGGATGGCATGGATTGCACCCTCAGCAAGTTTGCAGATGACACTAAACTGGGAGGAGTGATAGATATGCTGGAGGGTAGGGATAGGATACAGAGGGACCTAGACAAATTAAGATTGGCCAAAAGAAAGCTGATGAGGTTCAACAAGGACTAAGTGCAGAGTCCTGCACTTAGGATGGAAGAATCCCATGCACTGCTACAAAGTAGGGACTAATGGTAAGCAGCAGTTTTGCAGAATGGACCTAGGTTACAGTGGAAAAGAAGCTAGATATGAGTCAATGGTGTGCCAGTTGCCAAGAAGGCTAACGCATTGGCTGTATAAGTAGCGCATTGCCAGCAGATGGAGGGACATGATCATTCCCTCTATTCGATCATTGGTGAGGCCCATCTGGAGTACTGTGTCGTTTGGGTCACAACACTAAAGAAGAATGTGAAAAAATTGAAAAGAGTCCAGCGGAGGCAACAAAATGATTAGGGTCTGGACACATGACTTATGAGGAGAGACTGAGCGAAGTGGATTGTTTAGTCTGCAGAAGAGAAGAATGGCGGGGGGGGTGGGGCGGGGCGGTTGATAGCTGCTTTCAACTACCTGACGGAGTTCCAAAGAGAGATGCTCTAAGACGTTTCCATGGTGGAAAGATACAACAGAATGCTCAAGTTGCAATGGGGGAGGTTTAGTTTGGATATTAGGAAAAACATTTTCACTAAGAGGGTGGTGAAGCACTGGAATGTGTTACCTAGGGAAGTGGTGGAATCTCCTTCCTTAGAGGTTTTTAAGGCCCAGCTTGTCAAAGCCCTGGCTGGGATTATTTAGTTGGGGGTTGGTCCTGCTTTGACCTCCTGAGGTCCCTTCTAACCCTGATATTTTATGATTCCGCAAGGTGATCAGCTCCATCGGCACCCGCTGACTGGGGTGAGAATTGAGGGCGCTCAGGAGCTCCTTCCAGGCCCAGGCCATAAGAGTGAGACATGGCACAATTTGAATGGTGTATTTGCTGAATGAAATGATGCCCTTTCACTAACCCAGTCATCCCCAACCTGTGGAACACACCCCCTAGGGGGGCATGGAGGAACATTCAGCGGGGCACATTGGGGCCTGAGCCAGCCCCCCCTCCGGAGGCAGGGAGGGAGTGCCACCCAGCCCCGCTCTGGCCTCAACTCTGCTCCAGCCCCATCCCCAGCCATTGACCCAGCTCTTGGCCCCACCCTCAGCCTCGGCCCCCAATCATGGCCTAGCCATGGCTCCGCTTCCAGCCTCAGCCCCTGGTTGCAGCTTGGTTCCCAGACCCAGACCCATCCCCAGCTGCAGCCTCAGCCTTGGCCCCCGTCCCTTGGCTGCATTCCCCTCCACCCCAGGATCCACTTCCCTGCTCTCAGCTCCAGCTCCTGGGGGGGGGGGTGCAGAGAGGGCCAAGTGGGGGTGACCCTGAAAAGTTTGGGGACGAGTGCACTAACAAAATGGCCAGCTGGCCTGAACATTCACCCAGAGAACACATTCCCGAGCCCCCATCAAGGTGAGGCTAAGGAACTGAGCCATGTAAACATACAAAACAAATTGAGTGCAGGGAGAACTAGGGTGATGACTGGGCCTCTGGTCATGTTGGCTTTGGGGCTGGAGGTTAGGGCAGGGGAAGACATTTATATTTTGTTTTAAATATTAACAAACTTCAAGCAAGACTGGACGTCTCTCATCCATTTCTGTCTCCCATATCAGGTTAGCAAGGAATAGACCTTTGTGGAGGACATTCAGACTGAAGTCCCACACATCTCCAGAGCAAAGCTCAGGAAAGCTGAAGGCTCACACCAGTCTGAGAAAAATGGTTTCAGATATTTATGGATAAATTATAGCAATAGACATGGCTGGAGAGGAGGGATCTAAAAATAAATCGGACTTGGGAGAGTGCCTTCGTTTGGCGAGTGGGATGCAGTTGGAGAATTGACTGGTATAATTAGCTCTAGATGTAGAATGCAATTATTTTATATGAGCTAGCTGTAGGTTACACAGCTGAGAAATTACCGAGATGTACATCTGCAAAATTCTGTGGGCAACAGGTGCAAAACTGAGGTGGGAAAGCACACCGGTGCATCTCATGTGAAAGAGTAAGAAAATCAGGAGGTGTTAAATGTATCCAATGTTCCGGACCAAACAAACACAGGGTCATTGTGGAAAACTTGTCCATCAGGTCTTACAAAAGACTCATCCACAAATCTAGTGCAATAACCAGGAGTGGCCAGATAGGAAAGAAAGATTATTAACAATGAAGAAATAAACTGCAGAATTCTGAGGAATACTCCATAGTCAAAGTTAAAGATGATTAAACAAACTCATGGTACTCTGGTTCCCTGTCAGTGGGAAGGAATGAGAGCATACAAAGACCTGTTGGGTGAATATGGACCAGAAGGCACAAAAGCAAACTGTGCTCGTTTAAGTCCACAGATGAAATGCTACAGCAGTACTGCGTCTACTATTAGCGTAGGTAACCCATCTCCTCGAGAGGCAGTAGATAGATCTACCGAGAGGTGGTAGCTAGGTCAACAGGAAAATTCTTCCATTGACCCGGCATTGTCTACACCGGGATTAGGTTGGTATAGCTACATCTCTCAGGGCTGTGGATTTTTCACACAGCTGAGAGATGTAGCTATGCTGATGTAGCTCCTGGTGTAGACCAGTCCTAGGTTTGACTCTCATCTACATCTCTAAAGCCCTAAAGTGGGTGACCATTAAGACCACTTTACACTGCCATCAGGGTTGGCAACCCTCCAGTATTGTCCTGGAGTCTCCAGGAATTAAAGATTATGTTGTGATAAAACCTCCAGGAATAAGTCCAATCAAAATTGGCAACCCTAACTGCCAGAGTGATGTAAAGAGGCATTAATGCAAATAACAGTGAGGCCCATTGCATTGTTTTCCATCTACAAACCAAGACAGGGAAGGGTTCACTGGAAGGGAACAGAGTTAGGGCTTGGCCACCCACTGGGGTGATACACAGGACAGGCTCCAACCCTGTGATTTCTTAAGTGCACTCACGTGATGTGCATTAATAGGTCAGTATAGACCCTGCTGGTGCACACTAAAGGTTCCATAGGCTGTGTTAAGCCAGTGCTCTGGTACTACATTAAAGCACACTAGGGAGACTAGTTTTCACTAGCAGAGTTTACTTGGACCAATTAATGCACAATGCAGTGCACTTTAGAACTCACCCTGCCTCCTCCCGGAAGCACACATCATTGCTCCGTGCAGACATCCCCTGGAAAAACTAAAAGGAAAAGGCCTGCAAGTCCAAGCTTCCAACTCCACCTATAACTGTGGCCTTGCCGTAGACTGGCCTACAGCAGTTATTTCTGTAGAGCAACAGTATTGTGCAACTGAAAAGTATTGTACATGCTCATGGAGCAATCCGGGGTGTTCTACCACAGTAATACACCCAACCTAACAAGCCAAGGTTGATTTCATCGCTGATTTCATCAAAGCGAAGGCACTTTCACAGAGGCCGCAGTTATGATCAGCCGCTCATGATAAGAAGCCAGCGCACAACGAGCACGTGAGAGGTGAAGAACAGCTTCTGGTTTTCTCTAAGGGCCTGGTCTTCTTCACCTAAGCATTGTTCCATTCAATGGGACAGTGCATGGAGGCAGGGAGTCCATGTGAGGGGATCCAGAGATAGGGTTGGAGCCTACATTAAAAGAAGAGCAGGACAAGATGATGACACAGGGATGCGGAAGGGGCTGGGGACGAAGACAGTAAGACACTCATCCAAGAGACTGCATTAATGCATAACTCGAGTCACCCGCACTCGTGACTGCAGTTAAGAAAGTCCTTGAGGAAATAGAAAAGATCACCATCTCTTGTCATGGCAGCCACCACATTGTAGCGACTTGCAGCTTCTTCTAATCTGGATGCAAGTAAAACAAGAGGTCAGTGGTGAAAGGCTATATTTTCCTAGTCTAGAAGTGAAACTGCTGACAAGCCATATTAGCAGCACTGAGAAAGGGTGGTCTATGAGTTAGGGTTCTTACCTAGAAATTCAGGGAGCTGGGTTGAACTTTCTATGTGCTACATACTCTCTTTATGACCGTGACAGTTCAGTTAGTTTCCCACTGTCCTGATTCCCTACCTGTAAAATGGAGATAACAACAGGACCCTACCTCACCAGAGTGTTGAGAAGATAACTACATCAAAGACTCTGAAGTGCTCCAATAGAACTGTAATGGGGGCTGGTAAATACCCTGTATATAGGGAAGCAGCTATCTTGCAATTAACAAAGGCAAGTTTACAGTATTGCAAACCAGATGGCCCAAAAACCTTGGCAACATCTGGATCACAGCTGCCACTGAGATAATTTTTTTAGCACTGAGACTTCACCACTGCATAGCTCTCAGTGAGTACATTCCAGCCCCAGTACATTCACGTTTGAAAAGGCTCTGGATTTGTGAGAAGTTAGAATCATTATAGGCTCAACTACTGTTGTACTGTACGTGGAACCTTATAAATAAGTGACTGTACTGAAAGGCTAGGAGAACAATGCCACCTTTATGTTAGAAAATATCATGTATTTCTAAAAGACTTTGCACTTATGCTAAAGTTGCGTAGATCATGAATCACATTCCCAGCATCCTTTGTGCTTATGCTAAAAGAAATTGTATTCATAGGTGAACTGTGTATGAACTCTACTCTTGGGTACACGTAGGTGTCGCAGGGTACACTCCCCTCTAGGTGCCTCATGCTGGATGCTCTGGGAATTAGCGCTCTTCAGATCCAACATGCCTCCTGCTGCTCACCCACATGCCTTGCTGCCTCTCTCTCTGTGACTCAGGGTACTCTCTTGTCATTACTTGCTCTTTCTTTGTGACTTGGCCCTCTGGCCAGGTCACTATCGTCTGCCCCTTCTGGGCACCAGAGTCCCACTGTTCAATCTGTGCCACTTCCCCAGTGACTGGTAGGGGAACCCGGGGAACCCTGTATTCCAGGCTCCAGCCCAGGGACCCCACAACCAGCATCCAAGGTCTGCACGGTCCCAAACCTTGCTACCATTTCCTGGGTGGCTCCTACTTCACCTCCAGCAGGCTTTTTCTCCAGCCTCCTCTGGGTTTGTCCTTCCCTCAGGGCCAGGGCCAGGACTCCAGGGCTTCTATTCTCCCCCTGGTTTCCTCCTTTCCTTCTGTAGGACTAGACAGTGACCATAGGCAGGAGCAGTGGAAGCTGCCTAAAAGTGAGGGGGCCACCGGTGTCTAAACCGTGGCCCTGCCCCCCCGCCGCCCCTTCCCGCTGAGACCCCGCCCTCACACCCTCCTTCACCTGAGGTTCTGCTATAGCACGGCCTCTTCCCCCCAAAACCCTGCCTCCACTCACTCCTTTCTGCCCCCTCCCCCACATTGCTCTCCCTTACTGCTTGTAAATAGTAATGGGACCATGTCCCCTTGGCCCTCCCTGTTCCAGTGCCCCTGACCACAAGCCTCCACATTGTAGCCTCCTTTAGCTGCCAGCTTCTTGGCTTTATCATAACCAGAGGCGGCGACTTCCCCAGTTCCCAGGAGGTCCTTGACCACTGCTTTGCCCCAGGCCCCACACCCATTCCCCCAACCCTCCACCCCTGTCCCAGCTCTTCCCACCTCCTACTCAGCCCCTGCCGTGCCCCCACTCCACCCTTTTCCCCAAGTCCTCCCCCTCCCCCCTCGTCCGCAGGCAGCCCTGCAGAGCAGCTCCTTCCACTCCCTTCCAGCGCCTCCTGAATGCCGCTGAACAGCTGATTGCAGTGGCTGGGAGGCGCTGGCAGGAAGTGAAAGGAACTGCTCCGTGGGGCCACCTGTGGACGGGGGGTCTGGGGAGACTGAGGAACTGATCTGCTGGGCTGCCAGTGGTTGCTGAGCACACACTATTTTTTAACCGTTGGTGCTCTCTCCAAGTTAGCTAGCCTAATTCCCTTCAGGTGTGGCCCTTCTCAGTCTCATTAACCCATTCAAGGCTGGTGTGGCGTGAACACCCCATCACAGTAGGAACGGCCTAGGATAAGATGTGGGTCTTGTTAGGGCCTGTCAAATTGCACCAGGTGCTGGTCCAGAGCTCTAAAGATGGTTAGTCTGATGTCTTTGTGCCTTGAAAAATATGTTCCAAAGATAAGAAACTGGTAAGAAGTTGTGTGCAAGTCTTGGGTAATGCGTGAATACTTCTGTCTGTTGTGAACAACTTGGGTGTTGTTATAGGCATGTTGGTCCCAGGATTTGAGAGAGACAAGGTGGAGGAGATGACTGGACCGACTTCTGCTGGTGAAAGAGACACGCTTTCAGAAGACGAGGAGCACTGTGGAGCTCGAAAGCGTGTCTCTTTCACCAACAGAAGTTGGTCCAATAAAAGATATTACCTCCCCCACCTTGTCCCCATAATGACTTAGAGACCCTGCTTCTCACATCAGATTGGTAAAGAATTAATCCTTTCCCTTCCATGTTGTGCTGCTTTTGTCTTTGACTAATCAAACTGATTGAGTCTTGTTTATTAGATGTCTCATCTATACATTAAACCAAACACTAACACATGCATCTACCAGACCTCTTCCCGTGTATGCACAGGGGCTTGCACTAACTAGGGGTGAACACACCTATGCATATGCACAATTTGGCACATCCACACATTCAGGGTGTGCCCATTTACCCCCTAAGAAAGCACTGTATAGTTTGATAAGAATTAGGTATTTTTGGGCCCAATTCACTCACATAGCTGAGCTGTGCAGGATAGCCAGCTTTAAACTATCTTTACATTCCCCTGATCCTGGACACAGCTCAGCACTTGTCCTATGCCAAAGCAGCCCAAATGCTGCTCTAATTTACACACTGCTGCCAGTAATCTCAAGGGACTGTCCTGGGGAAGGTAAAAGGTGGTCCCAGCCTTTTCTCTTTCTCCCAAAAACACACCATCTGCTGGGAACTGAGATGGTATTGGCACAGGCCTGGATCTGGCAGCTTTCCAGCTGCTGTTGCATGGCCAGCGTGGCTCAGAATAGCTGGGATTCTGATTGCTCATCGTTGTATTTTGTAGAAACGTAGCACAAATTTCCAAAATGAAGATAGAACCACCTCTGCAGAGGCAGAATTAAAATGGCTGCTCTGTCTCCGAATTGCCACCGCGTGCCAAGCAGGTCCTGTTGCTAACTAATTGCCCTGTAATAGTTCTGTCACAGAGCCAGGAAGGCTTCCCCCACGCAAGTTACACAGCCTGATTCGCCTCTCACTTTCATAGGAATAAAGCAGGAGGGACGCTAATGAAGGCAGAGTAGTTGCACTAGGGTCAAACCAGCAGGTGACTCTGGGGGAGGGGCGGTCACACACCGATCTACACCTACCGAAGGTCTGGCAATGCGAAAATCAGTAGAAATAAGTCCATACTAGCCAGAATGGCTGAAATGATTGATTAAAACATTACTGGTGGTAATGTAACATTAGTTCTAGGCACTAGATCTCATTCAGGTTCAATGTCTAAAAGGTGTTGGAAGTTTATAGCCTTGCCTATTTCTGAGTTAGGAGCAGACATAAACAGGTTAGAAAGATGGTGATTTCTTTCACTCATTGAAAGCAGTCCTGTGTGCTGCCACTTTAAAAGCTCAAATTATCAGTTAAAAGATTTTCTCAGGCCAATGCCAAGCCAAAAAGAGAGCGACATGCAAAATTGTGGCCTTACAGGGCAAACGTACCAGGACCTTGAACTGGGAGGTCACTAGCCATGCCGGGGAGACTGGTGTCACGGTTAGCACAAGAACCTTGTGAATTGTGGATTCAATGCCCTGCCATGTCCCAGACTTTCTGTGTGACCTCACCCACACCCTCCTGCGTGTCACTTAGAGGCAGATTCTCAAAGGTATGTGGATGCCTAACCCTCATTGATTTAAACACTTGTGTGTTTTGGGAAACTACACATTTTTATCAAATGGCTTTTCAAAGAAAACTGAATATAGGAAAGTACAGATTTTTTCCCCTGAAAGTTCCTGTAAATAAGAAACCGAAACACTTGGTATCAAGGCCAGATCTCTGCTCACCCTTGAAAGAAAGATCAGGTTGCATTCGGCTTTGAAAATGATGGCTTGGGCCCATCTAATTCTTTAAGCCCTACTTTTCAAGTCTTTACTGATTTGTGGTGCCACAGCTCCTGGGTGTCCACCTTGAGCCTGACTTGCAGAGGTGCTGAGCATCCCAGCTCCTAGTGAAGGCAAAGGGAGTGTCAAGTGCTCAGTGACTTTTAAAAACAGGTCCTAGGTGTTTCAAGCTGGGCACTCAAAATAGGTGGCCCCCTTGTGAAATGCCAGCCTTCTGGTTTTGTGTCCCCCTCCAGCTCTCACATAGTTCTTTTGTTAGCATTATTTCACTGGGGTTTGTTTCTGTAGCTGTCTTTCAGCAGCGCCATTAGTCATTCCTGGATGGGCCAGCAGTGTCAAAGGGCACAAGTGATTATGAGATAAGAGTTTGTTCCCAGCCACAGTATGCTTTTTAGTTTTGATACAAGCCCGGGCTATAAATCCACATAAGTCTGCAAGACATGGTCGTGTTGAACCCTTATATTTACACTTGGCAGCACAGTCAATTCTGAGCCCTTTGGCTTATGTATTTAACTTTTCTTTAAATACAGAGATAGAGCCATCCCAGGGAATATTTGCCAAGCAAATGGGACGCTGATGACATCAGATTCTTTTTTACCTTCCAGCTCTTGCTTTGCTTCCTGTGCTGCCAAAAATGCCCAGGAGACCCAGGCAGAGCATCTGGAGGAGGGTTCACGGGGGGAGGGAAGAGGGTCATCAATTCTACGGCTAGAGTGACCAGATGTCCAGATTTTATAGGGACAGTCCTGATAGTTGGGGCTTTGTCTTATATAGGCGCCTATTACCCCCCACCCCATGTCCTGATTTTTCACACTTGCTATCTGGTCATCATATCTATGGCACCTCTTGCAACTGCAGGAAACGGCTTGTGATGGGACCCACATCTGCTCCGTGCATGGAGCCAAGCTAAGGGGCTGGATCCGGGCTGCAAGGCCTGGCTCATTATTCCTATGGTGATGAAGAACAAACTGCAACTGAAGCTACTCCCATGGTGAGAATACAAGTTCATAGCAAAACTGCTGTGCCCATTGGTGGCCATCTAGGGTACTTTGCTGGTCCCCGTTACCATCAAGTCTGAGAACCTCCCAATCTTTAACACAGTTACCCTCCCGAGATCCCCGAGATGCCGGAGTGGGCTATTCTTTCTATTTTACAATTGAGCAAATGAAGGTCACACAGGGTGCAGATAGCAGAGCAGACATGAGCCCATGTCTCCAGCTTGCACCCCATGCCCTGGTGAATCCTCCCTTGCTGAGTATGCCACATTCCCAGTACTAGCCAGAGGTGGACCTGGATGTCCATTGCTCCCTTCACTTGCCCTGGCATAAATCAAGAGACCTCCAGTCAGTCCTTTCATCCAGCCAGAAACTGGTGCAGCTGAGACAAGAATTAAGTCCATAGTGCAGGAAACAGTAAATAAAAAATATCCTTTAAATGACAGAAAAAGCTATTTTCTGTGCACCGTATTTGACTTGTCCGAGCCATTGCACGAATCGAGTGAGCTGAACTTGGGTCGCTTGCTGGCAAGCCATGCTGCATCCTGCAGGACCAACGCTGTCACAGGCCAAGGGAATAAGCTGCTCGCAGTTGGAAAAATGTGGATCTGGAGTCACTAACACTTTGCTGGAGTGAAGATTTCAGGGCACATAATTCAATTGCCCACATCAAAGCAAGTGGAGTTCCCTGAGGGGGTCAGAGGGTGGGGGCTAGTGTGCTAACTGCAGTTAAAAAGCACTCACTTTGTTACACTGCCCGCACAGCTGAAATCACATTCACTTTTAGTTATCCTGGAGGGCTCTGTCTACAGTGGGCTCAGCCATGTGCTTCAGGGTGAATCCTTTGACTTCCCATCAAGACCAGAATAATCTCAGGCTCATTCACTTTGATCGCTTTAGTCCTCGCTGAAGGTGCCCTCCTGCCTGCAGGTGCCACAGTGCCAGAAGCAGTGGGGCCCAAGGAGACTTTGCTCCCTAGCCATGTTACAACAACTAGGGAGTGAATCCATCCTCCTCTGCTGATCCCGCCAAGAGGAAAAGCCCCTCCCACTCCGCTATGGGGATGGAGCAGTTGGCTGCATTTGCCACAGCATGTCGGTGACACGGATTAGCACGTAGTTCTGTGGAGGTAGTACCTGCAGGCACAGATCAGGAGAGCTTAGCACTGACAGGCTCTCCAGCATGACATGGGACCACCCCCCACCACTAGCTCTACGCTAGTTGGGAAGAGTACCGCCCTGTTTTCTGACAGGGGAGAGCAGGGGTAGGCAACCTATGGCACGGGTGCCGAAGGCAGCACGCGAGCTGATTTTCAGCTGCACTCACACTGCCTGGGTCCTGGCCACCAGTCCGGGGGGGCTCTGCATTTTAATTTAATTTTAAATGAAGCTTCTTAAACATTTTAAAAACTTTATTTACAACAAGAGTTTAGTTATATATTACAGACTTACAGAAAGAGCCCTTCTAAAAAGGTTAAAATGTATTACTGGCACGCAAAACCTTAAATCAGAGTGAAAATGAAGACTCGGCACACCACTTCCAAAAGATTGCCGACCCCTGGGCTAGAGGAACACATTCACACCCAGTTTATGCACCAGGATTGCCCATGCAAAAGGAATCACAGAACCACAGCAATGCAGGGCAGGAAGGCACGGTGAGAGGTCATCTGCAGTTAGGGTGACCGGATGTCCCGTTTTTAAAGAGACAGTCCTGTTTTTTGGACTTTTTTTTATATAGATGCCTATTACCCCCCACTCCCTGTCCCGTTTTTTTCATAATTACTATCTGGTCACCCTATGCACTGTGGCAGAACCAAGAAAACCTAGACCAGCCCTGACAGGTATTTGCCCAACCCATCTTTAAAAGCTTCCAATGATGGGGCTTCCATGACCTCCCTTGGAAGCCTGTTCCTGAGCTTAACCACCATTAGCATTGGAAAGTTTTATCTACTATCTAAAATTTTGCCCTTGCTGTAGATTAAGCCCATTTCTGCATGTCCTACCTTCAGTGGATATGGAGAACCACTGATCACCATCCTCTTAAGACAGCCCTTAGCGTATGTGAAGACTGTCAGGTCCCCCCGTCCCAGTCTTCTTTTCTCAAGAGGAAACACAGACAGGATTTGTTTGTTTGTTTGTTTGTTTTTTAACCTTTCCTCACAGGTCAGGTTTTTCAAAACCTTTTATCATTTTTGGCTGCTCTTCTCTGGCCTCTCTCCAATTTGTCCATATCATGTCTAAATCTTGGTGCCCAGAACTGGACACAGGACTCCAGCTGGAGCACAAACAGTGCCAAGCAGGAAGTCTGTAGCTGTGCATTTGATTTTTTTCCTTCTTAAGTGAAGTACTTTGCACTTGTCTTTATTGAATTTCATCATGTTGAATTCAGATCAGTTCGCCAATGTCATTTTTGAATTTTAAACCTGGCCTCCAAGCTGCTTGCAGCCCCTCCCAGCTTGGTGTCAGCTGCCACTATACGCTCCACTCCATTAGCCAAGTCATTAATGAAAATATTGGCCGTGATGTGCGAGTGTACAAATGTGCCAAACTTTGGGTACGTGGCTACTGTGGTTGTGCACCTAAAATGTCCGAAAAATCCATCCCGTTCAGTACAATTGTGCTCATGGATACACACTCACATGCATTTATTATGACCTGCTGGTCCCTGGTCCTGCAGCCCCGGCCTCTTCCACAGACCGCTTCTTGCCAGCCTGCCTGAGACTTCATTTCATGTCTGGGGTGACAGATGGGTTTCCCATTCCTTTGCGTCTGGGTTCTAGCATTTAGGGCTGGCTCTAAGCCCACTGAAGTCAGTGGACTGGTGCCCATTTGGCTTTGGATTGGTCCCTTACTAAATGTCTTGCTGGGCCATCCTCAGAAGCCGCTCTATATCTGAAACTGAGGTGGAGAAGCACAAGTCACCTTCACTGCACCATGTGCTGACTAAGGGCCAGCTTGCAACTGCTGGGCCACGACCCATGGTAGGGATGACATGGAGAGCTAGAGCTGGCCGCTAGGGCCAGTCCCTCCCAGGGTTCCCCACTGCACAAGGGAGCATGATCATTGTTCTTCCTCTTAAAAAGATGCAGCATGTAGCTCCCCCACCCCTGTGTCTGGGCAGGTGGAAGGGGGGTGGGCCTATGGCCCTAACACTGGCCTTTGGGGTGGTTATGCACAGGGACCCTGACAGGCAGCAGCCTGCTCATTCAGCACAGGGCTAGCAATCGTGGCTGGCCCACATGAGGGTCCTATGTCCTTCCTCTTGCATGCCCCTCGGGTCTTTACTGTGTCTGCCAAGAGGCTTGTTGAACTGTAGTTGCTGCTGCCCTATGTGACAATACAATGGGCTGCAAGGAATGTGGGACCCCAGAGCTGCTGTCCCATGAGAACCCTTCCCCCACCACCCCATTAACAGCTGTGCCCAGTGCAAGGGCTTAAAATCATAGCATCATAGAATATCAGTGTTGGAAGAGACCTCAGGAGGTCATCTAGTCCAACCCCCTGCTCAAAGCTGGACCAATACCAACTAAATTATCCCAGCCAGGGCTTTGTCAAGCCGGTCTTTAAAAACCTCTAAGGATGGAGATTCCACCACCTCCCTAGGTAACCCATTCCAGTGCTTCACCACCCTCCTAGTGAAATAGTGTTTCCTAATATCCAACCTAGACCTCCCCGACTGCAGCTTGCTTCTTGGTCTGTCATCTGCCACCACTGAGAACAGCCTCATTCCATCCTCTTTGGAACCCCCTTCAGGTAGTTGAAGGCTGCTATCAAATCCCTCCTCACTCTTCTCGTTTGCAGACTAACCAAGCCCAGTTCCCTCAGCCTCGCCTCATAAGTCATGTGACCCAGCTGCCTAATCATTTTCACTAATCATGAAGGTGATGCCTATGTCTCCGATTGTCAGTCATTTTTCTGAGGCAAAACTGCCACTGGGAGGAACAGATACCAAGGACCCCTCCAGTCACTGTGTCTCTGGGCGCTTTGAGCCTAGCATCCAGGATGTCAGTAGCAGTACCAAGAAATGCTTTGTCCTGCTGTAGTTGCTTCCACAGGAGAGTTTCAGAGCAAACTGCAGCCATGGTTGCTGAAACTGCCCACAGCCCTCTTCGACCTCGTATGAAGTCACAGTGCAGAAATGTCAACTGATTTGTCTCCCTAAGTCACACAGCAAATCTGTGGCAGAGCCAGGCCTTGACCCAGAAACGCTCAATCCCCAGCCCTATGTAGCTAATGCGCTACATGCTCTTTAACAAACCTGTAGGAGGCATTGACTGTCCATATTCTGCTCAGGATACATCTGCATAGCCAATCTTTTCAGCTCAGGCGGACGTTCTTGCTCTATCTTTGCTCACTAGCAAGGTAGCCTCGGCAATGCAGGTGATGAGCGGCTACGCCTCAAGTTTATATTGAGTGTCTTGGATGGGCTCGTACTTAGTTGTCTGCTCCCCCTCCACCCCAAGGCTACACTGCTAGGTTTAGCGTGCTCACTCGAGCAAAGCTAGAGCATGTACATACAGGGCAAATGTAGACACACTCCCTAGTTACACCCCAGGCAGGCCCTTGAGTTCAAGGAATAGGGGGTCTTGGTGAGATTTACGAGGGCGGGGGGCAGAATCTGATCCAAAGGCTTTTGGAGGCTGATGTTGAAATGAACTGCTGGGGAGGGGGCAATCCTGACCCCGTTTGCACTCCTTCTTTGGTCTCAGGTCCAGAACCTCAAACTATCAGGCCCCTGCATGTCTTTGAGATGCCGTGCCTCAGTCACGGACACCAGGGGGCGCTTTTGCCTTCATTCTCTGGTGCTGGCTGTGCCTTTGACATCCAGCCTTGCCTGCCGGGCAGAGGCAGAGCCCCGGGAGGGCCAGTGCTGCAGTGAGACACAATCATTAGCCGTGCTGTCCAGTGTGTGGAAGGGGTGCACGCTGCACCAGCCATGAGCTTGTGTGGGGCTTGATGGTAGTTCCCTCACCACAGGCTAATGCATGGCTCTGCCGGCACCCATCTCTGGGCCCCAAGTGCTGGACGGTGCCTCTGCCAGCCATTTGCATGGGATACACAAGTTCCTTCTATGCTCCCCTCCCCACCCCCACATGCACCAAGGCCAGCTGCAGGCTGTTTGGGCCTCATGCTCTCTCCCCTGGCGTGCACCCTTTTCATTGTCGCCACAGTGCTGTGACAATGGGGTTGAGACAAAGCCAGTGTAGCCAAGATGCCTTTGTACCGATTCCAGAGCTGTATTTCAACCCTGTGGCAATCATTTTCATCAGCACCTCGTGACTGAAGCTAATCAGTTGCAAACACAATCCGGGGTTTAGAAGGAGAAAAATCCACCAGGATTATGGTCTGTTACAAAGTGCTGCAAGGTGTTAAGACCACTGCATAGCTTCCCATAAACAAGGGCCATAGGCTGCTTGTCAGCCTGCAAACAAGTCTGGGAGTTGACTTTTCATACTGACACCTTCCCATTGGCCCCTTCAGCAGTGGCAGAATGTCAGCTGTCTTTTAAAAAGAAAAAAAATGAAAAAAAAACCATTTGAAATGAAAGGCCAACATTTTCAGAAGTGGCCTCTGATTTTGCATTCCTCCTTTTTTAATGTGTCCATCCTAAGATGCCCTGGGCCTGATTTCCAGTAGTGCACCTGCAGCTCCATCTCTCAGACACTCTGAGACTCCTGCCCCAACAGGCGTCAGTTTGGCCACACAAAAATGGAAGCCTCTCAAATATTACCGCCCACATTTGAAAAATTGGAGTCATCTTTCTAAGCCTTACAGTTGCAAAGGAAACCTTCCAAATGTGCCTTGATGCAGTGCTGTCTCACTCGGTCTGCAAACACAGAATGCAACAATAGCTCTGAGAAAAGTGTGGACTGACCATCCCCTTCCATTCACCTCAACTCTGAAGCATAATGGCGGCAGTTGAAATGTCTCTTTCAGCTAGCTTGATACTGAGAATTTTAGCTCCAACATCCAGCTACACTGGGATGTAAGTGGAGTTTAGGACTGTGGATGAAGCTTCAGACTGTGGGTGGAGTTTGGGATTGTGTAACACTACTCTTCCCACCACCAATTTGATCACTGATTAAGATTAATGCTGGAAACATGTTAATTATTTCTTATTTTATTTATAATATAAAAAATGTTCAAGTGTTAAACAGTCAAGAGTTCAGACATTCAGACAATCCAGAGCAAATGTTTACAATCATCTTATGACTAATTAGCAGAGTTTCCATTTGACCCCATTGTGGGTGAAGAATAGAGGGTTTAGTTACTTTATTGCTAAAAGTTAAATGAAATACACTGTCAGTTGTTGTATTATCTTCTCAGTCACAGCTTCACCATGCATCCAATCTACAGTATCTGAAATGCAAAGGACATGCAGAAGTGAAAATATAAAAAGAAATAAGTCAGGCTACAATGTAAACAGGGTTGCTGCAGTGAACTGAAAGGAGGGGCACTTTCACATGTGAATGTTCCGCTGATTGGACACACAGCACTGTCTCTTTGAGCCACGGGTCCAGGGGCCAGGGCTGCCCCAAACATGATGTCCATCTTTGATAGCAAGTTATTATGTTAACACTGGTACATTACAATAACAACTTTCTTTACAATATACGGCACATGGATACAGAAGAATCCACTGAATGGCTTTCCTGCTACATTGCCCGCCTGTTTCATTGGCCAGAGGCAGGGTTCTGGGGATGCATTGCAGTGACTTTAAAAAGGGATCAATTGCATATGGAGCACACTCAACACTATCTATAGCTGATGCACAGCAACTAGCAGGGCTATACTGGTGGTCGTGCTGTCACTAACTTCTCCATGTCCTTTGCTCTACTTTTCCGTACTATCATGGCCAATATGTAACTCTGTCTAAGCTTCACGTTGTTTCTTGCAATACTGTACTGCCACCTTTTAAAACAATTGACCAGTCAAGAGTGCTTGTCTGTAACTGCTGCAGTGGGCTGTTTCCCTTCCCATCAGGGTCTGCACCAATAAAGTGGATTCAACCATATATAAATACATAATATTTTACCACATCCATGTAAACGTTTTATTCATTTGACTACAACTTCACAAAACTGTGCCAAAATGAGTGAGTTTTACCTGGGACCCCACAAGTAACACAGTCAACAAATATATTGCAAGGGTTGTTGCTACTGTATGCTTTTTTCCCCTTTTCCTACCGATGTTGAAAAAAACAACCCATTATTTCTGCATTCTGGTATGTAATTTCCCCATCCTGAAACAAGCAAAACTACAACTATTGGAGTGGGCAAGATGGATTCCCCTTAGGAGGTATTAATGAGAATATACATACACACGTCATTTGTGTGTGTTATAACAATGTTTTCAAGAACGAGATCATAAACATCCAGAGATGGGGCAAAGGGGAGGGTGCTGTTTTTTCAAATGGGAAAGTGCCCTTAACATGGTAAGTTGTCTTGAACTAAAACCTATGATCTTAAGAATGCTACTGAAACGTAATCCTCAGCATGGACTCTGGTATTAGCATACAGCAAAAAAGGCACCACGATTTTGTTTTTCTATTTTTAAGTTGTCAAAAATTGGCCCATCTTTTATTTATTTATTTGTTTGTTTGTTTGTTTTGTTTTGTTTGTGTTTTTTTCTCTCGGAAGCTGTAAGTCAAGATGTTACATATAAATAGAGATTCCCTATAAAAAAGTCTTTGCTGTTAGCTATTATAAGACAACTTTGCTAAAATGAAAATAAAACATTTGATTTGTTATATTTTTTCCTCTTTTATACAAAATAAAAATATCTTTCCTCCTTTTTGATACAGGTGTGTTTGTGGGTGTGTGAGTTTGTGTGGCTTCTAAAGAGGAGCCGAGTCCTGTTTGGGTCTTGTGTGTGTCGATCTGCTTTGCCCGCTCTCCAACTGTGCGCTTTGTCTCTCGAAGGAATAGTAAGTCCTGCTGTCTCCCGGCCGATACAGCGGTGGCGAATCTGTGTTCATTGCCTCAGTGTTTTGAATGCTTAAGAACGGGGTGCTCTCCGCCATGAGCTCCTCATCAGACTCACTATATGAAGCACTGCTTCCTGAGAAGGAGTCTCTGACCGTCCGGGCTCTGTGTGAGACCTGCCCGTTGAGTTTAGATCTTTTCCACCGCCTGTTGTTGCTCGCTGTTTTCTTTGGTTGTTCTAGTGCTGGGATGTACTCTTGTGTCGTTTCATACTCATCATCCTCCGTGATGCGGAAGGGGCTCGAAGGCAGGCTCCCCATGCTCTCATTCAAGTAGCTCTTCCTTTGGTAGTAACTGTCATATCTCTGCATATCCTGGAAGGGCACCTGATAGCGTCGCAGTAAAGGCTGCTGCTCTTCCACTCGGAAGCTAACGGGTGCCGCAGGTGGAAGGGACACCGCGTGAGCAGAATTGGGGGAGGTGATCTCGAAGGTAGGTACCTGTGCAGTGAGTGAGTAATGGAAGTCGACAGGAGACAAACGTGCTGGTGTTGTCAGAGCAGACACATACCTGAAAAGAGAAACAACTACATTAGGATCCTGATTGACATGAGCTTTCCAGGTATTATTCTTCCCATTTGAATAGCTGACCCTGAGGTCCAAACTACCAGGGTCAAATAGCTAACACAACCACACCCTTGCATAGTAATTGACACCCCCACGCCCCACACATGGTAACTGACACACCTGAGACTTCACACAGTAACTGACACACCCACGCCCTCACAAAGTAACTGATGCACCCACACCCCTCACAAAATAACTGACACAACCGCGCCCTCACAGGGTATCTGATGCACCCACATCCTCACACAGTAACTGATGCACCCACGCCCCTCACACTGTAACTGACACACCCGCGCCCTCACACAGTAACTGACACACCCGCACCCTCACACGGTAACTGATGCACCCACGCCCTCACACAGTAACTGACACACTCATGTCCTCACATGGTAACTGATGCACCCACACCCTTCACACTGTAACTGACACACCCGCGCCCTCATGCTTTAAATTTCGCCCAGAAGAACCAAGTCCCAAGTCATTTTACAGACTGTAAGGCCTATTTCCAAAAGTGGTTGCCCTATTACAGGCCATACAAGCCCTCCATTTGGACACCTGAAGTCACCCACTAGCCCAATGGGCATGTGAGTGCATATTTGTTGAGAATGGGGGTTTACACCTTCCTCTGTACTACCTGGTGCTGGCCACTGTTGCTCACAGGACAATAGATCCATTGTACTGTTGGTCCCATCTGGTACGGTGAGCCCTATGGTCTTATGCCAGCATCTTGTGCAGCAGCTTGAGTTACCTGCATGTGAAAACTGGATGCTCTGGGTGTCTATACTGGGGCGAAGCTAACACAGGGGTTATGACATTCACCAATGAAATCTAGCCACCTCTGAGGTAAGATGCACCATCCATCTCGCAATGCCAGACACACTGCACGACAGTTTAGGAAGCGAAGGATAACATCCAGTTGAAGCAACAGTGAGAATGTAGATAGGTAAATTTAAGTAACAAAGGTGAAATTTGCCCACAACACTGGAGCGCAAAACCCTCCTCCAAAAGATACCACCTCCATCAAAACTGCAGCTTCTAACCCATGCTGAAGGGCTGGACCACTCAAGAGCCAAGAGAAGAGTGCTTCTGTTACCAACACAACACAATGCAATGCAATGGGGGGTACTCAGCATCTTGGACCTTGGATGATCAAGCCCAACATTTGTTAACATCCTGGGTGCATTGCAAGGCCCTCAGAACAGTGGCTTGAGGAGCTGGCTGGGAGAGGATGAGGTGGGTGGGAGGGGATTATTCTTTGATCTCCCTCCAAGCAGTGGCTGATTTGTGGGGTTATATTAGATTTTGTGCTTGGCCTTTGAGCTATATGGAAAGGGCCATTTTATAGATAGAATATAAAAGTGGTAAGTAAATGGCCCTAATATGATGGTACATTTTGGTGACACAGAGCTGGTGCATAAATAGCCCAGGATGACTATACATTCAGGTGACACAGAGTTGTATGTAAATGGCCCAAGATGACTGTACATTCAGGTGACACAGAGTTGTATGTAAATGGCCCAGGATGAATGTACATTCAGGTGACCCAGAGTTGGTATGTAAATGGCCCAGGATGACTACATTCAGGTGACACAGAGTTGGTATGTAAGTGGCCCAGGCTGACTGTAAATTTGGGTGACACAGAGCTGGTACCGTAAATGGCCCAGGATGACTGTAAATTTGGGTGACACAAAACAGAGCAGTGTTTGTTTGCTTGTTTATAGCACAGCTCAAAGACAGTAAGTTCTCCTGAGGTGCATAGGGTTGTAGCTTTTTGATGCTCACACAGCTCCTTTAAATGATATGCACAAAAGAGGTGCATGCTGGGTCTGTCCTGCAGCCCTTTCACCAGTGTGACACCACGGAGTTCACTGGAGGTACACTGAAGCAGGGGGGTTGGAGCATAAGCCGATCATCACAGAGAGGAGGGACACCAGCTCACAGAGTAACAAACTGGTACAGAGGAGATGGGACCTCACCAGGAGCCTTTTCTCTTCTCCCTGGGTTTTTCCTGCACTCCTGCTCTTAGATGAGAAAGCCCTAGACGGCTGGGTTGGAAAACACCGCTAGAGACATACAATGCCAATGTCTAGCATTTCACCCCATGTATTTGCCTCATTCAGCAATTACATCCATTGCCCGATCACCTTCCTGGACGAGTGCACAGAGAAGAGGAAAGGGCAGCATGCCCTCCCTGACACCTGTGCCCTTGCCCAGGGACAATCACAGTCCATAACCCTGGACTATGCCAGTCTAGTGTTGCCAAAAGAATCAGCCTTTCTGGCACACCTAGTGCCCAGACACGCTGATGTCACCCCCTCCCTGTGCTCTAGGAGGCAAGACCTCAGAGAGCTCGCACCAGGACAGGTCGCCTCTGCTATCTATGCTCCCTGCACAGCCACAGCCTGGCCCTTTATACTCACACTATCTACTTTGGGGCCTTCTCCATCGAAACTGATGGGCTTTGGATCAGGCCCTTAGTTCCAGACCTGTCCTCTGGCTCCCCCCTCCCTCTGTGCCAGGGCAATCCCTTTCCTGCTTTACCAACACATATGTTTTGTGCAACGTTCCTGGTATCTGCCCTTCCACCAGCACCATCCCAGGCTCTCATCTTCTGTGACACCCTCGAGTGCCTTTCTCTGCCCTCTCTCTAGCTCTGCAATGGCTTTTCTCTAACCAGGGTCCCAAAGTGCACTCAATATCCTCAGCACACACACACCATGGCTGTATAAAACACTCATTACCTGGCTTAGGAGAGATCCCTCTATTTATAGACACGCACTCAGGATTTCATTTGCTCTGTTAGCAAGAGCATTAGAGCGTGAGCTCATCTCCAATAACCTCCGCTCTAACCTGCAGGGCTCTCTGACCGCACAGCTGCTTTCTAAGCAGCAGCCTCCTGTTTCTATTTGGACTGATTACGGGATCTCCCTCGGTACCTCACCTTGCATTTAGCTATCCTAAATCTCATCGAATTTAGAGCTGCCTGGCTCTTCCAGCCTGCCATATGACTCGTGCTGCTTGGAGAGCTCCTCTGCTGCTTATTAGACCTTCAAGCTTGGGGCTGGCTGCACAGATGATGACCAAACCCTGTTGGGATGGGGCTGGAAAGGATGAAAGGTGATGCCCTTCTCACCTAGCAATGGGGACCACCTCGCTCCCTGCGAGTGCCCACGTGGGTGCTAGCTGCCCACAAGTGGGCAGGGTGGAGAGGCATGGTTCTGTCCCCCTCCATGGCCACCACCACACCTGTTAGCTGAACACAGAGGAGAGTGCACACTGTGCTCTCCCGCAGGTTGGTGGAGCCACTGCTCTGGTGTATGCTCCCAAAAAGCCCCCCAGGAGAAATGGGGGCTGAGTCCTGCTGAGCCGTTGCTTCTGGGCTGCCCCTGTGCACTGCACTCCTGCCTCCTAGTGGCAGAATCTAGCCCTGACTCAGGGGGAGATCACGTTATGCCCCCGATCATTCCACAGGAACTACAGTGAATGTTTAAAAAGAACAAGTGAATGTTTAGTAGCACAGACCTGGAGCCTGGGTCCTGTTGATGCTTTCCCTGTTCTGAGGGTGTCCTGTTTTCTCGTAGTGCCTACAGTCTGCCAGCCAGTCTTGGCCCCTGCTGGCATTCATCTCTACATTCTGGGGGGTGGGGGCTGTAATAACAGCTTTAGAGAAATCAAGGTAAATGTTAGCTGCTGTGCTGCTTTGGGCCACAGCATCTATAGTTCTATGGGGGGGGGCTCTGATCACCTGGATGATCTGTGCCGTGGTAGCCGGTAGCTAGCAGAGCTGGGCAAATAACCAATTCTTCAGGTCAGTGGCCAGCCGGAAAAATGGGAGGAAAAATCAGCAAACCGAAAAAAAAAAAAAAATATCCAGCTTTGGGTCAAATGAAAGGTTTGGTTTGGTTTCTGAGGGATTTCTTAGCTTTTTTAACTTCTTTCCTGAATCAAATTGAAGTAAAATTCACAAAGAAAGTTGAAACGTTTTGATTTTTTCAGAATTTTTTTTGTTTGACTGAAACAATTCCATGAATTTGAAAACATTTTGGTCAACCTGCATCTGCATTTTTCAGTGAAAAAGGAACGTTGTCTGAAAATTTCCCCCACTGTAGTTGCTAGGTTCCCTTTTCCCAGTGGTTTCATTTGGATACTGAACCTCCTCGCCTTCGCTAGGATCTGCACTGGAATACCCAGCTGTGCAGTCACTGGGTTTGCTTCACATTTGCCCTTTGTCCAATTCTAATAGGTTCTGCAGTTTCCTCTGCAGGATGAGAACTCATGAGGACATCAGGGAAGAGTCTCTCCACACATTCCATTTTCTTCACCAGCTCCTTAATGATACTTAGCATGAGAGATCAAGATCCTCTGCCTTCAGGGTCTGAGGTAGAGCAGAAGTCAGAACCCAGGCAGGTAGGGAGGGGTGGTAAGACCCAGAAAGCCAGTAGAGGAGGGTGGTGGAGCTAAGATGGTAGGTAGAGAGACAATTCCATCCCAAGGAGTTTATTTCCAGGCTGGGAGCCAGTTGGTGCGGGTGGGGATATGGAAAGGAGTCATAGAGCTAGAGATAAAGAGCAGGGGAGAAGGACAAGAGATGGGAAGCAATGGGGTGGAGGGTTTGGAGGCAGAGTCACAGTCAGGCCTGGGAAGCCCAGAGGGCATGAAGAAGGAAAGGGTGGAGTTAGAAGTGGAAGGGTCAGTGGCAGGGGAGAGTTCTTATGGGCGGTTGGGAAATACTGGAAAGCTGCTGGGCAGAGAAGCAGGCAGAGGAGGGTGAGGTGTCCGGAGGGAGCATGAGGAGAAGAGATGCCACGCTTTGGAAGCACTAAAAAGAACTGACATAGAGGAGTTCAGTGCAGGCCCAAGACATTGCCCAAGGGCACTCAGCAGCATGGCTGCAGGCACAGAAACAGCAGATGCAGAGGGAGGAGATTAAAGGGCAGACAGAGCATCAGGAGAGGGAGGCACAGGAATCAAGAGAGGAGTTGTGAGAAATGAAAGGGTTGATGGAATCAACTGAAAGGAGAGAAGCCAGGGGGTGTGTGTGTGTGTGGAAGGGACGAGGAGGCTGAGACCAGCAGCGAGGTCAGCCTAGAGATCGTGAAAGGAGCGATGGGGCCGAAGGGAGGGAGACGTGCAGAAATACAGCAGGTGGGGATTGTGGAGAGAGCTCTGAGACAGAGATCAGAGCTTCAGGAAAGAGGCAATGGAATTGGGTCAGTTACCTCTGTAAAGGTGCAGACATTTGGGATAAGTAGAGGGGATGGAGGAGAAAGAAAGAGACCCACGCACTGAATCCAGACAAAGCTTTAGAACAATGACTCAGATTTTCCCCAGTCCTATACAGGGCCAGCTCCAGGGTTTTTGCCGCCCAAAGCAGCAAAAAAAAAGCTGCGATCACGATCTGTGGCTCTACTGCCCCCACTTCTATCTTCAGCGGCAGGTCCTTTGCTCTGAGAGGGAGTGAGGGACCCGTAGCCAAATTGCCGCTGAAGAGCTGGAAGTGCCACCCCTCTCCGTTGGCCGCCCCAAGCACCTGCTTGCTGGGCTGGTGCCTGGAGCCGGCTCTGGTCCTATAATCATCCCAGCACTCTTCTGGATTGAGTTTTCCTCCTCCCTTGACAGAGCTCCTCCACTTCTCTTCCCTTTCTTCTTTTCCTAGATACGTTTGTAGAAATCTTATTTCCATTGACTCCTTCCCTCTCTCTCATACATCCAAACACAACCTCTCCCCCTTGTCAAGGAATGTGGTAAATTCTCCCTCACATGGGATATCTAGATCAAGTTCTATCTGTCTGCTTCAGCCATAGGTTTCTGGGCTTGAAGCAGGAATGAAATCTCTGACCTGTGCTATATAGGAGCTCAGACTAGATCATCATCATGGGCCCTGCTTGTCTTGAAATCTATAAATCTATGAATTTCATTCTCTCTCTTGTCTCTCTTATTTGATTTCTAGAAGATCTCACCTCACTTCCTGCCCCTGCAAAGTTCAATTTTCAAGTCCTTTGTAAGGTCTTCTTTTAGTCACTGGCTTGCTTTCTTATTCTGGATTTCCCTTTGAAATCACACACTTGCATTTGTGCTTTTTACTCTCGGGTCCCCCAGTGTAGGATGGAATATGTAGGATGTATATTTTAGGATGGAATATGTGGGATGTATGTGAAAAGATGCCTGCTTGTCTGGCGAGGAAAGAGAACAGCTGGTGGAAAGCTGAGCCCGCAATCAGATCAGATAAACAACTGGGTCAGCAATCCAATCAGGTAACAACCGAGTTGGCAAACTAATCTTCGTGCTAGGCAGAAAGGTGTTTATACAATGTAAAATGAATAACTTTGTAACAGTATTTAAGGTGAGCACCCGAATATGGGGGTCGCCTGCATTTAACCCTATACTGTGCACTAGTTTGATGGACCGATCGCTCAGTGAAGCAGCAAATAAATGACACACTTCTTCAGCACAGGAGTCTGTCTGTGATCCTGTGCACTCTGCGTGGTGGGAAGAACTGCTCAACACCCAGCATTGTACTTTTTATTTCCACCTTTCCCTTGGTACCTCACTCTGTGGGGCCTCTTCCTACTAACTGCCTCAGTTTCCAACCATTAGATGTGTCACAGTAAAACGCCCTATGATTTCAGCTTCCCATGCTCCCCTCCCTTAGGAGCTAAAGCCCCGAGAGATCCTTTCTCCACTGGCTCTCCCCTATGCTCAGCTCTATGACTCCTAATTGGTTAATACCAAGTGCAAGTGATCGTGCCTTTCACTGTATTCTCCACCTTGCCAAACAAGAGACACAGTGAGTGGGATCTATGCTAAGAGGCCCCAGCTAGCCACCCTCCCCGGTCTTAACAGCCAGGTAGTCTTAGCCCCATGAGTGTTTCTGTGGCCACCTATTGTAACCAGCACTAATACAGTGCTTCCCTTTGGTGGCCTTTATGAACAGGTTTCACTGCATACTTCAGTGGAATTTATGTTAAATCTCCATTGATGCCCCCTGGTTTGGCTGCATCTACCTCAGACATCTTGGTATTGCAAACCACCAGGATGCTAAGCACCAGGTCCGGTACCTTTCCTGTCTCCACTATCTTTCAGCGAAGGGCCTGATCTTTGCTTTTACTCTGCTTTGACCTGGGCCAGAGACTTGTCGGGCACTGTTATTTCCTTTCTCATGTATCAGGACCCAGAGTGTCCATGCTGTCGTTTTCTTCTCTTGCCATCTAGATTTCACTAGAAGGTGACTCCTCTGTCCTCTAGCACAGGCATGTGTCTGGCTTTCTCCTCCTATGAAGAGCATAGCCTCCAGAGTCAATAGGCCAGCTTTCCTGACTGTCTCCCATTGGTTCCACAACACCAGTGGGGCCATCAATCCTGCACGCAGCTTGTCCGGTTCATTTTGTTTTCCCCTAGGCTTGTGGCACTTGCATACAGCACTGCTGTACTCTGCTCCCCTTGCCTTCCCCTCTGCATTGTCTGTGTCTCATCTGCTGCGCTGGACATGGTGTATTTGGTACAGCCTGATCCTTCCCCCAGCCTTATGAGACCCTCACAAGCCCTCACCATGTTGTCCATATTCAAGGTGCAACTGGGGCTCTCTGGAGGTGCAGCACACACAGGTGTGGGCCAGGAGAGGAGGCTCTGCCTTATTCCAGGCTGATCTAAGGGCTAGTGTGCAATGGAGGCAGGACCTCCCTGGCTGCCTATGGCAGCAGCACTGGCTAGAATCCCCACAGCTCTTCTCCCTCCCACCTCTGACACACTCCTCCCAGCCCCAGCATGGAGAGTTCTCCATGACAGCCTGATGCAGGGCCTATCCTGGGAGCATTCTCCCACGGCCAGCCCCGTCACACTGCTTCAGCAGCATTTGGAGGCCGGGCTAGGGGAAATCCCTCCCTCCAAAAGGAAAATGAAATCTATTACCTTTCCCTGCTGAGAGCCGATGTAACAAGCCCAGCTAGTAGTGAGCCAACCAGAGTGAAGGCTTTCAAATCCAGGTAGTCCCCTCTCACCATTAAAAACAACCCAATCTTCAGTGAATCCAACCCCTTCTCTCTACTTCATCTTCACTTAGATAAGTTCCCTGCCTGGATCATCAGCTACTTTTCCAACCCTAGGCCATGCACAGCAGGGGCTGATGCATACATGTAGCACTGCTCTTTACTGGCTAGAATGTGTCAGAGCTGCTCAGGGCTGCAGGTTCTTTGTACTAAGCTATTGGAGCAGCTTCTGTCACTCACAGGATTGGGGTTTCTCTTTTGGGAGAGGAATTCTATTCCCCGTGCCACAGGTGGTCAGCAAGCTTGGAGTCCTTGGTCATGGACTGAGAGAAGATCTAAGCCCCAACCTGTCCCCAGAAGTCACCCTGATGCTGTCAAACGTTCGCTCTTATTTACATTTAAAATGTATAAGAGAGAAAAGCTCTGATGCTTCAGGGAATACCATACAGCAACATGAACTGCTTGGTGGTAGGGAGAAATTTCCACCAGGGGCAGGCTATTGCATAACTGTCAATTGTGAGAGGTTTTGCATCTGTGTCTGAAGCTTTTGCTATGGGCCATTCTCAAAGACAGGACACCAGCCCAAGTGGAGTTCTGTTCTGGTGAAGTATTTTATGTCCAATATGGATCTGGTCTGGATGCCCCTCTCTACTGTCCTTCTCTTCCACCAGCAAACCCTAGTAACCAATAACAGTCATCAGCCCCAGAGCTGATGGCACAAAGCAGTGAGCGCTGACCTCTCGCTGTGTGGCGAGTCTCGCAGCGAATCCACAGAATCCCTGTATTGCATCGTGGGTCTTCTCGAGTCCTCAATGCAATACGCAGCTCCTCGCCGGGTGCGGGCCTCGACACAGGCAGGGCTGTTGCATTTACTGGTTCCCACTGAAGAGAGCATCATACCAGACTGCGAATCAGAAGTCAGGCTCTCTGTGCGGTCCAAGCTCCATGTGTGGCTTTCCTGCCTGCGGAGCAAACCACAGATCAACAACAGTCAGGGAGAACTTCTGCCATGCCCTGCTACACAACACCTGTTCCTTCAGGCAGTCTGTGGCTCGGAGCCATTCTGAAGGAAGGTTAGAAATCCACACTCTGTATTCACTTTGCTTCTCTTTCTAAAAGCAATGTGTTTAAATGGGGGGCTAGTTTTCAAAACCTGGCCTTCACTTGTTTTGTCCACAGTGAATTTGGGTGCAACTGCTTGTGGGCACAGGGGAGGACAAACAGATGCCTGACTGCCTTATGGCATGTGCAGATTAGGCAACTGGAGTTAATGAAGTTTGCCAGCAGAGAATTAGGTGGGGAACACAGAGATTCCAGAGCAGGAAAACAGTCCTGATCCAAAGAACTTGTTAATTATGGTTAAACCCAGGCCTATTCTCAGCTGAAACCATCAACTGCATTTACAACTTCAAATGGTGTTCTGGTTAGAAAAGAGGAGGAGTGAAATGGCAGCTTCACGTTCAACTGAACTGCTCTGGGTGTGTCTTCAAAAACATTTGCTCAGTGCAGTTTATTCAAAAAGACAGCGTTTTAGATATCGAGCACCAATTCATGACAGTATTTTGGTGCCTTGAGAGATTTACAAATGCCTAAGTGATTTAGGCACCTACGTCCCACTGACTTTTGATGGGAGTTAGGCACTTTGTAAACCCAACAGGTACCTGCCCGTCAGAAGGCCCACTATTGTGAAGTGAATGAAAAACACTTAATGAGACCATGTAAACTGGGGTTGTGCGTGCACATATACTTTTGCACACACGACTCAGGATTGCACATGTCTATTGTGCAATTTGTGTGTGCAACTCATGAATGCACAATACCTGAAAAATATTAGGTCTAAATCACCAGGTTTTGAGGACTGAATAACAGAATAGCCACACCGTGAGAGTAACTTATGTAAGAAAATGTCTTCTAAAGACAACAACATTTTGCCTTCTGGTCCTTTTTCTCTGAACAGTTGGAATGCAAAGGATTCATCAACACCTACCAAACACTAAAGTAACACTGGTGGACAATTGCTGTAAGTGAGATCAGAATCAGACCTGACATCTCTTGCCTTGCAGATGAACACATCTCGTCTGGTACAATTCACCGATGGAACATGAATGTGGACCTCACAGTGTCGTTTTATTATCATGTTTTAATGTTGAGTGCACCTTCAAAGAACCAACTTCAGTTACTGGAATAAGCACGGTATTCACTGGAACCGTCAAAGGGGAAGAAACAGAGCACCCACAAAGAGAAAGGGTCCATCTACTCTTAGCCCTTCTCCAGGTCATTTGAAGATGCAACCCAGTGTTTTCCTGGACACTATAAAAATGGAAAACATTAATTTATAATTGGAAATGCCCTTCAAAATTGTGAAAGGCTCAGCTTCATGGATGCGCTGTTTCTTCCACCTTGACCCCGTCCTATTAACAAGAACTATTGCTATTTCACTGATGACCTAACATTGCACAAGATACTGAGACCCAGATTTTCAAGCCAGCCTCAGAATGACCTACATAAGTGCAAACTGCAAACATAAGAATCTGCACCAACATTTTTTTGCCTGCAACAAGTTGCATAAACAAGTTTTTTGTTGATGCAAAATTGCACCTGCTAAATCGGACCCCAAATTTGAAAGTCTAGACCTAAATGTTTAACAATATTTATAGCCCTCTCTTCTTATACATCATGGGCAAGTATAGGAGAATATTTCTAAACACTAGTAAAATATGCATTAGTATATATAAAATATGCAGGCAACTGCCTGTGCAAAATACACATGCGTGTGTGCTTCACAGATTAATGTATGTGCAGATACATTTAACTATTCTAGGTACAACTTCCTGTTTGTGTAGATTGTGAAGGTACATCATAGTTTTCCATGTTCAAAGTTTAGCTCTAAATGCTTCACAGCAGTCATCTTAGGGAGCAACTATCCATGTGCAGACATACAAAGCACATTTGTGGCTAGTGGAGAAAGGATATATTTGCTATGACAAGGTCACCAAAAGGCCATAGTTCATAGTTTTGAGATCATAGGTTAGAATCCTGACATTTAAAAATGGAAACCACGAGAGCCCCAAATGATACCCCAGAATTCAAACACTCTTGACATTGCAGGGTTCCTCAGATCTGAATCTGGATCCAGATCTGTATTTTGTAAATGCCTTCTGAATACCTCTGAAATTTGGGTTCATCAAAACTTGGATCTGAATCCAAATTTTGCAGCTCTAGTACCTCCTAAAGTATTTTAGGAAAGAAGATAGCAGTATGCAAATGAGATAAAGGGTAAGATTTTCAAAAGTGACTCAGTATCTTAGGAGCCTATGTCCCATCTTCAAAAGTAACTATTCACCTAATGACCAGACTTTTACAGGTATTTAGGTGTACAATGATGCAGATTGGAGAGCACCTAATGTGCATTTTTTAAAAGCCCATTTTGCATCTTTAGGCACCTAAATACCTTTAAAAATCTGGCCCTACATCCTTTTTGTAAATGGAACTTAGGAGCATCTGAAAATTTTTTCCTTAGGTACTTTTGAAAATTTTAGTTATATATGTTCCAAACCCCACAGCTAAAAAGAATTTTCTCCAAAACTATCACAAAATCAAACTACATGTAGAATAATCTTCAGTGTTTTTCTCTCATGTATCTATTTTCTCTGTGTCACTCAAAGTGACAGAATATTGCAAACACTCATGAACAGAGAAGAACAGGCAGGTGACAGGAAAAACATTTAGTGTTTGCTCTGACTTGAGAAATGTTTTTCTTGCTACACTCTTGAGATATTCTTGCAGTGACAGGATGGATGTGGGTGTGGGGGGGAATGGCACACTCACCTCTGGCTTGAAGTTGGAGTAGCTGTGGAGCAATGGTGAGATGGGGAGCAGGAATGACTTCCTGAAAACGTCGTCTCTGTTTCCCTCCGTATCACATGGTCAGTGGCAGAAACGTTTTTAGAAATATACTGTAATAAAGAGAGTCCCAAATATCAGGCAACTGCTCATTGATTGACTGAGGGGGGTTGCCTTCCTCTGCAGCCTGGGGCATGGGTTACTTGCAGGTTTAAACTAGTGAAGATGGTGCATTCTCGGTAATTTAATTTGAGAACTTCAGTAACTCAGCCTGAGGTTAGAGGTCTATCACAGGAGTGGGTGGGCAAGGTTCTGTGGCCTGTGACATGCAGGAGCTCAGACCAGATTATCATGATCAATGGTTCTCAACCAGGGATCGGGGCCCCTTGGGGGGCCACGAGCTGGTTTCAGGGGGTCTGCCAGGCAGGGCCAGCATTACGCTTGCTGGGACCCATGGCAGAAAGACGAAGCCCCACCGCATAGGGCTGAAGTCCAGGGTTGAAGCAGAAGCCTGAGCAACTTAGCTCTACATGCCCCCTGTGGTGTGGGGTCCCAGGCAATTGCCCTGCTTGCTACCCCTTAACACTACCCTGGTTTTTATATGCAGAAAAACAGTTGTTGTGGCATTGGTAGGCCGTGGAGTTTTTATAGCATGTTGGGGTGGGCCTCAGAAAGAAAAAGGTTGAGAACCCCTGATCATGATGGCCCCTTCTGACCTTAATTTCTATGAGTTTATATATCAAATCATGTAACAAGCACATGATTGCATGTATCTGTGTCCAGTTTAAAGAGCTGAGAAGAACAGCAGCTGCCCAGAAGGTTAAAAAGTAGTGGCTTTTCTGTAGCTCTGTTCTGGGCTCTTCAATATATCAAGGAGAGGCTGCTACATGGGAACTATGAAAGGGCATTGATGAACGTTGAGGGTCTTGGAGACATGGCGCTTAGTCTGTAGACTAAGCAAAGCTTAGCTCTGCAAAGCTTCTTCTGCAGAAAAGGACCTGGGGATTACAGGGGACGAGAAGCTGGATATGAGTCAGCAGTGTGCCCTTGTTGCCAAGAAGACCAACAGCATATTGGGCTGTATGAGTAGAAGCATTGCCAGCAGATCGAGGGAAGTGATTATTCCCCTCTATTAGGCACTGGTAAGGCCACATCTGTAGTATTGCATCTAGTTTTGGTCCCCTCACTACAGAAGGGATGTGGACAAATTGGAGATAGTCCTGTCAAGGGCAAAAAAAATGATTAGGGGGCTGGAACACATGACTTACGAGGAGAGGCTGAGGGAACTGAGGTTATTTAGTCTGCAGAAGAAAAGAGTGAGGGGGGATTTGATAGCAGCCTTCAACTACCTGAAGGGGGATTCCAAAGAGGATGGAGCTAGGCTGTTCTCAGTGGTGGTAGATGACAGAACAAGATGCAATGGTCTCAGGTTGCAATGGGAGAGGTCCAGGTTGGATATTAGGAAACACTATTTCACTAGGAGGGTGGTGAAGCACTGAAATGAGTTACTTAGGGAAGTGATGGAATCTCTCTCCTTAGAGGTTTTTAAGGCCCCGGTTTGACAAAGCCTTGGCTGGGATGATTTAGTTGGTGTGGGTCCTGCTTTGAGCATGGGGTTGGACTAGATGACCTCCTGAGGTCTCTTCCAACCTTAATATTCTATGATTCTATGAATATTTATACCAATGTGGTCCCTGATTTGGCAGTGGTCAACCAAAGTTCTTGCATGGATTATTCCTACTCACAGCATAAATAGATTTTGCAAGGTTTTGTGTGGGGCCGCAGCCTGAAAAGGCACATTGCTGCTGTTTTAAAGATTCTGTTTCTGTCTGTATCCATGCCTGTCTATCTGCTTAGCTCCCGACTTCTCTGTCTGTGCTTGGCACATGTGCAGCTGACAAGGGACCCATTATAACCTGTCTCCAGGAGCCAACAAGAATTGGCCCATTATACATGAGACAACATATAAATTATCACATACAAAAAAAATGTTAATACAATGCAAAGGTTGCAAAGCTGTGCACTCAAAAGTTAGGAAATGCTGGAGCACTGGCACAGGAAAGAATCCTGTCCTGTGTCTTTACTCATCATGGATCTGATTTCCTCCCACTTTCATTTTTTTTCAAATGCCCCAAATCAATATAATCACATTCATAGTCCCATTGAATTTAATGGAACTACCCACATACGTTAAACTGAGCATGTACTTCAGTGCTTTGCTGGATCAGAGCCTATGATCTTAAATTGTGTCCATCAGTGTGGCATCTGAGCACCCCAAAGGGACTTACTACCTTCAGCAAAGTGCTACTGATTAGAAGCAACAGTGGCAGAATAAGGCCCTACGTAAAGTGCCATGTCCACCTAACAGCCTCACCCCCACCAGCCATGTAGTCCATGGTATTTGTAGTGGTCCAGAATGATGCATTCTGGGATATCATCAATGAACAGGAAATACAATGAGCATTTCACAGAGTGGTAGAGGATTAAATATGATTAGTTCATACATTTCTGTCCTGAGCCCAACCCAAATGGTTTTCCATTCAATTTCAGCTTTTAATGCCAAATTCTTAATGTTACACCTAAACGAAATCACTGGCTGAAAAAAGGCATTGAATACACTTCTGCACTGCCTTATACAAAAGCCACTTACATCAGCCATCTGAATTTCCTCCGGATCCAGCTGGGGGTGACTGGGGCCATTGGCAAGGCTCCGGTTCGGATGGGCGGGACACATATTTTGCCGTAAATGGTTATGCATTTGTTTTCGTTGTTTTCTAAAAATGCACAAAGGAGAAATGGATTCATAGGGTTTACTTAGAATTCTAATATCTCCTTGGACTCTTCACACCCAAAGCCCTGTAGGGGAGAGAGACAATAAGGAGGACAAGGCCATGCTTCGAATTCATGTCTCTGAGACACTTTCAGCACACTGTAGCCAGGGGCAGTGGAAAATCATGAGCACAAGACAATGTTCCACAATGTTAGGATCTTTCTGCAACGTTTGAGGTTTTCTGAAGTACATAAGCAGAGATGGGCCCAAACCAAAATGGCTGTTCTGAAGTCAGGTGGTATTTGGGAAAGTTTGGATCAAACTTGGCAGCTTGGTCCCAATTACAAATCTAAGCACTCAAGGGCTGTCTGCACTGCACAGCTCCTCTAGCGGAAGCAATGGTGGAAACACTATACTGTATATACTATGCTATAGACAGGAGCACTGAAAGACACTGAAGTTTTAATCCATCATATCATCTAGGTTTACTAGATGACATGATGGCAAAAATGTACGTGGTCTGCCTTTGCTGATGCTTCTCCCACTGCTCCCACTAATGGAGGGCAATGTTGTCACTGCAGACAAGGCCAATGTGAGAAGCCCATGCTTAGATATGGACTGAACGCTGTCTCTCCAGGTGAGCAGGCTGCATCTATGTTGGCAAAAGCAGGAAGTGAAATTCACTCTGGGTGCCTTCTGATGCAGTTCCACCAATGGCAGCATGGTAGACACTGAGATGAAGACAGGGCAGCTCAGGAACTTACTGTGTTCTGTCTACGCTCCATCTCTCACCCCTGGAGCTCCAGTGCTGGTGATCTATGGGTCCTATTTTTGCCTGTCTAGACAAGGTCTAGAAGAACGAGCATTGCGCAGGTGTCTGATGAGTCAGTAAGGTGAAGTGTGGCCTGGTGGCTGCTCACAACAAGGTGATACTGAATGTACAGTGACCAGCTGCTGATCTACAGAAAGCAGCTGCCTGCTTGCCTGGGTTAACCCTTGCAGCATGGTTTCGGAACAGAGCCTCCACCTTCTAGCATCCATTTAGCTTGTCTCCACTGCATATCCTGGGCCAACACCACAGCTGGGAGAAACATGGTCAAAATTCTAAGTATAACCCCTTTGAGCTAACTTCTGAAGCCTTTACAGAGGGCTAGAGCCACACATGACTTTAAGGCACAGCCCACAGTAAGGCATGGTATGGGGATGCACCAACCCAGGAAGATCATCAGGATGCGTGTCAGGGCACAACTGATTCCCACACTGCCCAGGCCCAGCTAACCCAGCCATTGCAGCAGATCAGCAGGGGCATTTTCTCATTTCCTTATCACCCTCTTAGGGACATCATGCACGCTCAGTGGGGTAGGATTTTTTCCACAGTGTAGATGCCGTGAAAACTGACTTAGGACTTCAGGGTTTGCTCCATTATTTCTACCTAGGCAAATGAGAGACGTGTGTTTGAAACCTTCAGTAACTAAGGGAATATCTGTATTAATAATAAAATTGTTTTGTCCTTTTCACTGAGACTCTCAAACTGATTAAGCCTCACACACCTCCTGCAAGGCAGAGAGGTATCATCACCCCCATTTTCAGATGGCAAAAACTAAGGTACGGAGAAGTTACATGAGTTCCCTATAGAGGCCTCACAGCAAATCAGAGTCAAGGTGACAACTCTCCACCTTCAAGCCTACCACTGTGTAATACAAGACAATGTGTGACAAATGGTTGCAAGGTGGAACACCTGGGTTTTGTTGCATGTGGCATCTTAACGGACAGATTATAATGGTGAAACTCACCTTTAAAGACATTTCCTCCTTCTGTGAATTAAATAAACTAGTCATTTTTAAAAAGAAAATTCACAGCTTCGTAGATTCCAGAATGGACCATGGCGGTCATCTTAGTCCAACTGTCTATATAACACAGGCCAGAGAACTTCCCCAAAATAATTCCTAGAGCAGATCTTTTATAAAAACATCCAATCTGGATTTAAAAATTGACAGTGATGGACAATCCCTCACGACCCTTGGTCAACTATTCCAATGGTTGATTACCCTCACTGGTAACATTTTACACCTCACTTCCAGTCTGAATTTGTCTAGGTTCAGCTTCCACCCTCCAGCTTCAACTTTCAGCTGTGTGCAACCACGAGAACTCACTATGTGGGCTGTCAGTGAGGTCTGATCCCTGGACCGTCAGACCTCTACACGTGAGCTAAAGGAGCGACTGTTATCTTCTGTAAGGAGCAGCAACTGAACGGGGACCGAGGTGCACGCATTTTGCTAACAGCTTGTACAGCCATTTTCTAGACAGCAGCAGAATGCTGGGAATCAGGAATGCTGGGTTCTATTGCCAGCTCTGGGAGAGAAGTGTGGCTAGTGGTTAGAGTGGTGTTTGGTTAGAGAAGGCCAGCCAGGCACATAGATCTGGCATATTAATAAGGCAAGGCAGTGTGCTTTTGAATGAGACTTGGGTTTGCATATTAGAGACTTGTGTTCTACGCCCAGTTTTGCCTGCAATGACGTTGTGCAACCTCTCAGTTAACTTATTTGTAAAATGGAGGGAAATATATTTGATTGTCTTCTAGGAAAGCTTATGAAGCCTTGCTCAATAGTAATTGTTATGAACTTCACTGAAATATAAGCAAGCGTCAGCGGAGGTGAGACCAGAAGTCATAGTCACCTAGGTCCTAGCCTAATGGATTTTTCCCATTGCTACAGGGAGTCTTGTTCACTCATCCACAGGACATTGCCTGACTTAGCAAAATGGGGTTGATTCAGCTGAAATGCAGAATATCCCGCACAATCTGGTACCCCTACGAGTTTGAAACAGGGTCAGGTATAGAGAGAGTTTTGACTTCAACTCCCCTGCCCTATTAGACCTTGCATGTTCTCTGCTGTAAGTGAAAAGCACAGTACATCATCTCCTTTGAGTATTATCTTAGGTCAGTAAGTGCCATAGCTAGAAGTGGGAACCCAAAGCTTGAATATTGCTGTTAGATTTCACTTGTTTGCCTGTACTCACTTGGTTTTACAGTAAGCGACCACACATACTATTCCAACCACAAGCAATGCAACGCAGATCCCAGTGATGGTTAAAACTCTCTTCTGATAGAGCTCTTCAGCTTCTGCAAAGGTTAGAAAAATATACTAATTAAAGTTGTACTCCAGTGAAAATAATGTGTTCTGAACACACAAATAGCAGCACAATCCAACCGATATAGACTAGTCATCAGCAGATCTCAAAGTGTTCCATGATCCAGTTCTGATAAGCACCCAAAGGCTTGGATGATTATCCCAAACCTCCCCAAACACATTGAGATCTCCTACCATTCTCTCCTCCTCTTCTCATGGCTTCCTCCTTTTGCCCAGTAATCCCTCCCTTCTGCACCCCAGCAAACTTATCAGTGTCCCCTCTCCTCCCCTATAACAGCTCTGTGACCTCTAGTCCATGATCTCCAATAGCCCCACAACTCTTCTTTTTACTTTCCAGCAGATTCCCCAGGTGCCTTGCTAATCCAATAAACAGGACCCTGACCATACCCACTGAGACAATCAGGGTCCAGACACTCCAAGGGCAGAATGGAGCATCTGAACCCCAAAGAATAAGCAACTGAACCAACTGGTTGTATACAATGTTATTGTGTATACAAATATGTCAAGTCAGGTCTTTATGAAAGCTTGTGATGTTCTAACTTGATGGTCCTTGGGAGATACATAGACAGACTAAGATTAGAAATGTATGTAATTACGAATCTAGACTAGTATGCTCATGACCAGAACTACAGTTTCAAGCACACCTCACAACAGGGATGGGCTCCTCCTAAGCCAGTTGTTTACACAGAACTTACTTCAAGTACCCGTCCATTGTCCAGCCAGGAAGAGACAATGGTGGACCATTGGCATGAATGGGAAAATACTGAAAAAACTTGAAATTAAAAAACAAACAAACCTCAGTCTTGGAAAACTGAGGCTAAGTCTTCACTTAAACCACTAGAGTGGGACAGCTGTACTGCTTCAGTGTAACCACCCCCTGCAATGACAAGGGTGAACAGCTGTCTGGATTTTATAGGGACAGTCCCAATATTCGGGGATGCCTATTACCCCCCACTCCCATCCTGATTTTTCACACTTGCTGTCTGGTCACCCTAGCAATGATGGGAGGGGTTCTCTGGTTACTGTAGCTAACCCATGTCCCTGAGATATGGTAGCTAGGTAGATGGAAGAGTTCTTGCATTGACCTACCGTCCTCTACACTGGGGGCTAGGTCAGCTTAACTACATACCTCGGGGTGTGGATTTTTCACACCTCTGAGTGACATGGCTGGGTCGACATAATTTTTTAATGTAGACCCAGCTTAGGAGAGGAGGAATTTCCCCTCCATGAATCACCATACTCTGAGAGAAAGACCAAAAAACTGCAAACTCTTAAAAGAGAGGGGATTTGAAGTGAAGGACACCCAAAAACTGAGGACCAGCATCTAAGTGAAGTGCATATCTTGGTCAGAGAGCATGCTGGGAAATTGTTCGGTGGCAATAGGTAACTTGTATTAGAAAAGGGAAATTAGCTATTACAGACATGTAGAGCCTGAGACTGTGCCTTTATGTTTGTTTTCTGTGTAACCTGAGGTGGATTTGGGGGCACTTGGGACCAGAAGGGGATGTTGAGGTCACCCTTATGCTTGTAGGTTGGTTACTAAGAGATTCCCCACACAGGTTCAGATCCTGCTAGCTACACCACTGCAATGTTTTGGGCACCACCAGGACCAGTAAGGGGTTCAGTCACCACCTGCCTTGTAAGCTGGGGAGCCTAACGCCAGGCTGACATGGCTCAGAGCTCTGACACCAGTAGCCAGCCTATGGGTGTATGTTTTCACCCTGCTTCCACCAGCCTAGTAACCCCTGACAGGGTGACCTCAACAGCCCTTCAGTGCCAAGTCCCCCCAAATCTGTCTCCCCAAGTTGTTAACTACCCAACACTTGTCTTTTTCCCCTCTAGCTTGTCACCCCCAACGGAGTGAAACCAGTGCCCAGCTATCAGTTCACTTTGCCACACACACTCCACACACAACAGAGACCTGGTGGGGATAAAAATATTGCGGAATATTGCCAGAACATTACAAGCTTTCATAAAAGACTTGACACGACACATTTTGTAACACAGTAACATCAGATACAACCAGTTGATTCAATTGCTTATTCTTTGGGGTTCAGAACTTCTGTTCTCCCTTTGGAGTGTCTGGACTCCGATTGTCACACCCATCCTCACACATGTATACACTGATCATTTGATGGCCCCATCACAAGGTCCAGCATATCTCTCTCTGCTGGATCAGGACTGCTTTTTTTCCTTGCAGCAACTGCATGCTATGGGTCCTAGAGTTATTCCAGAAATCACAACATCTGATGCACAAAAGCACACAGATGCTGAAAGAAAAAACTTGTAAATAATCAAAGGTTGGGTGGGCATGGAGGAGAGAAGGCTTGGCTATTGGAAGACAGGGAGGGGACAGAGTATTGAAAATCCAGTAACCAATAACAGCAGTGTATTTTTTAATGAAATTCTGGGAAGTAATCTTATTAATTTTTCAACCCAAACAGTAACACAGATTCATTTCAGTTAATCCTCTTGGCAACTGTGTTCCAGGAATGAGTTGTATCATGGGACACTGCATGGTCTCAACCACACTGTACAACTCACATACACTTGTGAAATTAAACTGAACTTCATCAGTGATCTAGTGTTTCTATTTAAGATATGACTGTAATGAGCTGGAGAGATCCATAGTTATTTGTAATGGAAGGCTTTTCAGTGCCAATGAAATCAGTCTCCTGCAACAGATTAACAGCACACTCTTGGAGAGAAGTAATTTATCCACAGTGAACAGGTCCATAAAACTGTTCAGGATGGAGTCGGGGAAAAGCTAAGATTCAGATTGCCTCAGATCAGTTCAACCCAAATATCGTCAACCAATCACATGGCTAGAGGCATTTATTCTTCTTGTGTGAATACAGTAGGCCAAGCTCTGCCCCCAATTACATGGGTGTAGATCCACTGAAATCAATAGAGTAACTGGATTTTCAACTGAATAACTGAGAGAAGAATTTGGCCCACTATATCATCTTGTGAACTCAAGGGGAGGGAGAACCAAAAAAAGACTTGTACCATGAATAAGTCAATATGCCCCAATAGCATGTTTTCTTTATACAGCATTCTGGGTTGTTGGGGTTTAATTAATTAGCATTCTCTAAAACATTTTCTCATAGAAATTCGGCAAGAAAAGCCCTGCTGAAGTTGTTAGGGTGGAATGTTCCACCAGGAGACACTAAGTGCCCTCACTACAGTATATCTGGTATCCCCATTAACTGCAAAGCTATAGGAGGTAAAGGCAGAAGGAAAGTAAGAATGGCATCAGGTGCTAGGAATGTTAGAGTCATGTCCTGGTAGTAGGATAAAAAGTATTTTAAAAAAAGCTAAGAGAAAATAATTTGGGATTTGAGCCTGTCTTAACCCACCACTTTTGGAAGTACCTAATATAGAAAAGATTATTCTCTTTCTGAAGGTCTAAACAGGAGAAAAGCAGCAGTAGTTACTTGAGAAGCCAGAGAGTGTCAAAATCCACCTGGTTTTGTTTCTTTTTATCAACATGTAAAAATAAATCAGAAATATTTCATTTTGCCCACTGTGAACATTCGTTCTAAAGCAGTGATCCAAAAAGGGGGGGAAATCTCCATTCACTCTGCTCTGCACTGTGAACCTCTATGACACAGGCTGCACGCGTCCTGCATGTTAAGCTTCCGCTGAACTGAACATGGGTTCTGGGTAGGGAATGAATGCAGCATACGCAGATATTCACACTGCAGGCCAGAGAGGAGACTTTTATCATGCTTCCATGCTTCCACCAGTACAGAATATGCACCGCATTATTACATGTGACAGGAATAGAGAATTTCTTAACCTATTCTGTCCATTCTGCATCCTAGTTCCATCACTACAGGCATCTTCCTTCAACATTCAGTAGAGAAGATGACATCAAGAATCTCCCAAGCTTTGGTGCCTCCATGTGCTTTCCTTGGCCAATACAGGGTTAGGGTAGCGTGTCCTCTAAGAAGCAATTCATCAAGTTCCTCCTCAACTGGGATAAAATTTACTCCTATGCAGAAGGCCAGCCCAAACCTTCTTCACTAGCCCTAAAGGGTTAAAGTGGGACCTAAATGGTGCTGAGGTTCCGTGCTGACCCTTTGCACAAAGGTTGATTGATTTCACTTGTGATGCAGACTCATACTGATTTGTTGTTGGTTTTTGGAGCATGCAGTCTAATCTGATGTTCTCTGACCTCCCCGTTACGTCAAATCTTCATATGTCCTCTTTTGGGAAGAACTCACATTTGGATTGGGACATTTAACTCAGCTTTTTTGCTTTCCCCTTCTCTGTATTTTTGCCTGGTGGGGAACGCGGTGCATATTCTGTACTGGTGGAAGCATGGAAGGGGAGAGCCGCACCTTTCCACGCCTGGATTTCATCAGTATAGCCCCTTTCACTCGGTCAAACGTTCCAAGTTCTCCAGTTCAATCATGTTGTTGTTAGAATCATTAATGCAAATGTACATTCCATCTTGGGAGGTCATCAAACTTGAGAAATACAAAAGGGGCCATGACCTGACTGGAGGGGACCAAAGATTGGGAGATTTTCATTGTCAGTGTCTGTAACTCCAGTGTGACTAATGGTGAAGGAGGAGCTACTGTACTGTCACAACTGGTGGTACCAGCACAAAAACAACAGGGACAGCTAAAATAGGCAAGAAGCATGATTTTATTTTGCTGAGGTGAGCAGTGTTCTACAGGCCTCAGGCATTACTCACCTCACAAATAGGAAACATTACTCATTTGATCTGTCAGGACCGGCTGCCCCAATCTCAGAAATGTAATATAAACCTCCCTTCAGTGGATTTTGTGAACCAATTTTAGTTGACATAATCAAATTTTTACAATTTAATTTTGAAAAAAAACATTTTTCCTGGAACATATAAACAGCAAATTCATTTAGATTTTAGTCAGCTCTAAAAAATTATGGCCGGCTTAACAAGATACTTTTGTGGATCTTAGTGTAAAGTTAATGCTATTTGGGAGCAGCTCAGAAAGTTCAGACAGTCTCTTTTGCACAGTTGGTGTTATGAATTCCATACAGACAGCAAGCAATCTGTTCTCCATTTGATCACGGTTGTGGAGTACTGCATGTGCAAAGGCCGAGCCTGGGTTTTAAGAGATTTAACACAAATTTGCCAAAGCAGCTAGATGTGATTTTTATTGCTTGTGGATGAATCTGTTCAAGATTTGTTCTGCTGGGTGAACATATTTGTTCATAGCGGGGGGCGGGCGGAGGGGGGAAGTGATCCAATTCTATCTTGAAACCAGGTGAAATGATACTTTCATAGAGAATTTTCACTATTCACAATTTTTGCTGCAAAAATGTTATTTTTTTCAGATGCAAACCCTGCCTTTTATTTAATGGAAAAAAGGAGGGATAGTGGTGGAGGAGGAAAAACTACCAAATGAGTTAGTTTTTTCCCCCAAACTTTCATCTATACTGCAACTCTTTTCCTCATGGATCAAATCCCAGCCTCACTGTGCAGTACAACTCAATGCATGACTGTTGAAAATAATCTAGGTTGACTCCACAAAGTCTTATTAAATTGATGGCTGATAACATAATCCCTTCGTGCTGCATAAACTCACTGGAACAGTGACAGAAAGAAAATAATGTAAATATATAGAGAGTGATTTTATGTTTAGTTTATATTGTAAGATCTTTGTGGTAAGGCCAGTCAACTTTTGTCTCTGAAGTGCCATTCACACCTATGATGCTATGCAAATAATAAATAATAGTCATCATCATCATTCTAAAACAATGACATTATGGACAAATCATTTAATGTTAAGTAATGCAGACACAGTCAGAGTTCCAGCCATGGGTACTACAGAAAACACATGGAAAGTGAAGAATGGATGAAGAAGAGAAGACAGCTTATTAATGTATATTGTTTAATAATGAGACTGGGAATGGACAAGGAAAACAAGAAAGAAGTAAACTAAAAAGGGATGTCAAAAATCCTCAATTCTAAATGTTATTTAAAAGTGTATTTGTAATAGCAGCATCAGTTTCTCTATAATTCCTTCTCCAAAATGAACTCACTTTCTGTAGCACAGAACTGCCTGCTGGGAAGATGTGAATCAGTCCTGGCAGGCTGGTTCTGGGCGACTCTGGAGCAGAGGCTACTACCTGTGCCAAATTCTGCTCAATGTTGTGGCAGTTTGGAAAGGTGGACAAATATCCACTGGGGGCTGTGCTGAAACCACCAAACCCCTTTGCAGTGGGAGCCTGATCTAAATGGGTGCTGACCCTCTTTTGCAAGGTCCCCAGTCCCACCATTTCCATTCAAACCAGTGGGAGTTGGGAGCACCCAGGACCAGACCCTGAGGAAGAAAGGATTTGGGTCCTTAGGAGACAAAGCCCACTCTCATTCTGCTAGTGTCTAGTGATTTGCACTGGATAGCTGAGAAAAGACTTTAGTCCCCGGACGCCAGAGGTGAGTGGCTCATGCCACAGTGAGCCCATCAAATGGAATTAAAGTGTCTTAATCATGTAGGTCTGCTCTGTGCTAGCTAACATCTCTCTGGCTGCACTGAACCTGGACTAAAGATATATGAGCAGAGGGAAAAACAGTTCAAGGCACTTCTCAGATCCCCTGTGGATCTCTGTGTGCGCAGCTGGGCACCATATTGCTCAAAGGGAGGCATTCACTTAGAAAGGATGCAACACAAGGCAACAGCAGGTTTCAGGGATCTGCAGGAAGTGATAAAGGAAGTGTTTACAGAATGGAGGTAGCTTTTACTGGACATTTAAACCAAACTGTGCTCTCAGTTACCCAAGCATAACCCCAATGTGGTTACATGGGTGCAACCATGAGAATAATATGGCCCTTGGAGGAATGTGAGAGGTTTGCAAAGAGGCATCAGCATAGTCAGCAGGCCAAATCCTGCTGTCTTAACCAACCAAAACTGCACTGGGAGTTTTGATTAAGAACTTGAGGCAATATGATGCCATCCATTTTTACACCAGCTCCTTCTGTACAGAAACATGGCATGGTCCTGAATAAGGACTGTGGGCCTTGGCTCTTTATGGTTTTGCACACTGAGCAAATGGCAATGTAAAAAATAGAGGTAAACAGAGAACTCTGCCAGAACTATGCCACACACACAAAACAAATGAGAGGGGATGTAGTACAAGGGATGATGACTGCAGCACAAAATGTGAACTCAAGAGACCCCTCCACTGTACTTCTGTAGAGCGAGGTAAGGGGGATGCAGGACAAAAGAGCGGCATTATGGTCAACTAGAAAGCAGCCATGTGTTTGGCCAAATGGGTTTTTTCTGCTCCTAAAATTATCTAATGGTAAAATTTTCAAAAGCATGTAAGTCACTAAGACTCAGATCCTTTAAGACCTTTGAGGGTCTGGGCCTAAGGTGCTTTTGAAAACTTTATTTTATATTCTTTGAGCCAGATCAATGTTCAGTGAATTCAGTGGAAAGACACTCCCCAATTGACTTCACTACGCTTCCTGGGTAATTCAGCTGACTTTAATTGATTTACCTCTTGAAACCAATTTCTTTCAAACCAAGCACATGTTTTATGAGAAAAGCATGACTCTGACCCCAATCCCCCACTGCACTCTCCTGGATTTCAGTGGGAGATCTACATGCAGAACGACTGTAGAATCACGCAAAATTCTTGTTCGCCAGTGGCCTAAATTCTAGACTTTCTGTTACTGGAATATTTGTCCATTACCAAGCTACACTTGCTGGTCACCTTACCAACTAACACAAACCGCAGCTCTTCAAGTTAAATACAGAAAAAAGATTTGCAGTGAGGAGACATATAACAATTTAGTATTCCAGTAATGCCTTGCACACAGTGCTTCTTATCATGACAAAGAAAAATGTGCTGCTACAAATACATGTGTATTTTTATAGGTTTACATTTGGGTTTTTTTGATCCAAATATCTTTCTGGGTGCCAATAAAAAGAGCAGAATAGCTGATTTTTTAATCATCCCATTAAAGCTGTAATGTTAAGGACTGTGGGCAGCTCTTAATGGCTTCTGATTAACAAATGAATGGTTGTTCCATACCCTTTAATTCAAATCCAAGATGCTCTGCCAGTGCAGAAAGAGGACAAGAAAGAGAAAGAAAGAAAGAAAAAGAGGTCTGTCAGAGATCTCTAAAAATACAAACTATATACACACTGCGTGGTTAAAGCAGGTTAGCTTTTCCTATTCATTGTCTCAGTAGCAGTAACTAGGAACACAACGTATGCATTAATATGTTTTTAATTCCCACAAGAGGTAATGCTCCATGTAAAGAAATGTTCAAAGAGATAGCAATGGTAGATAATCATGAATTCTCTAGAGATGAGACATGTCTGTTAGTTCCTGAGATGGAATTCAGCTTTTAGCTGGAATAAACATATACAGTTGAGAGACATATCCTGACACCAGAAAGGCCAGCATACATAGCTGCTGCAGGGATCTTGTAAAACTGTCTCCTGAACTTGCACGCCCGGAGTAGGCACTCGTCAATTTCACAAGCCTTTCCGGATGTGCAGGCCTTCAAACAGTACCAAGCAAAAACATACAATCTATTATCCTTAATTAATGAGGAGATTTCTGTGCACATAATCTGAAGCCTGATCTCTGATACAGAGGAGTATCCTGCAACACGGCTTTTAAAATCCACTGACATGCATGTTGAGTGTGGACGTCTATCGGCTGTAGTAGCTCTTATAGGGGTGTAGTTTATTGTGTATGTACTGTATATAATTAATTATGCAAATATGTAGCTGCTTCTGCAAGACAACAATCTCTGTGAATCTAAAAAAAAGAACTGTTCTCAAAGTTTCTTTGACATTTACACTCTTCCACCTTTGACGTACACTGTGACCTTGCTTTCATTAGAAAGAACGGGAATAGTGCTGAATTAAACAAAAATCTGATCATATACCATTGAAACTTCAAATTAGTTAAAAATAAGAAAGCAATTTATTTTGGAGAGATATTGCTGAGAGAAATATAGTTTACTTAATAGACCAACAATTCAGTTAAACTGAAAATATTCAGATTAGTTGAGAGTTTCTGTATAACACCCAACGGGTGTTGATGGCTCAGCCTTATACCAGAAAACACCTATATGAGTCCACAGCAGTTTTGCCTGCATGAACATTCAGACCCTGTATATACATCGTTGCATATAAAGCAGAGGCCACCATACACAAAATATGATCATTC
Organism: Chelonoidis abingdonii; assembly: GCF_003597395.2. Lineage (NCBI taxonomy): Eukaryota > Metazoa > Chordata > Testudines > Testudinidae > Chelonoidis > Chelonoidis abingdonii. The sequence goes on along the minus strand of NC_133775.1, from coordinate 74,754,167 downwards.
CTAATTTGTGGATGTGAATGTTATTATGCTCCAATTTCCACACTAGCCAGTTTTGTAGTAGAGAAAGACAAGTTTTTCTCTGCGACTGTAGTGAACTTTGAGGGATTAGCACTAACCCTCATGGACTACAGTAATAGTCTCATCTAAAGTACGTTCCTCTTTTATGCACAATTTTTGAGTATTTTGCCATTTCCTTACCGCAGAGCCTCATTCTTCCCTGCTTTGCATTTTGAGTCACCATTATACCTGGCCAAAGGGAGTGCAAAACCCTGCCATCTGGTAGCATTTCACAACTACTTTGCACAGTTATAAATGACAACACAAGATGGGAGAGCAGGAGAGAAACGGACCCAACGAACGTATTCTTCCAAACCTTTTGTTTATCATGTAAACCCTGGTTCTAGATTTACTTTATTTCAGTTTTCTATCTTGTCAATTGATTTTGTTAAATATACATAAAGATAATGTGCTAAGTTATGGAGCCATCTGATAAATGCATTATTGTCTAACTCAGTTGCTTTACCCAGTAATTCATCTCATGACTTATTCTAACATTCCAAACGTCTGAGCAGCTTCAGATGGATGTGATTACAAATATTTTCACAATATTTCCCCAGTTTGCAGAAATTTTAGCAAAAAATTTGTATCTCAAAAGTTTTCACTTGCCATTTCAGGTTTTATGTATCCACTTTCATTTACTGTTCTCAGGGTTTGATCTTGAGTTTTTGATTTCATGCAAAGGGTTTTCTTCTTCATTGTCAGTTTTGATTGGTCATTTAGGTCCCATAGTAGAATGCATTTTAAAGAAATCTATCTGTAAATTGATACATGTTGCCTTAAGAAATTTCAGTAGAAAATTTCACAAAATGAAAATCAACCGGTTTCAAAAAGCAAAGGAATGAAACCATCTTGGAAGTTCTTGAACGTTTTGTGAACTATTTTTATTTTTCAGCTAGCTCTTTATATGTATATAAATGGTTTCATGTTTCAGTGTGGTAAAATTATAAGCAACTGAAAACAGTGTGTTAGAATAGCAAGTTATAAGCAATTTTAACTACAGGCATCATTACCTGTGTTTCCCATAATTAAATTAAACTGCCTGGGAATCATTCCCTACTTTCTTAAACGTGGAATTTCCCCTGTCCTGGGCCTCAGACAGGTGTACTTCTGCAAAGAAATACCATATTTGGGGAGCTAAGGAGGAAACATTTCAAGGGCAGGTCAAATTCTTTTAAATAAAATAGGTGTATGTTTGAAGTTGATCAGGGTTCAGAACGTTGCAATGTGTACCTGAAAGAGAACTAGCAGGCAGAGAGCAATTGAAGTGCACCAATGTTAATGAAAAATATTTACCTTATGGCTTTGCAATTTATCACATGGTTCTGCTATTTATCCCATGGGTAACGCCTCCACATATGTGATGTACACACCCACCCACCCATGTTTTATATACATATTTATATTTTATGGTGTGCCATTTGGGGGAGGAGCGAGGGTGCAGCGCACACTCAGGGGAGGAGGCAGAACGGGGAGGGGAAGAGGTGGGGTCAAGGTGGAGTGGAAGGATGAAGAGGCAGGGTGGGGGTGGGAAGAGGCAGAGAAGAACATAAGAACCGCCATACTGGGTCAGACCAAAGGTCCATCCATCTCAGTATCCTGTCTATTGACAGTGGCCAATGCCAGATGCCCCAGAGGGAGTGAACCTACCAAGTAATGATCAAGTGATCTCTCTCCTGCCATCCATCTCCACCCTCTGACAAACAGAGGCTAGGGACTCCATTCCTTACCCATCCTAGCTCATAGCCATTAATGGACTTAACCTCCATGAATTTATCTAGTTCTTATAGTCCTAGCCTTCACAACCTCCTCAGGCAAGGAGTTCCACAGGTTGACTGTGTGCTGTGTGAAGAAGGTTTCAGAGTAGTGCTGTATGAAGAACGACGTCCTTTTATTTGTTTTAAACCTGCTGCCCATTAATTTCATTTGGTGGCCCCTAGTTCTTACACTATGGGAACAAGTAAATAACTTTTCCTTATTCACTTTCTTCACACCACTCATTATTTTATATACCTCGACCATGTCCCCCTTTAGTGTCCTCCTTTCCAAGCTGAAAAGTCCAAGCCTCTTTAATCTCTCCTCATATGGGATCCATTCCAAATCCCTAATCATTTTAGTTGCCCTTTTCTGAACTTTTTCTAATGCCAGTATATCTTTTTTGAGATGAGGAGACCACATCTGTATGCAGTATTCAAGATGTGGGCATACCATGAATTTATATAAGGGCAATAAGATACTCTGTGTCTAATTCTCTATCCCTTTTTTAATGATTCTCAACATCCCGTTTGCTTTTTTGACTGCCGCTGCACACTGGGTGGATGTCTTCAGAGAACTATCCACGATGACTCCAAGATCGCTTTCCTGATTAGTTGTAAATAAATTAGCCCCCATCATACTGTATATATAGTTGGAGTTATTTTTTTCAGTGTGCGTTACTTTACATTTATCCACACTAAATTTCATTTGCCATTTTGTTGCTCAATCACTTAGTTTTGTGTGATCTTTTTGAAGTTCTTCACAGTCGGTTTTGGTCTTAACTATCTTGAGCAGTTTAGTATCATCTGAAAACTTTGCCACCTTGCTGTTTACCCTTTTCTCCAGATCATTTATGAATAAGTTGAATAGGATTGGTCCTAGAACTGACTCTTGGGGAACACCATTAGTTATCCTTCTCCAGTCTGAAAATTTACCATTTATTCCTACCCTTTGTTCCCTGTCCTTTAACCAGTTCTCAATCCATAAAAGGATCTTCCCTTTTATCCCGTGACTACTTAATTTACGTAAGAGCCTTTGGTGAGGAACCTTGTCAAAGGATTTCTGGAAATCTAAGTACACTATGTCCACTGGATCCCCCTTGTCCACGTGTTTGTTGACCCCTTCAAAGAACTCTAATAGATTAGTGAGACATGATTTCCCTTTACAGAAACCATGTTGACTTTTGCTCAACAAGTTATGTTCTTCTATGTGTCTGACAATTTTATTCTTTACTATTGTTTCAACTAATTTGCCCAGTACTGATGTTAGACTTACTGGTCTGTAATTGCCAGGATCACTTCTAGAACCGTTTTAAATATTGGCATTACATTAGCTGTCTTCCTGTCATTGGGTATAGAAGGAGGGGCAGGGCTGGAGGCAACATCAGGGGTCAAGCACCCTCGGGTACATTGAAAAGTCCATGCATGTGAATCTATGAGCCAGATTTTCAAAGGTATTTAGACATCTAAAGATACACCTATGCACCTAGTGGGATTTCAAGAGTTCCTAGCATGTTAGGTACTCAAATCTTATTGATGTCAATGAGATTTAGGTGCCTAACGTTCTTAAACAAGTCAATAAACCCTATTAGGCACCTACTGGCATTCTTAGATGCCTAAATATCTTTAAATATCTGGGGCTTAGTCACTTAGGCACTTTGCATTTTAGCCATTGGACACAATTTTATATATATATAAGGTATCATTAAGTACTTAGGTATTGTATATTTAATCGTAGGAAATGCATAGTTCTCATAATGCCAATAATTTGCCTATATTACTGTAGTGGGGTGGTTACCCACTCCTGCCCCGTGGGGCTTGAAACAGCCCAGGAGAGGGCTGTGGCTGCGGCAAAAAGCTTGGGCCGATTGGGGAAAGTAGGCTCAGCTGTAGCCATGCCTCAATCAGGCCCAGCTGGCCTCTATAAGAGGCTGTGAGCCAGAAGCTCAGTAATTCTCCCTCTTCTTGTAGAGGGAGAAGGGCCTGGCTGCAGGGACCTAAGCAAGACACCTAGATTGGGAGCAGGGCTGGGGAAGGACCAGAGGAGCTGGGAGCTCCACCCTGGAAAGCCCCAGGCTGCAGGCCTGACTATAGGCCGAATAGGTGCAGAGTTGCAACGGGGCAGCCCGTGGGGAGGCAGAGGAAGCAGCTCTGAACCCCTTTGCCTGTGATGAGTGGCTTATACTGCAGTCTTCCCCAGTGAACGGGGGCTGGATGGAGACTGGGCAGTAGCCAAGACTGAGGCAAAGTGGAGATAGTGGGTGGGGGTTCCCCTGGGAGGAGGAGACCCAGAACTGTGGGGGTACTGCCAGGAGGCAGCACCTGGTAAAAGGGGCACCGGGATCCTGGGAGGGACATGCAGGCCAGCGGTAAGGTGGATCACTGGCCAGCAGAGGGCGCTTTGGATGCTGGAAGCTAATTCATGAGGATAACCAGCAGGAGGCGCTGCAGGGGTGAGTCTGCACACCTATACAATTACACATACAATCATTTTGATAACTGCTTAGGGTACATAGGCCCAGGTTATTCAAAAGACGCACTGCCAGATTTTCATTGGCTGAGCATCCGCAGTTGGAGCCATTTTTTCAGCACTCAGAAGATCCCGTTGTGACAATTATAGTCAGATGTTGGGTTTGGAGCTTTTTGAAAATCTGGTCCTAATTGTGGTGGCTGAACCTTCCTGAAAATTTTCGTTTTAATACATAATTTATTATACCCAACACAGTAGTCATAATTAAAAAAACATCTACCATCTCTGATATTTCATACTTCTCCACTGTTTTTGGCATTCTCCACACCTAGTATTTACACTGGGGAATTAATACAGTGAGCCATAGTTACATTTTCACTGGGGCCTACTATATGTGCTTGAGTTAATATTGCTACCAAACAAACATTTCCTGGCTTTTTTCAATTTAAATGTTAAACGTTAACTAGGCATTCATATAGCTACGTTTTTGCAATATGTACTATATAAATGCACAGCTATTACATTGTTGGGTAATCAAATGCAGTCCAGTTAGCTGAGACAGAATCAGCTGATCTAAAGTACCTTTATACCATTACCTTTCTACTGGCACATGGTCAACAGCGTTCCGCACCAATATGCATTCACCAGCATGGCATTTGTTAACAATCTCAGAGAGGGAGACTGAAGGTACTGAACATTTATGGCAAAAACCTTGTATCTGAGACATTTGAACTAATTTCATATTCAGTGAAGGATTTGGGGGCATATTTCTGGACTTTCATACTTTTTTGTGTCTATTATATTTCAGGAAACAGAACTACAGGGAAAAGTAGATGTGAAAGTAAAAATAATTTCAACCCTGAGCTGACCAACAACGTTCAGAATGAAAGTAAAAAGTTGATATATATACAGAGGGACAGACAATGTAAAAACCGAGGGAAGTTTTATCAGTTTAATGGTTCCAAGTTGTCTGCTGCTCTTACTGCTCCAGCTCTGCTATTGGCCAAGATCACATCACTCTATGAACTAAACCTCCTCACAGAAGGTCATTGAAGCAGCAGCATGAATACAGGACTTAATAAAACACATGGGAACATGAGGGCTGGGATCTTAAAGAAAATTAGGTGCCTAAAGATGCGATAGGTGTTTTTTACAAAAGGCTTAAGCACTAGGACTTAGACATCTACCTCACTTGGACACTTTTTTGTACATTCCAATATCTTTAGGCATCTAAGTGCCTTTGACAATCTGTCCCTTAGAAACCAACTGTCACCGAAATTCAGTGGCAGTTGGGTACCTAGCTCCCCTAAACTCTTGAAAAATCCCACCATTGAGACTCAATTCATGCCTGATGTAATTCCATGCAGATTGAGCAGAAAAGCAATATTCCCTTGTGCTGAGAAAGTGACTTCAAGAAGCACTCTTCTGTGGCAAAATGATGGCTTCTCTTCAGTAATTTCCCTAATCTACTCCAGAGCTGGGTGGACTGTAAGAGGCTGTGAGGAGAGAACAAGGTACCCAATGAACCAACCTCCCGTGGAAGACAAAGCAAATTGTATATGCACAGCTGGGGACAATTTGGGATGTCAGTGTATGTGCAAATAGCTCCCCCTGCACATGTCAGAGAAGTAAAGGTTTTGCATTTTGCATCCTGTTCTCTACTTTTGGTCACAACAGAGGTGTCTAACAACCCTCCTCAGCCTGGGGCTTTGGGCATTACAGTCCACCTGCAGTCATTTTTCAACCTGCAGGGCATTCGTTCCCACCTCAGCTTGCAGACATGCAGTTTAAAGGAGTTACTTTAAGGAATTAAGCCTCACAGCCACTTATTTTATAGAAGGAAAAATTGAAACTAGAAAAGGTGAAGTCCAAAATTTTCATACTTGAGTTCTCAATCTTAGGCCCCTCAGTCAATATTTGGAACCAAAATACTGCATTTTCAGAGATACTAAGCACCCACAGCTCCTTTTAAAGTCAAACCACTTGTATTTAAGTGCCCAACTATGGATTTAGGTGCATGCCTTTAGGCACCCAAGTTTGCAAATTTTGGTCTAAGTGACTTGCCAAAGGTCACCCAGCAAGTCAATGTCACACTCAAAAACAGAGGCAAGTTCTCTTCAAACCCAGGCCAGTGATTTTACAATCAGACAGTGTGTCTTCTCTTACTACCCTGGTATCACAATGAACAATAATATGGGCCTGCTTCTGTTCCCACGGAGTCACTGGAAACAGGAAGCAAGCTCCACACACGCTTCTATCGCTGCAGCTGTGTCAGACGGTGAGTACACTAACCTGAGCGGTGCTGAAACACACGGGAGATGATGGCGCTGATAAGTGAGAATCTGAATCAAGTGTGGATGGGATGGGCATTTCCCCCACATTGGAGCCACAATGGGAAAGGACAGTGAACAGATGTGAAGAAGGAATGCTAGAATTTAAAATTTATGTTTCTACCTTCTTACGATGCTCCAGAGCAGAAAAATTGGAGGAAACAGCCATGGAATATGGGATGCAAATGAAAAAAGAGAAAACCTTACTGAATCAAATGCCTGGAAGATGATACATAGCCCTGATCTGCATCATAATATGTAAATTTCCAGTGTAGACAAGCCTGAATGCTACAGTACAGCAATATTCATCGTTGGGTCACCACTTCACTTCTTAGAATAGGACTTGAGTGGGAATTAAGCAACATACATGCCTTGTGCTGGCCCCCTACCCAGGGATGAATCTTACCCAGAGGACATAAAGCATACAAATAGCAAAGAATTAGTTTGATTATAAGTGCTATCACTGTTTTGTGGTGTCATTAGCAACACCTCGGGTAAGGAAAGGCGTTTGTTCGGAGTAAATGTTTTTAAATTGAGAGATTATTTCTTTAACTAAAACAATAATATGCTAAAATAGCATTGGCTGGAAAACTACTGTTGGAAGCAATTTCTTTGTCTATTGTGACATCACAGTTGAGCTTCGCTGGGTATTTTCTCTGCAGGTGGAATGGGTATAAGATAGGCAGACCTATGGTTACACAATCCCTGTTGATCTTCTGGCCACGTTTTGCTTTAAAAATGTCAGGCAGGCATCTCCATGTGAATAACAATTCAAGACAAGATGGCCATCACGGAATTGTAGATTTCTGGGAAGATATCTTTACCGTAGCTCCCCAGGCCCCCAGAGCACCTAAAAAGCAAAGGTCAGGTGGTCAGTGCTCTCATAAATTATCCTCTTCAAAGAAGCTTTGGGTTGCCTGAGTGGACCTGGCCTCCGCAGCCCAACGGGTCTGAGGAAGTAAACCAGATGGAAAAAATCTGAGGGCAGGCACATAAAATTCTTGATGATAAAGTCAATTCTCATTCCACAAAAGTTCAGCTTTGCTCCAAAAAGTCTGGAGAACAATCCATGCTCTCCCCATAGAAACATGAGGAAAGGAGATGATGCGCTGAAGAGAATGGAATGATGGGTAATACTTCAAATCCCAGGGTTCAATTAGCCCATAACTTTTCATTAATTGCATAGCAACTTAGCTTGCTCGGTACCTTATTAATAAAAAAAACATTGCAGGTTTTTGCTGGTACTGCAAAGCGTATTAGCAGGCTCCTGTGATTACTATGTAATTAACCTTAGTAGGTCCCAATGTGTAACCTGCACTGTAGTTCAGGACTGAGAAATAACCCTGTTATTATGATAAACCACTAATTCCCTATAATTACCCAGCCACAACATGCCACAGTAATTACCCTACAATTAAGTGGTCAGCAGTTATCGAATCACCAAAGGGTAGATGCGTGATGATTGTGGAATTTAAAGTGTTACAATGTTGTTGTTGAATTCAGATGAATAAGAGATAGAAGAGGAAAAAGAGAAAGGACAATGAAAAGGGTATACAAGTTTGTTCTTTTTTATGAGAACATACTTTCTGCGATCCAGGTCTATATCAAACAGAAGTAAATGTTCTGCCCTTTATTCTTCTCCCTATATCCTGGTTATCACATAGGAAATAAATTGTTGAATAAATTAAGTGGTGTGCATAGAAAGGGTGAAATTCAGGTGTATGTACCACTGAAGACCCATTAAAGCCCTATATTGAGGACTTATGTAGTGCATGAGAGTGAATTTCGCCTCAAATGCATAAAACCAGCACAGAGTGTGAGTCCAAATCATATCTGCTCCGAGAGGATCAAGCATATCTTTAACATGAAGATCCCTCACTTTAGGTAGGAATCCCCTTGATTTCAAAAGGGGATAGACTGGGCCCTAAGAGACACAGTGGATTCTGCTTAATAGCAACCTCTTGGTTCCCAGTTAAAAGCTGCTATTATCTGGAAGTTGCCAATAAGCAACTTTTTTTCAGGGGGGATATATAGAAAAATGAGCACAGAACAATGATGCACTGTACAGTACACTAGTTGTGAAACTATTTATTAACTTTCAGTATGAAGAAAACCAAATATGGCACACTAATGGACACATGATGTACCACAATGCTTAGAGTAAATGTAGGACTTTGTGGTGTGTCATAAGAAATAATGTAAAGTGGAACACCACTCTACAGTACTGTCTGAAGCAAAAGCTTTTAAAAAAACCCAGAGAAAACTTATCAAACACTTATAGTACAATGTCTCCATATGCTGAACAGTACTGCACTGAGTGCTCCTTATGTGTTACACAAATTAAAGCAGCAAAAGATTAACAAATACAAAAAATTATACAGGTAAAAATGTTTTTTAAGAACAAAATTTGTCCATTGTTCTCTGCGTTCTACATGTTGCCATCGCCACCTGCAAATCTTCCTCAGGTTTGCATGCAGCCTCAGAACCATTCTCAAAGCCATGACTCTGGCATATCCTGCCAAAAATGTCCCCGGCACGTAGTTGATCTGTGGGGGGATGCTCTTTGGGTTCATTATCAGAGGCACTATCCTCTGGTGCCTCATCAGCCTTTTAGATTTTCAACCACTGCTGTCTCCAGGAGTTTAGCACAAGAAAACTCCCCTTCTATCTCCAGATGACTGTCAGACTCAACAATGGCCTCCAATTCCTCTGCAGTTGGGTTTTCAGGAACAGAAGCACTGGCCAGCACATCAGTGTCCACCATTTTCGGTTGGTGAAAACCCTCCCTTTTGAAGTGGTTTAGAACAGTCTGAGGAGAACAGAGGCCTCTGACTCCCAAGCAAGATAAAGTTAATCAGATCTAGGTTTTTTGGCAACATCCACTGCTCACAGATGTGGGTGAGTATCCAGAGAGGCAATAACGCGTGCATTAAGACAAGGACAGCAGTGACCTTTGACATTTTTAATGACACATGTTCATTGGCTGCATGACTGAAGTTGTGTTCAGAGGCAAGAATTTTAACACGACGTGCGACAGCTCTGCATTAGCTGAATGACCCAAGCAATTGTCAATTAAGTGGCACATGTATCAGTCTTGTAGCTGCATCTTCCTGTTCCAGTTATTAAGCCACTCCTCAAACAGCACACTTGATATCCATGCATTGGTTGAGTTTCTGTAGATCGCAGGCAGATTTCAGTGCTCTCTAGGGAAACAACGAAGGCATTTATGCTTTCGAATCACCGTCAGAGGCTGCTTCTCCATCCCATCCATGTTTGCACAACACTGTAATGTGATGCAACCCATAGCTTTTTTCCCTCTTTTACGCCCTTCTTTTAGCATGATGAGGTGGATCAGGAAAGCTCCGGCAGAAGAGACAAGACCCAACTGCACTGAGGATGCCACGTGGCCGGTACTGTTCTAGAACGCTGAGTAGGCTGACTTCCCGCCATTCAGTAGCTGTCAGAAGGTCCGTGTCTTGTTTCTCACCTGCTGCTGAACCACCTTGTGCCAGCTGACTGAGCCAACCATCTGAAGAGGTAAAGTCCTTCCCTTGCTCTGCCACCAGTTAACTTGCTTTCTGTTTCAGCATTATCCCAGAGAGTCAAGCACAGGGTTTCTTAAACTGGGGTCACCGCTGTTTGTGTAGGGAAAGCCCCTGCTGGGCCAGGCCGGTTTGTTTACTTGCCACGTCTGCAGGTCCGGCTGATCACGGCTCCCACTGGCTGTGGTTCACTGCTCCAGGCCAATGGGAGCTGCTGGAAGTGGCGCAGGCCCAGGGACTTACTGGCCACTGCTTCCAGCAGCTCCCATTGGCCTGCAGCAGCGAACCAGGGTCAGTGGGAGCCGCAATTGGCCAGACCTGCAGATGGGGCAGGTAAACAAACCAGCCCGGCTCACCAGGGGCTTTCCCTACACAAGCGGCGACCCCAGTTTGAGAAATACTGGTCAAGCACCTTGGCCAAGCCTATGCTGAAACCAGAGCCATAGGGCTTCACCAGCATCTGACTCCTTTCCCTCACATTGGCACTTGCAGCCTCAGTTTGCTGTGGTCCTGTGAGATGTTCCGGCTGTTCTCCTGAATATGCGAGACAACAGACTTTGAGACAACAAACCTCTCAGCTACTCTCACTTGCTTAGCACCAGGCTCACGTAGGCCCCCCAGGACCCAAACTTTATCAGTGAAAGCTAGGTTCACATGTTGGAAGCCATGGCACACAGCTGAGGCACTCAGCTGTGCTTACTCAAAGGACTGGGTCCTGGAAATATGTTGCCATTAACTGGAAGCTGCTATTAAATCTACGGTATTTATAACTACCACTGATCATTCTACAAACAAGATCAATCTCCATGGATAAATCTGGATGGCCCTATTTCTGGAAGATAGTACTAATCAGCTGAAAAGGAGGAGAGCTTTGGGGAAGATTAGATGCCTGTTAGCAGAGCTAGTATGGGAATACGCAATGCTGTATCCAGCTTGTTTCCAGGTCAATCATGGTAGACATCCCTACGTTCTGGAGCAACTGCACAAAGCTGAGAAATTCATCGAGACCTGTAATGAGAATGTGGTGTCTGACACCAGGGCTGCAGGTGGAAATTGCTTCTGATTCAAAAGATCCTCTAGGAAGGCAGTTTTCCCAGGAAAGAGTGATTAGTGAGGAGGCCACCCTGTCTTGTCTATGGAAAGGAACCTTATGATGGTGCTGGGTCATCCCTGGCGCCTTCTCAACTTAGGATAAAAATGATTTTGCTGCTAGAACAGATAGGGCAAAACTGTCTTCAACACACAGTTCCACCAGGTCTGAATAGTACTTTCTAGAGTCCACATCTGCAGAGGTGATTTCAGCTACAGAAAGGGAAACTTGTACAACAACGTTAAGTTACACACCTTCACATATGATGGCCATGCTTCAAATATTCACATTGCGCAGAATCTAACAGATGCATATAGCTCACATACCCCTAGAAATCCAGGATACATTTTCATGAAAGGTTCCACCAAAGGCAAAATTGCTGGGATATATACTAACTCCACAACATTGACTGCTCAAGTAAATCTTTTCCATTCCACATTTTCATGTCACTATACTGAGCACTGTGCAATAAATACATATCTCTCCACTTAGAAAAAGGGCCTGAATAATGAGCTCCTATGGGACTACAAAATTCAGGACAAAGTTTATTCTCTCTCTAAGGATTAGAAGATGCTGGTGTATGATTTCTCTGCAGACTGGTGGGAAGATATCAAATGACTTATCAAAATTACATTTTTAAAAAACGCTAAGTACAAAATCTGGAAGAAAAATGGGGACTATACTAGGTTAAGTCAGAAATTAATGTAAGTTAGCTCCATTCCAGGTCATAGACGTCAACTTTAATATCATCATCAAGCAGAAAACAAAGCAGCATACACACCTAGAAAAATCAACAGCAAGATGAACAGGAAAAGAATGAATAGCAAACTTAAGGTGAACTTTCAGGACTCAGAAGAAAAAAACATAAATGGATCCAGCAGAATTCTACACTGTGTCACTGTGGCAAAGTACCTGTTTCTCCTCTGCTGGCTCAGTCCCCTTTTTCCTTGGAGACACAGGCTTGGGCAAAGTAAAGTCCTTCCTGGTCACGCAGGGTCTGGCTGATCCTTTTCTCAGGCAGTCCCTTGCTCTGTTTTAATCCCCTTCTGGGAAGAGTGCAAGTCTTCCTGGCTGGAAGAGTTCAGAGTCTTGCTGCACCTACTCGCTGGCAGCTTCTCTGCTTCTCTCACTCCCCCCCTGCTACCCTGCCAGGGAGGGTGTGACGTTATTGATATAAACTGGGACCATATAGAACATGGGTTGCA